>NC_061514.1:196408119-196637346 GCF_022539505.1 Lolium rigidum | reverse complement strand
TGTTCCGATTATGCGGTGAAAACCCCAAATCGTAGTAGGTCGCTTTAGCTTTATTTTGATCAAGCAGGACCACCATCTGATCGTACACCTCGTACGTATCATGGGTGGATCGGCTCTTTGAGCCGATTCACAGGATAACCTGAGAGCCGATCGAGGCTCGTATTTAATGTTTACGTGTATGCCATGCAGGAAACTAAGCGAGGCATCATCCAACACCTTCCTGACTAGGTATAGGTCAGGTGGCACGCCCTTGCATCAGCATCGGACGTGTGTGCAGAAGGCTTTGCGGGCCGTCGCTCGGAGGGACCAGGGCCAGCCGCAGTCCTGGGAGATTCCCGGCTCTACGGTGTTGCCCGTCGCTGCCCGCCGGTGGGTTTCGACCGCAAAACATTCCGGCACGCCCGGTGGGACCATCTTCGACATCCACCGCATCGCCATCTACATCCGAGATGGCGGAAGGCACTCCGGTCAAGTACGAGGATCTGACTGAGGAGCTCAAGAAGAAGCACGACGAGATCAAAGCAGTCCTCGAAGCCGACCTCATCGGCTCTTTTCACAGAACCCGCTCACATGGCATCAGGTGGAAGGGGTTCTCACCTGAAGGCGCGCTGGATGGAGTGGACCTGTCCTCCCCGTCAGAAGAGCGCACCAGGTCGCTGCGTCAGGAGATCAACTTCATGGTGGCTCATTCGCTGCACCGCCACTCTGAGAGCCTGGTGAACACTTTGGAGCGTGTCGCTCTGCGCGTGATCCAGGAAATCATGAGCCATCAGTATTCTCCGTCAGGACCAGCTCTGGGGACTTATCAAGGAGAGATTCCACTCCAGTCCCGTCCACCGCTGCCGTTCGCGTTGGCAGCACCAGAGGTTCCGAATTCATCGGCATACGTCGTCTACAAGATTGGTGGTGACCCTAGTGACTACCAATTCTTACATGAAGCGCCCAAGGAGATCCCCACGGATACACGTGCGCATACGTGCCAGACTGCAGTAGCTGGGCACTCTCGAACCAGGCTGCAACAGCAGGGACTTCTGGAACAGCAGGAGGAACGTCGGGAACATATCTTGAGAAGCAGACGTGGCTAGCTAAGTACGCCACTCCGACAAATCTCCAGAGCTCAGCTCCTGCAGTTGGCTCAGAGCTGGAAAAGCAAGCATGGCTGGCTAAGTATGCCACCCCGGCGAATCTTCAGGGTTCGACGCCTTCAGCCATCACCGCGGATCAGATTTGTACAATTCTGAAAGACCAGTTTGGCATGATGCCGAAAAGGAGGACAATCGGCTATACCAAGCCGTACCCCAACGAGTACGAATTGATCCCGCTACCACCCAAATATCGGCTCCCGGACTACACAAAGTTTAGTGGATCAGATGGATCCAGCTCCATCGAGCATGTGAGCCGATATTTGGCACAGCTGGGCACGATCTCAGCATCAGACGAGCTGCGTGTGAGGTTCTTTGCGCAGTCCCTCACAGGATCGGCTTTCGGGTGGTACACATCGCTGCCACCAAACTCAATCCGGACTTGGAAGCAGTTGGAAGAACAGTTCCATATACAGTATCACTCAGAGGCTTCCGAGGCTGGCATTGCCGATCTAGCACAAGTACGACAGAAGCGCGGGGAAACGGTGGCGGAATACGTCCAGCGCTTCGGGACCATTAGGAACCGATGCTATTCGGTTCATGTAAGTGAAAAAGAAGCGATCGAGTTGGCGGTGGTGGGTCTCTCATCATCGATCAAGGACGTGGCCTCCCAAGCGAGACTACCCTTCACCGGCGCACATGGTGCGTAGGCTGTCGGCATATGAACAGCGCCACCCAGATGTTTACCAGGATAAATTCAAGCGCGCGGTGGTCCTGGTTGAGGCAGATGAAGATGAAGGTGCTGCGGGAGATCAAGAGGTAGCAGTGGCTGAATGGACTCGGGGGGCAAGCCCCGTGTCCTGTAAGTGGGTGAAGCCACAAGGTCCTCCAAAAGGGTTTGACTTCGACGTGACCAAAGCTGAGCAAATTTTCGACCTCTTACTCAAGGAGAAGCAGCTAAAGTTACCCGAAGGCCACAAGATCCCCACGGTGCAAGAGCTGAACGGAAAGCCGTACTGCAAATGACATAACACGTTCACCCACGCCACCAACGACTGCAGGGTGTGGCGTCAACGAGTCCAAATGGCGATAGAACAAGGACGGCTAATTTTCAGCCGTACGCCATGAAGGTCGACACACATCCCTTCCCCGCCGTTAACATGGTGGAGTATACTTACCATGGAGGGTGCCAGCCAGATTTCTCGTGCAATATCAACATGGTAGGACCTGGACACCACTCGGTAAGGACGGAGATGAGGGCAGCTGCTCTCATAGCAAGGACACAGAGGAAGCCGCTCCACGCGATCGGCTCCGCAACGATGGCAAGCGCTACATCACAGAGGGAGAAGTGAGGAACGTAAGATATCAGCAAAATCTCTGATCACCTCCTCAACAAGTATGTGGGTCAATACGACCAACGCCGGCGATACAACGACGATGATGAAAAAGATCGTCTGGCTAGGGACGACAGGAGACGTCGTCGGCATGATCGCGACGAGGAGCGATATGAGCGCCACGCCAAGGAAAAGTCGAGGGAGCAAGACGACGTGGATAGGCACTGGGACTGCCCCTTCTTCAGACACTGCTGGGATTCAGGAATGAGCCGATTGCCCACAATCGGCAACTGCCCAGAATGTAAACAAAAGAAGAAGGATGCAGCTAACGTGTTCGTGTTCAAACGTCTAGGGTCTCTCCCGCCTCGGAACAAGCATGCTGAGTCCGCTCGGGTGGAAGATCTCGAGGAACTAGAGGACGATGATGAAGAAGAAGACAAGTATCATCGGCCAAGGTGGTGCCCTGATGGGCTCAGCCGTTCCCAAAAGCGAAGGGTTCAGCGTCTGCGTGGGTTGGAGGAAGCTGAAAGGTTATACCTGCACACGTTGAGGAAGGCGCGGCCTGATCTTGGCCGCTAAAATTCAGCGAACCCTGGACGAAGAAGGTCGGCCACAAAGGAAAGAGTGGTGCCCCAGACAAAAGAAAGCCGATGATGAGACATCGGCTGGCACAAACATGGTCTTCATCCTTCCAACGGAATTTAGCGCTCAAGGATTAGACGAAGCACCTGTGGCACAACTTGACTGCGGCCCACGGCTGGTCATCTTTGAGAAGCCACGAGAGAGAAGCTACAGGCATCTGAAGGCCCTGTACTTGCGAGGTTACATCAATGGGCAGCCTGTCAACAAGATGTTGGTGGACACCGGAGCGGCGGTTAACATTATGCCATACTCCATGCTACGTCGGTTGGGACGCTCCAGCTCGGATCTGATCAAGACCAATGTGACACTGAGCGATTTCAACGGCCAAGCATCTGACGCACAAGGTGTTCCGAACGTGGATCTGACCGTAGGAACGAAAACTGTCCCTACGACGTTCTTTATTGTCGACAGACAAGAGCTCCTATGCTGTCCTACTAGGGAGAGATTGGATCCACGCCAATCTGTTGCATTCCATCCACGATGCACCAATGCCTAATACAGTGGGATGGAGATGAAGTAGAAGTCGTCCACGCAGATGATTCAACCGAGATTTCAACGGCTGGCATGAACGTTTGGGAAACATCAGGCCAAGAGCCACTCTCAGGCATCAATTTGGACGACTGCGAGCGCATCGACGTGACAAAGGACGGGGTTAGGCTGGTTTTATCCACCGGCCTGACCGTGTAACGAAAGCAACATCGATGGACAAACATGGCGATGCCGATCCAGGTGATCGGCCCCAAGGATGTATGGAGGAACATTGCAAAACCTTCATCGAGCAAGCAACATGGAGGCCGATTCTAGCAATCGGCCAAAATTATCCTCACCATTCATTCTTCCTGGGTTCAACGTCGATCCAATGGGCAATGGGTTTGCGTCGGCTGATGCACTGGAAGAAATCCACATTGTTCCTACCAGAGCCGACATTCATATCGTAGTGCCTTGGCTAACCACAGAGCCGATATCAGCAGTTACCTGGCAGAATCGGCTCGGGGGGAACCTAATCAGATGAGCATGTGCGATACATGTGCGATGAAACATTGGGGGCCGATAGAAAAATCGGCCCGTAAAAAAAAATTCGCATGATATGCAAGGAACAAAGCCGATGCACGACCATCGACTCTAGCACAAATTTTATGGGATCTACCAGTGGCACGTGCAAAACACAAGGACCTCCAGCTCCGTGTCAGAGGAGTTCTATTTATGAGCCGTTGTGTGATCATCTGCAATATCGACTTTCAACGGAGGAGGGGTGATCGGCTCTGGCTGGCTCTGCATGGTAGTTCTCTCAGACATGATTGAGCTTAGGTCCAGTTGCCTGAATTGCGTGTCCTCGTCTCTGTTTCGCCTTGACTGAGACTCGGGGGGCAGCTGGCCTGGTGGATGCTCTGTTTTTGAAAGCCGATTGGGTGGCCATCGGCTAGTCCTGCGTCGCGATTTTCGTCAAGGGTGGTGATCCAGCATAACTCAAACTCATTGGTCGAAAAGATGAAGATAGATCATGAGGGCTTGATGCGCTGACATCGGCTTATTGGGCTTTGACCAAGTTCGCGGTCACCCCGTGGTCGAAGGGGATGAAGGAGCGAACTGTTTGGAACGGTTAAATAAAAGGGGATATGGTGGAGATTCAATGCCACAGCAGCTTCCGAGGAAGTGATACCCACAGAAAAATTGCCAGGCCACGCAGAGAAGTGGAGGAGGCAAGGCGTCATGATGAAGGATACTGCGGCAGTTTTGCTCTGCCACGACATGACCCGACGAAGGAAAAGCGTGATGATTTTGGAAATGTCATTTCCAAAACCAGGGGGGCATGTGTTATCACCAGAATTTGACCGGATCAGAGGTGGGCCGCGATTGGAGATGGGCTTGAAGAATATATATAGAAGAAATACATGAATCGGCCTTGTGTATCAAATTTGGGCTAGTTTGCCCGTGTATCTGTAACATAGTAGGATACGTGTTGTTTAGAAGTTAGAGTTTAACCCGTGCACGGTTAGGTGCACGCCTGAATTAGAAAGTCCCCCGGACTATAAATATGTATCTAGGGTTTATGAAATAAACAACAACCAACGTTCACCACAAACCAATCTCGGCGCATCGCCAACTCCCCCGTCTCGAGGGTTTCTTCCGGGTAAGCACCATGCTGCCTAGATCGCATCTTGCGATCTAGGCAGCACACGTTTATTCGTCGTTCATGCGTTGCTCGTATTGAAGCCTTTTGATGGCGAGCAACGTAGTTATCATAGATGTTTTAGGGTTAGCATTGTTCTTCATGTCATATGCTATCGTTGTGCAACCCTTAGGCATCTATCCGCCCTTACGCCTATCACGGGTGTAAGGGCGGCACCCCGCTTGATCATTGTTTAGTAGATCCGATCCGTCATGATTGCTCCTTGTTCTTCAAGGATTAGTTTAATATCTGCATTGTTAGGCCTTACAAACGGGTCGAAGGATCCAGTGGTGCGTAGGGTGTAGTTAGCTAGCCCTAGACGGGATGTTCCGAGGATCAACTTCGTGTTGGTTTTTAGGCCTTGTCTAGGGTCAGTTTACGATCACCGTGCGTGGCCGCGAGGCTCGATCACGAGTAGGATGTTCCGATTATGCGGTGAAAACCCCAAATCGTAGTAGGTCGCTTTAGCTTTATTTTGATCAAGCAGGACCACCATCTGATCGTACACCTCGTACGTATCATGGGTGGATCGGCTCTTTGAGCCGATTCACGGGATAACCCGAGAGCCGATCGAGGCTCGTATTTAATGTTTACGTGTATGCCATGCAGGAAACTAAGTGAGGCATCATCCAACACCTTCCCGACCAGGTATAGGTCGGGTGGCACGCCCTTGCATCGAGCATCGGACGTGTGTGCGAAGGCTTTGCGGGCCGTCGCTCGGAGGGACCGGGGCCAGCCGCGGTCCTGGGAGATTCCCGGCTCTACGGTGTTGCCCGTCGCTGCCCGCCGGTGGGTTTCCGACCGCAACGAGCAGGCGTGTCTTGATCTCCCCGGCAACGGCGCCGTAAAAAGAGCTTGATGGCGTGTATTTCACACGTTCGTTGGGCAACCCCAAGAGGAAGGTATGATGCGCACAGCAGCAAGTTTTCCCTCGAGAAAGAAACCAAGGTTTATCGAACCGGGAGGAGCCAAGAAGCACGTTGAAGGTTGATGGCGGCGGGATGTAGTGCGGCGCAACACCGGGGATTCCGGCGCCAACGTGGAACCTGCACAACACAACCAAAGTACTTTGCCCCAACGAAACAAGTGAGGTTGTCAATCTCACCGGCTTGTCTGTAACAAAGGATTAACCGTATTGTGTGGAAGATGATTGTTTGCAGAGAAAATAGTAAAACAAGTATTGCGAGCAGATTTGTATTTCAGTATTAAAGAATGGACCGGGGTCCACAGTTCACTAGAGGTGTCTCTCCCATAAGATAAAAGCATGTTGGGTGAACAAATTACGGTCGGGCAATTGACAAATAGAGAGGGCATAACAATGCACATACATGTCATGATAAGTATAGTGAGATTTAATTGGGCATTACGACAAAGTACATAGACCGCCATCCAAGCTGCATCTATGCCTAAAAAGTCCACCTTCGGGTTATCGTCCGAACCCCTTCCAGGTATTAAGTTGCAAAGCAACGGACAATTGCATTAAGTATGGTGCGTAATGTAATCAATAACTACATCCTCGGACATAGCATCAATGTTTTATCCCTAGTGGCAACAGACACAACACAACCTTAGAACTTGCTGTCACTGTCCCAGGTGTCAATGCGAGGCATGAACCCACTATCGAGCATAAATACTCCCTCTTGGAGTTACTAGCATCAACTTGGCCAGAGCCTCTACTAATAACGGAGAGCATGCAAGATCATAAACAACACATATGCAATAACTTGATAATTAACATAACATGGTATTCTCTATCCATCGGATCCCGACAAACACAACATAGAGTATTACGGATAGATGATCTTGATCATGTTAGGCAGCTCACAAGATCCAATAATGAAGCACAATGAGGAGAAGACAACCATCTAGCTACTGCTATGGACCCATAGTCCAGGGGTGAACTACTCACTCATCACTCCGGAGGCGACCATGGCGGTGTAGAGTCCTCCCGGGAGATGAATCCCCTCTCCGGCAGGGTGCCGGAGGAGATCTCCGTAATCCCCCGAGATGGGATTGGCGGCGGCGGCGTCTCGGTAAGGTTTTCCGTATCGTGGTTTTTCGCCTCGGGGGTTTCGCGACGGAGGCTTTAAGTAGGCGGAAGGGCGAGTCGGAGGGCCGACGAGGGGCCGACACCATAGGGCGGCGCGGGCCCCCCTTGGCCGCGCCGCCTTGTGGTGTCGCCACCTCGTGGCCCCACTTCGTATGCTCTTCGGTCTTCCGGAAGGTTCGTGGCAAAATAGGCCCTCGGGTCTTGATTTCGTCCAATTCCGAGAATATTTCGTTACTAGGATTTCGAAACCAAAAACAACGAGAAAACGACAAGTCGGCACTTCGGCATCTTGTTAATAGGTTAGTTCCAGAAAATGCACGAATATGACATAAAGTGTGCATAAAACATGTAGGTATCATCAATAATATGGCATGGAACATAAGAAATTATCGATACGTCGGGGACGTATCAAGTCTACACACGTATGCGAGCATCCGTGCCTAGACTCGGGGGCTACTCCCGGGAGCGCTGGACGCGCACCCGACGTAATTTGGGCTCGAAGATTATTGCAAAATAAATTGCATCAGAAGAATCTGAAGAAAGGTTCAAGTGATTTGGGCTAAAGTCTGAACTCGGTTGCAAGCATCCGCGCTCAGACTCGAGGGCTACACCTATCAGGAGCACTGAGTGCACACTCGATAAAAGTTATGAACTCGAATTTTTTTGTGTGGCCCAGAATCATGCCCAGGGACTTGATTCTGTGTAGAGTGATGTTGTTTTGCCATCGGCAGTTAACCGGTAAAAACCGGGCACATTACTCAGTATCCCTGACGTATTGAATCTTGTTTAGAAGAACTGAAGACTCGATAACAAGAAGAAATATTGGATGACCATTTGATGAAAGCTTCGGCAGAAGAAAAACATTCGAGTAGTACAACTTGAGTCTACGCACGGCTGCAAGCATCCGTACCTAGACTCGGGGGCTACTCCCATCGGGAGCGCTGGACGCGCACCCGATAAAAGAAGACGCTGCTGCTACAAGGAGGACAAGACCTATCGACTAAGGTGAATATTCGACAGAAGACGGGCTTTAGTCTCTGGCCGAAATATCTTCGGCCAAGCACTCGGGTGCTACTGATGTGGGCATTACCCTTCGGATAACTAATGTTGCGCTACCTCTTACGGCCCAACCTGGGGCCCATGAAGGCACTCGATGGCCAGATGGGCTACTACGTCGGTTCCACAGAAGAATCCTTGAAGAACAAGACAAGGAGATGAAGAATACAAGGGAAGTTTAGAACTAGGGCTCTTTGTAACCTAGTCGTACCCGGACAGATCTCTCGAGACCTGGCTCCCAATATAAAGGCCAGGAGAGAGGCTGCCGAGGACACACGCAATCTTAGCAATCGTAGCCACCGCAAGTCTAGAGCTAGGTTCCTGCAGAACTTAGTATCTCGACGAGATCATAGCCGAAACCTTCGGCACCCCATTGTAACCCGATATTTTTATAATCAAGATCAGACAGGCAGGACGTAAGAGTTTTACCTCATCGAGGGCCCCGAACCTGGGTAAATCACTCTCCCCTCTTGTTTGATAACCGATGTCTCGTGTCAGCCTACAGGATTCCATCTACCCTAAGCCCCATACGGAGGGCATTGCCGAGGAGTACCCTCGACAATAGATTTTGGATCTAAATTGAGGGGGTGCTCGACAAGTTTCCTGGGTACTCCTGGCATGTCAGCTGGACACCATGCGAAGATTTCCCTACACTCATGGAGGAACTCGATGAACGCGCTTTCCTATGCATTGTCAAAGTTGGAAGCGATGGATGTTGTCTTATTTGGATCTGTCGGGTGAACCTGCACTTCCTTAGAGTTTTTGGAGGTGTCGAAAGCTTGCTCTTGCAAGGATCTTCCTCCGTCAGGTAACACGTCGTAGTTGGTGGTGAGCTTGGATGCTTCGTACTCATCCTGCATCCCGAAGGTTTCGGAAAGCTTGTGAAAGTCCTTGTCGCACTTATCTGACAAAGCAAAACTTCCTTTGACTGTTATTGGGCCCTTGGGCCCAGGGATCCTCCATAGCAGGTATGTATAATGCAGCACATCCATGAGTCTGGCATATGCGGGTCATCCCAAGAGGGCATGATATTGTGACAGCCAGTCGATAACTTCGAACTCCAGCTTCTCCTTCCTGAAGTTTTCTTGTGTTCTAAACTGCACATCCAGTGCAATCTTGCTGAAAGTATAATTTGGTTTCTCGGGTGCGATGCCATGGAAACGCGTGTCAGTTGGTGTCAAGTTTGCTAAGGAAATATTCATCTTCCGCAGCGTGTCAGCATATATGAGATTTAAACTGCTTCCTCCATCTATGAATATGCGCGAGACCTCAAACCCTGTGATCACTGCCGATAAGATCAGAGCTGATTGCCCTGGTCGTGGAACTTGAGGTGGATGATCTTCTTGAGTGAATCCTATTGGATGTCCCGACCAATTGAGATACTCAATGGTTGGTGGAGGCAACTTTTCTGCCATGTACACCTATCGTGAGATTAGCTTCTGTGCTCTATTCGAAGGTCTACGCTTCTGTATCATCGACACCGCTCATGTAGTGTCTATGAAGTCGCCATTATTGCCCGGAGGTGCCGCAAGTTGCAACTGATGCTGGTTCGCACTGGTAACTGCAGGTGGTGGTGGCAGGTGAACTTCACTCCATGGCCCCTGCACGTATCCCCTGCTTGCTGCTTGGCTGTTTGCGTTCTCCGTATATCTCCGCAAAGCTTGAAAAGTTCAATAGTCCTTCTGAAGATGACCCGAATATCTCTTTCCATCATCGTCGAGGTAAAAATGCATCTGGCATGGCCTGTTCAGCAGATCTTCGGGTGACACATTGTATGGCCTTGGAAACCTTGGCCGATTATTTTGCCTGCTGGAACTCAGTGCATCTCTATGATCGTTGCGCTGATCATTACTCCTTTGGTAATCGTCCCGATGATTTCCTCCACTATTTCCTCAGAAGCCAGCCGCTACTTGGCTGGGACCGTCATAATCTGTGAAGTGGCGAAAACGTAGCCTATTTTGACTGTTATTTCTGTTGCGATCCTCCTCGGGTGACCTCTGCCGTTTGTTATGAACAATATCTTCCCCGTCAGCCCATCGATTTGCTATCTCAATGAGGTCTGCTATTGTTCTTGGGTTGGACCTACCCAGTTCTTCTTAGATCTCTTCTTCGGTTTCCTACAACAAACGCATCGATTGCTCTTTCATCGGACACGTTCTTAGCTGAATTTTTTATGATGCTCCACCTCTGGATGTACATCCTCATTGATTCATCCGACTTCTGCTTGCAGGTCCTTAACTGCTCTATTGACACATGTTTCTTGCACGTGGAACGGAAATTCCTCACGAACAAGTCCTCGAAGGTCTCCCAGTTGTCGATGGATCCTTCTGGTAGCTTCTTGATGTCTACGGGTGCTTCTATTCTTGTAGACAGTGTTGGGCCTCCAAGAGCAGAGGTTTGTAGAACAACATCAAGTTTCCCTTAAGTGGATCACCCAAGGTTTATCGAACTCAGGGAGGAAGATGTCAAAGATATCCCTCTCAAGCAACCCTGCGATCACAATGCAAGAAGTCTCTTGTGTCCCCAACACACCTAATAGGTGCACTAGTTCGGCGAAGAGATAGTGAAATACAATTGGTATGAATGAATGTGAGCAGTAGTAACGGCACCAGAAAAGTGCGCTGGCGTGCAGTTGATGGTAGTAATATTGCAGGAAGTAAAGATGCAGTAAAACAGTAACAAGCCGCGATAGCAGTATTTGGGAACAAGACCTAGGGATTATACTTTCACTAGTGAACACTCTCAACATTGATCACATAACAGAATAGATAAATGCTATACTCTACACTCTTTTGTTGGATGATGGACACCACTAATTGCGTAGGATTACACGAACCCTCAATGCCGGAGTTAACAAGCTCCACAATATTCGATATTCATGTTTAAATAACCTTAGAGCGCACGACAGATCAACACAACTACACCAAGTACTAACATAGCATGCCCACTGTCACCATCACACTAGAAGGAGGCATAAATCACATCAATACTATCATAGCAATAGTTAACTTCATAATCTACAAGAGATCACAATCATAACCTACGCCAAGTACTACACGATGCACACACTGTCACCATTACACCGTGCAGGAGGAATAGGCTACTTTAATAACATCACTAGAGTAGCACACAGATAAATTGTGATACAAAACACATTGCAATCATAAAGGGATATAAATAAGCACTTCACTATGCCATTCATAACAGTGAATAAGTATTCTGTGAAATATAGCCTAAGAGACCCACACGGTGCATACACTCGTCACCTTTACACACGTGGGACAAGGAGTCTCCGGAGATCACATAAGTAAAATCCACTTGACTAGCATAATGACATCTAGATTACAAGCATCATCATATGAATCTCAATCATGTAAGGCAGCTCATGAGATTATTGTATTGAAG
This sequence comes from Lolium rigidum, assembly GCF_022539505.1. Lineage (NCBI taxonomy): Eukaryota > Viridiplantae > Streptophyta > Magnoliopsida > Poales > Poaceae > Lolium > Lolium rigidum. The sequence continues at coordinate 196,625,607 of NC_061514.1, read as the reverse complement.
TACATAGAGAGAGATTAACCACATAGCTACCGGTACAGCCCTTAGCCTCGATGGAGAACTACTCCCTCCTCATGGGAGACAGCAGCGTTGATGAAGATGGCGGTGGTGTCGACGGAGGAGCCTTCCGGGGCACTTCCCCGTCCCGGCGGCGTGCCGGAACGGAGACTCCCGTCCCCCGGATCTTGGCTTCGCGATGGCGGCGGCTCCGGAAGGTTTCTCGTACCGTGGTTTTTCCGTCTCGAGGTTTTAGGTCGGGGACCTTTAAATAGGCGAAGAGGCGGAGTCGGATGGCCGACGAGGCGACGACACAGTAGGGGGGCGCGGCCCAGCCCCTGGCCGCGCCGGCCTGTCATCTGGGCCCCCCAGGGCTCCCCTCTGGCGGCTCTCGGGTGTTCTGGAAGCTTCGTGGAAAAATAGGATGCTGGGCATTGATTTCGTCCGATTCCGAGAATATTTCCTTACTAGGATTTCTGGAACCAAAAACAGCTGAAAACAGCAACTGGCCCTTCGGCATCTCGTCAATAGGTTAGCCCGGAAAACACACAATAATGACATATAATGTATATAAAACATGTGAGTATCATCATAAAAGTAGCATGGAACATAAGAAATTATAGATACGTTTGAGACGTATCAAGCATCCCCAAGCTTAGTTCCTACTCGCCCTCAAGTAGGTAAACGATAACAAAGATAATTTCTTAAGTGACATGCTATCATAATCTTGATCAATACAATTGTAAAGTATATGAGATGAATGCAGCGATTCGAAGCAATGATGAAGATAATGAGTAAACAAATGAACCATATAGCAAAGACTTTTCATGAATAGTACTTTCAAGACAAGCATCAATAAGACTTGCATAAGAGTTACTCATAAAGCAATAGATTCAAAGTAAAGGCATTGAAGCAACACAAAGGAAGATTAAGTTTCAGCGGTTGCTTTCAACTTCAACATGTATATCTCATGGATAATTGTCAACACAAAGTAATATAACAAGTGCAATAGGTAAACATGTAAGAATCAATGCACACAGTTCACACAAGTGTTTGCTTCTAAGATAGAAAGAATAGGTGAACTGACTCAACAATAAAGTAGAAGAAAGGCCCTTCGCAGAGGGAAGCAGGGATTAAATCATGTGCTAGAGCTTTTTAAGTTTTGAAATCATATAGAGAGCATAAAAGTAAAGTTTTTAGAGGTGTTTGTTGTTGTCAACGAATGGTAGTGGGCACTCTAACCCCCTTGCCAAACAGACTTTCAAAGAGCGGCTCCCATGAAGGACGTTATCTCTACCAGCAAGGTAGATCATCCCTCTTCTCTTTTGTTTACACATGTATTTTAGTTTTATTTATGGTTGACACTCCTCCCAACCTTTTGCTTACACAAGCCATGGCTAACCGAATCCTCGGGTGCCTTCCAACAATCACATACCATGAAGGAGTGTCTATTTGCAAAATTAAGTTGCTTACTGATGAATCAGAGCAAAACATGTGAAGAGAATTATTAATGAGAGTTAATTAATTGGCGACTGGGAACCCCGTGCCAGCTCTTTTTGCAAAATTATTGGATAAGCGGATGAAGCCACTAGTCCATTGGTGAAAGCTGCCCAACAAGATTGAAAGATAAAACACCACATACTTCCTCATGAGCTATAAAACATTGACACAAAATAAGAAGTAATAAAGTTTTGAATTGTTTAAAGGTAGCACATGAAGTAATTTACTTTGGAATGGCAGAGAAATACCATGTGGTAGGTAGGTATGGTGGACACAAATGGCATAGTTTTTGGCTCAAGGATTTGGATGCACGAGAAGAATTCCTCTCAATACAAGGCTAGGCTAGCAAGGTTGTTTGAAGCAAACTCAAGTATAAAACGGTGCAGCAAAGCTCACATATGAACATATTGTAACTATTATAAGACTTTACATTGTCTCCTTGTTGTTCAAACACCTCAACCAGAAAATATCTAGACTCTAGAGAGACCACTCATGCAAACCAAATTTTAACAAGCTCTATGTATTTCTTCACTAATAGGTGCAAAGTATATGATGCAAGAGCTTAATCATGAGCACAACAATTGCCAAATATCCAGTTATTCAAGACATCATACCAATTACTACATGTAGCATTTCCCGTTTCCAACCATATAACAATTAACGAAGCAGTTTCAACCTTCGCCATGAACATTAAAAGCTAAGAACACGAGTGTTCATACGAACCAGCGGAGCGTGTCTCTCTCCCACACAAGCATTTATTCAAACAAAAACAAAAACAAAAACAAACAGACGCTCCAAGTAAAGTACATAAGATGTGACCGAATAAAAATACAGTTTCAAGAGAAGAAACTCGATAATTTGTCGATGAAGAAGGGGATGCCTTGGGCATCCCCAAGCTTAGATGCTTGAGTCTTCTTGAAATATGCAGGGATGAACCACCGGGGCATCCCCAAGCTTAGAGCTTTCACTCTTCTTGATCATATTGTATCATCCTCCTCTCTTGACCCTTGAAAACTTCCTCCACACCAAACTTAAAACAAACTCATTAGAGGGTTAGTGCATAATCAAAAATTCACATGTTCAGAGGTAACACAATCATTCTTAACACTTCTGGACATTGCTCAAAGCTACTGGAAGGTAATGGAACAAAGAAATCCATCCAACACAGCGAAAGAGGCAATGCGAAATAAAAGGCAGAATCTGTCAAAATAGAACAGTCCGTAAAGACGGATTTTATTGAGGCACCAGACTTGCTCAGATGAAAATGCCCAAATTGAATGAAAGTTGCGTAAATATCTGAGGATCACTCAAGTAAATTGGCATAATTTTCTGAGTTGCCTACAGAGAATTAGGCCCAGATTCGTGACAGCAAAGAAATCTGTTTATGCGCAGTAATCCAAATCTAGTATGAACCTTACTATCAACGACTTTACTTGGCACAACTAGGCACAAAACTAAGATAAGGAGAGGTTGCTACAGTAGTAACAACTTCCAAGACACAAATATAAAATAGAGGTACTGTTGCAAAATAAACACATGGGTTATCTCCCAAGAAGTTCTTTCCTTATAGCCATTAAGATGTGCTCAGCAGTTTTAATGATGCACTCGCAAGAAATAGTAGTTGAAGAAAAAGAGAGCATCAAGAAGCAAATTCTAAACACATTTAAGTCTAACATGCTTCCTATGCATAGGAATCTTGTAAATAAACAAATTCATGAAGCATAATGCAACAAGCATAGAAAGATAAAACAAGTGCAGCTTCAAGATTTTCAGCAAAAGAGAGGTGTTTTAGTAACATGAAAATTTCTACAACCATATTTTCCTCTCTCATAATAATATCCAGTAGCATCATGAGAAAACTCAACAATATAACTATCAAATGAAACATTCTTATCATGAGTCTCATGCATAAAATTATTACTACTCCCAACATAAGCATAATCAATTTTATTAGTTGTAGTGGGAGCAAATTCAACAAAGTAGCTATCATTATTATTCTCATCATCAAATATAGGAGGCATAGTATAATCATAATAAAATTCACTCTCCATAGTAGGCGGCACCAAAAGACCACTATCATTATAATCATCATAAATAGGAGGCAAAGTATCATCAAATAAAATTTTCTCCTCAATGCTTGGGGGACTAAAAAGATCATGAAAACCAGCTTCCCCAAGCTTAGAACTTTCTATATCATTATCAACAATGGTGTTCAAAGCGTTCATACTAATATTACTACCAGCATGCAAATAAGGTTTCATAGGTTTTTTTTAATTTTCGCATTAAACCATTCATGTCTTAACTCAGGAAATAGAATAAGAAGCTGATTGTTGTCCATTATGCCTAACTAGTGTAAACAAGAAACAAAAAGATGCAATTGCAGGATCTAAAGGAAATAGCTTCGAACACTCACACAATGGCGCCAGAAAAGTACTTTTACCTGGGACCGGAGTCTGAATGCCTTTTACCTTTCCTCCCCGGCAACGGCGCCAGAAAAGTGCTTCATGTCTACGGGTGCTTCTATTCTTGTAGACAGTGTTGGGCCTCCAAGAGCAGAGGTTTGTAGAACAGCAGCAAGTTTCCCTTAAGTGGATCACCCAAGGTTTATCGAACTCAGGGAGGAAGAGGTCAAAGATATCCCTCTCAAGCAACCCTGCGATCACAATGCAAGAAGTCTCTTGTGTCCCCAACACACCTAATAGGTGCACTAGTTCGGCGAAGAGATAGTGAAATACAAGTCGTATGAATGAATATGAGCAGCAGTAACGGCACCAGAAAAGTGCGCTGGCGTGCAGTTGATGGTAGTAATATTGCAGGAAGTAAAGATGCATTAAAACAGTAACAAGCAGCGATAGCAGTATTTGGGAACAAGACCTAGGGATTATACTTTCACTAGTGGACACTCAACATTGATCACATAACAGAATAGATAAATGCTATACTCTACACTCTTTTGTTGGATGATGAACACCACTAATTGCGTAGGATTACACGAACCCTCAATGCCGGAGTTAACAAGCTCCACAATATTCGATATTCATGTTTAAATAAACTTAGAGCGCACGACAGATCAACACAACTACACCAAGTACTAACATAGCATGCACACTGTCACCATCACACTATGAAGGAGGCATAAATCACATCAATACTATCATAGCAATAGTTAACTTCATCATCTACAAGAGATCACAATCATAACCTACGCCAAGTACTACACGATGCACACACTGTCACCATTACACCGTGCAGGAGGAATATGCTACTTTAATAACATCACTAGAGTAGCACACAGATAAATTGTGATACAAAACACATTGCAATCATAAAGGGATATAAATAAGCACTTCACTATGCCATTCATAACAGTGAATAAGTATTCGTGAAATATAGCCTAAGAGACCCACACGGTGCACACACTTGTCACCTTTACACACGTGGGACAAGGAGTCTCCGGAGATCACATAAGTAAAATCCACTTGACTAGCATAATGACATCTAGATTACAAGCATCATCATATGAATCTCAACCATGTAAGGCAGCTCATGAGATTATTGTATTGAAGTACATAGAGAGAGATTAACCACATAGCTACCGGTACAGCCCTTAGCCTTGATGGAGAACTACTCCCTCCTCATGGGAGACATCAGCGTTGATGAAGATGGCGGTGGTGTCGATGGAGGAGCCTTCCGGGGGCACTTCCCCGTCCCGGCGGCGTGCCGGAACGAGACTCCTGTCCCCCGGATCTTGGCTTCACGATGGCGGCGGCTCCGGAAGGTTTCTCGTACCGTGGCTTTTCCGTCTCGAGGTTTTAGGTCAGGGACCTTTAAATAGGCGAAGAGGCGGAGTCGGAGGGCTGACGAGGCGACGACACAGTAGGGGGGCGCGGCCCAGGCCCTGGTCGCGCCGCCCTATCATCTGAACCCACCAGGGCTCCCCTCTGGTGGCTCTCGGGTGTTCTGGAAGCTTCGTGGAAAAATAGGATGCTGGGCATTGATTTCGTCCGATTCCGAGAATATTTCCTTACAAGGATTTCTGGAACAAAAAACAGCAGAAAACAGCAACTGGCCCTTCGACATCTCGTCAATAGGTTAGTTCCGGAAAACGCATAATAATGACATATAATGTATATAAAACATGTGAGTATCATCATAAAAGTAGCATGGAACATAAGAAATTATAGATACGTTTGAGACGTATCACTTCTTCATCTAGGATCTTGCGGCTCCGCTGAGGTGGACCTGCATGCTCTGCATGGCCGTTGCCCTGGTTCCGCCCATCAGCTTCACTGTCTCTAAGTAATCGACTAGCCAATCCTCAGGATCTTGCAGTCTGTCGAATTTTTTATAGTTGTCGGGTAACTTGAAGCTAGAGGGTACTCGAGTTTTTGCGAACCCGTCGGGTAAAGCAAGGGAGTCCGCACAAGTCTTCATCATTAACTTCTGGTGAATGTCGATGTTCACGTGTTCTGTTTTTGCGACTACTCTCATCACGTGCTCTGTCGACTCGCACTTGCGTCACCATGTTTCTCGCGTCGCCTTCCCTTGGAGCGTCTCGTGCCGCCACCGTAGTGGGTCGGGGACTATTTTGTCTTGGACTGTTTCTGCGTGGAGCACTTTCGGGTTGTGGTGCAACTTCTCTTCCCACGATCGTTGTGCCCATAACACCGACTCCTGCCATGACCATCTGGTACAGTGACGCCCTAGGATCTCCTTGGGGTGGTCTGTATGCCATTAGGAAAGCATGTGTCGCCATATACCCTGCCTCCGGAGTTTTCGGGATGATGTTCCCTCTTGTATCTATTGACATAAAAGACATGTCGAGATTCTGGATCAAGTTCTTCCGATCTGCCTCTGGCACGTTTGCTAATCGAGATCTTGCTCTTGAACGGGTGTTCCTGTGATTATCTCCCGAAGTTCTTGAGTGTCGACTCAGGTTGGCCCTGCGCTCACTTGATGCAGCAACTGCAGCTCTTCTTTGATCGAGTACTATCATTTGTTTTTCTAGCTCTCGTTTAGAGCGAGCGGTTTTATATTGATGAGCTTGCAACGCCTCCAGCGTAGCTGCAGTGGTCATTGGCTCCGTGCCATCCATGGCTTTCTGAGCTCTATCCCATGCTTCTTGCGGCAACTGCAATTTTTCTCATGGCGTGGTTCCGATGTACTTGTTGCCGGTTCCACGCGTGAGATCTGCAGGATCGATATAAGGTTTGCCCAAATCATCGAAAGCCTTGGACTCTTCATCCTCTTGTCTGCTTGTTCACCATTTATCATGTGAAAGCTTCGCCATTTTTTTTTTGAAGTCGAAAGCTTCCTCATAATAAAGCTCCTGAAGAGTTACTATGCTTGACTGAATGTAGTGGGCCTTTATCATTGTAGTGGGCCTTGGACCATGTACGGCCTCCTTCGTCGCCAATCTTCCTTCACCGGCCGCGTGCTCCTTGGTCCGGTGCCACGGCGCCCCTCCATTTCGTATTTCCTCCTCACTACCCGCGCGCTCGTTCCTTCCATCCGGCCTCCTCCTCCTCCCCTGCCACGCCCTCGCCTCCTCTCCGCCCCGTCTCCAGCCGCACCAAATCCTCCATTCTGGTGTCGCCCCTCTCTTCCCGCCGCCCTAACTCCGGCCTCGTCCCCGGCGGTGCCCTTCCTTCTGGTGTCGCCCCAGTCCCTTCCAGCCTCGTCCACGTCCGCGCGCGCGCCTTCTCGCCTGCGGCCGCCTCGCCCTACCTGCCGCTCTAATTCCGGCCTCGTCCCAGGCCGCGCCCTACCATCCTGGTGCTTCCCCTTCCCTCTCCGCCGCGGGGGTTCCCCTTCACAGCCTAGGCGAACGCCGCCGCAGGTCGGAGTTCCGATCCGCCACATATCGGCCTCGGCTAGCGTCGCGCGCCAAGGGAGAGGCTGGCAGCGGCGTCCCTGCCTCTTCGCCGCGCGCCGTCGACCATCTGACCCGAGAAGCCAGACGCCGTCCGCTGTGGGCTCTGAACCCTCCTGGCTTCCCCGCCGCCAACGGCCATCGCCACCGTCGACTCGACTACCTCTCAGCCCGCCGCTATCGCGCGCGTCCTGAGGACGAAGCCATGGGGAACTGTTCCAGTACGACGCCGACGCCAGAGGAGCAGCATGCCGCTGCCGTCCGTGAGTTCGTGGCGGAAGCTGCAGGCAGGGCAGCGCGTGCAGCCATGAACGCGGCGCTGGAACGCGTCCACCCTGGGTCTTCATCCGCTTCAGGTATACACGAGAAACCCTCTATAGTCAAACTAGGACAAGTTCATCATCGTCAGCTCAAGGCCTCAAGCCCTTCAATGTGATTGCTAGCAGTTGTATCGGCTTTCAACCATTTTAGATGGATTGCACTATTACGTTCTGACGGATCATCCCCAGCATGCCATTCTATGCCATGATTATTTTATTTGCCAAGTGAACTCAAATGCTCCTTAAACTGTTTGATGCTGCGCGCACTTGGCAATACTGAAATAGTATCACGGTGCAGCACCATCAAAGCAAAATATCGTCTGCTAAATTCAGTTAATGAGTCTCTTCTAGGTTGCACATTGCCAAGCATCACTGCGTTAGTAGTTTATGGAGTGTATATTCATGTTGTAGTCGTAGATGACCACATGTCCTGGTTCCATTTCAACATGTGCTATCCAAAACCTCAGCACAGATATTGCCACACTGTCATATTGGTCACCACAAATCCCACTCCATCCCCTAGTTTTCTTTCCCAACTTATTACTGTTTACTACCCCAGTTGTTGACTCATCTTGTTGTTCTTCTTGTCAATGTCTCTAGGTGCTGAACAAGATGAAGATATTTTTTGTATGTCTGGATCAAAGTATGAACGCATAAAAGACTCTCTCATCTCTGAGGTTCTTCCAGTAGTTGATGCTGCAAGAGCAGCAGCGGATGGTACTACCGCCGCAATTAACCTATTAGAGCCCTCACTTAGACCGGCAAGCTTGCCGTGTTATGGCTTCGAGTTCACTCAATACAAGGCCAAGCTGTCGGCATTACAGGCATCTGCTGCAGCCACTGCGACTACTTCCGTGTTTACTGTTGCCGCTATTTGTCAAGCAAACAAAAATGGGCAAGAGCCATTCTTGGCTGATTTCAAGTTCATCGAATCTATCGTTGCTGGTACTGTTCAAGCAAGTTGTTCAACCACAATCTCTGGGAAACATCCCATAATACCAGTAAGTTGTTGTTTTATCTTATTCTGTTGCCATATGGTTTATGTATGATCCACCAAATGCATGCTAGAATCTTATGGGCTTTGTGATAACTAACAAAGTATCTGTCTTATGTTTCACCGCTCTAATCAAGCACAATTTGAAGAGAGAAATAAGTTTCGGTTTGATCTTAGGTGATATTTCGTTTCACTTGCCCTTTTTGTTTCAGTATATATTTGCTTATAGACCTTCTAGTGTCCTGGGAGTTGCTAACGAACGGAATGCATTACTTTTACATGCTTACATGCAATGAATAAATAAAATCTGCTTATAAGCTTTCTAAGTTGCTATATACATTAGCTTGTGTTGTTTTGTCACCTGATTAGCATTGAAATGGTTGATTTTCATGAGTCGTATACACAATTACACATATCTAATCATCCATAATAAACTTTGCATTTGAAACCATGTTTGTGTAAGTGCAATACTGAACCCATGATTAGGTAGAAGCTTTCATGCTCTCTATGTATTTCATGGCTGGTATATTCAATTTACAACAGGTTCTAACGCAGTGCAACTTTTTTGCTGCAGGCCAATAAATGGGTAGCCATCCTGGCACCACTCCTCGCCGCCTGTCTACCAACTGCTTCTGCTGCCTACCCTCACTTCGCCAAGTCACCTGAGTGGATTGTTTTGGTAATCTATGGTGGGCTCTTTATCGTCATTATTACTCTTATGATTGGCGTAGCTGCAGTCCCTTTCAGTTTCAGGAGTAAGTGTAACCCTGAGACGATTAGTCGCCATGCTGCGTTCCTGTCATTTCTACTGCTCGCAGTCATCGGAACAGGTGTTATATGTACCCTGTTACCTCCTTCGGGACTGCTCGCCCTCCCAATTTCCGTAGGTTCCTTGAGCGCCATTTGTATAGTTGCCCTGTGGTTCTTCAGTGGATATCACTATCGTTAGGTGACCCCCTTTTCTGTACAGTGGTTTTACACATTCTGGATATGCAGGGTTGAGGAATAGCATATTGCTGTGGATTGAGGACCAACGTTTAAGTCGGAAATGCATGGATATATAAATGAATATGTCAGTAGGTATTACACACTAATTGATGATTGTTCTGCAATGACTTTCTGCAGTTTCGGTATGCAGTGTGAAAACTTGCTGCTCGTTTATTTGCAGTCCAATACTTACAGTCTTACATATGTACCGTGAAGCTTAGGTTTTCTGGGATTATTGTCTTACACTGACGGTAGGAGCAACTTTGGGTGGGTAGAGGAGCTCTTGCAGAAGTATATATGTGGCTTGTTTTTCCTCCACTCAGGCAGTACAGAGCCACAAGCGCGCTGTGTATGGTTGGGTTCTGCGGCAGCTGTGGTTTCCCACTAGTTAACATGCAAGAGTATTTAGCTCGTGCGATGTAATACTTTGCCTCTCTTTTTTTCTGCGGGGAATATCTTTGCCCCTTTTACTTGTGGCTTCAGAGCATAGTTGGTTCAGAGCAACTTTGCTAGAACCAAGCAAAGTGGGTGCAAAATGCTAGGTAGTCCTTGAACTTGATGTGTCAATTCGATCTAGTCTTCAGGAACTGCTTTTTTTTTTTTTTTATCCCTGAACTTGTTTATACTCTACACCGTCAATATATTCTCCGAGATATGGCTGCTATGCATATGTGTACTCTGATGACAAGGCCCGTATGTGGCAGACAGTGTCCACGGAACCAAGCACGGAAGCATTATGGTTTGCAGAAAGGCTGTTCGTCCAATTCTTATTGTATCTGGTCGACGAGATTTTGTTACCCTTTAGGCGTTTACCTAAGGTAGAATAAACGTTGCTTTACACAAAATTAGTTAACACAGTAGCATACACTAGTTGAATGTTTAGCACGGAATAAAGAAAAAAAAAGTGGACATAGAACTCAAAAATTGCTCTAATTCAGAAATGTGTGTCAAACATGACGTCACCTGGTTTTCATTCATATAGCGTCAAATACTGATTTTGTTTTTTGAAGAAGTAGGCTGGGGTGCTGCCAATGCATTTTAGAAGAAAAGAGTTTTACATGTCACATAATTGAAAACTGAAAATAAAACCAGCAAGGAGCTGGGCTCTGAAGACTTAAAGGATTAGCCAGGATCCTCAGGCGCCAAGCCTGGAACCGAATTGTGACTGTCCATCAGGATGTCCTTAATGTAGCTGAAACGAGTCAGCTGCAGGTCATATTGTATTAAGCTGAAAAGCTGGGACTCCGTGACAGAGCAGTCATCCAAAATGCGAAGGCTGGATTGCCATGCAAATATAGCAAGACTCGGCTCCTCTGTCCATTGCGCAAGGTGGGGCAAGACCCCTCTTGAGTTTGGGCAGGCGAGCATCAGGTTGGAGGCAGTCTCCCGAAGCTGATCACGAAGAGCATCGAAGCAGAGGATCCCTCTCATGGACAGAGTATCATCGGTCAGAATTCTCTCTTGCAGCCACAAGCCCACAACCAAGTGAAGGAGCGATATTTGGGCTCCACTTTTGCCTTCCAAAAAGCCTAGAGAACTTTGTAGTGCAATATGAGCCTAAGAATTGCATGTCAAATCTACAGGCCGCGCGTCAAGAACAAAACTAACGTCAACCACGGTTGCATTAACCGCTTTCGCTCGGCCTTACAGGATTGTGAGCTCTAAGAGATTCCTCTACAAAACCGGAGGTTCACTTGGAGCAACGAGAGGCGCAACCCTACGCTTTGCAAACTTGACGCCTTCTTTTGTAATTCCGATTGGGACCTCACCTTCGATTCTCTTGTCCTCCTCTCCTTATCAGCATCCCTCTCGGACCATTGCCCGTTGCTTCTTGCCGATGATAGGGGCCCATGTCGCCCTCGATCCTTCAAGTTTGAGAACTTTTGGTTGCAGGTGCCCGGTTTCAAGGACGAGGTCGCGAAGGCTTGGGCGGCGCCCTCTTCACATGTGGAACCTTGCCAAGTCCTTTTCCACAAGCTCCAACACACGGGAAAGCATTTGTCTTCTTGGAGTCGAACCCTTTTCTCCTCCAACAAGGTGTTGCACCACGCCGCCCTTATCATCATCCTTCACTTGGATTTGGCACAAGAGTCTAGGTCTCTATCTCATGAGGAAAGGGCTTTGAGGTCCGAGCTTAAGAGGGAGGTTGTGAGCTTTGCGGTTGTTAAGCGCGCTCGTAAGAGGCAATGCTCGAGGATCACCAACATTCGAGAGGGCGACGCTAATACCAAATACTTCCATAGGAAGATTAATGGGCGGAGGAGGAAGAACCACATTCACCGCCTTAAGCACCACAACAGATGGATTACCGACCACAACCACAAAGAGAAAGTCATCTCCGATCACTTTGAAGATGTTATGGGAAGAGGCCAACATCGCAACACGGACCTCAATTGGGCCGGGCTCCACTTTGAAGAGCCGGATTTGTCCTCTCTTGATGCCTCCTTCACGGAGGAGGAAGTTAAGAACGCCATCAACCTCCTTCCGGGGGATAAGGCCCCCGGACCGGACGGTTTTACGTGTGCCTTCTACAAGAATTGTTGGGATATTATTTTCGATGACGTTATGAGAGCGATCAATCTCTTCGGGGACCTTCATGCGGCCAACTTCCATTGGCTCCGCCAACATTGCCCTCTTGCCCAAGAAGGATGGGGCGGAGGAGATTTCCAACTTTAGGCCTATTAGCCTCATACATGGCATTGCCAAGATCATCGCCAAAATGCTTTCCCTAAGGCTTGCGCCGCATATGGATGACCTTGTTTCTAAGGAGCAAAGTGCTTTCATCAAGAAAAGGAGCATTCATGATAACTTCCTCTATGTCAAGAATCTTGCTACGAGGCTTCACAAAAGGAAAACGCCGGCCCTTCCCTTTAAGCTTGACATCCGGAAAGCGTTCGACTCCGTGCGTTGGGACTACATCGTTGACCTTCTCCAAAAAAGTGGTTTCCCTCCGCGCTTTCGGAATTTGGTTGTGGCCTTGCTTGTTACCGCCTCCTCGAGGGTCCTTCTTAATGGGGTGGCCGGCCCGCCCATCAAGCATGGCCAAGGGCTTCGCCAAGGGGACCCATTGTCGCCCCTCCTTTTTGTCATTGCTATCGACCCCATTAACCAAATTCTTGAGCTAGCCTCCGCTCATGGTTTGCTTCACAAGATTGCAAGGCGGACCACCATTTTGAGGACCTCTCTCTACGCTGATGATGCGGTGATCTTCATTGCTCCATCCAAACACGATGTGCAAAACCTCACCGCCATCCTTCAAGGTTTTGGAGAGGTTACGGGCCTATGCACAAACTTCCATAAGAGCTCCGTTGTGCCTATTTATTGCAACAACATCGACCTTGATGACATCCTTCATGGCACCCCGGTTCTTAGGACTTCGTTCCTGTTGAAGTATCTCGGATTACCCCCCTCCGTTAGGTGCCTTCGTAGAACGGACTTCCAATCTCTTGAGGACAAAGCGGCCCGGAAGATCCCTTCTTGGAATGGGAAGCTTATCAACATGGCGGGCCGTACCGCACTTGTCAAGTCCATCCTTGCCTCTAAAGTATCTACCACTTCACTTCTCTCAATGTTCCTACCGGCTCTATGCTCAATATGAAGAAATTGGAAAGAGCCTTTCTGTGGGCGGGCACCGACAAGGTCACCGGTGGGCAATGCAAGGTAAATTGGGACATTGTTTGTAGACCCAAAAACCTTGGGGTCTTGGAGTCCTCAATGCCGAGTTCTTCTCTCGTTCTCTCTGGTTGCGATGGCCTTGGAAGGAATGGAAGGAGCCGTCCAAGATTTGGGTGGGTCTTGGCAACCCTTGTGACGACACGGATATGGACCTCTTCTACGCCTCCACAACCATTATGTTGGGCAATGGGGAGAAGACCCCATTTTGGAAGGCGCCGTGGTTGAATGTCCTTAAGCCTATCGACATCGACCCTCTCATATACAACATCTCCACTAGGAAAAATTGGACGGTTAAGAAGGCCATGACCAATCACGGTTGGATCTCTAAAATCAACTTGGCGGTGGAGTTCACCTTACAACACAACCGCCATTATATCCCCCTTTGGGTCAAACTCTCAGAGGTCACTCTTTAAGAGGGCATCGATGATGAAATCACTTGGAACCTCACCGACAATGGCCTCTATTCATCTACCCCCGCTTATTGTGCTTAATTCTTTGGAGCTACATCTTCCCCGATCGCCTCCTTGGTGTGGAAGTTTTGGGCCCCGCCTAAATACAAGTTCTTCATGTGGCTAGCGCTTCAAAATAGGCTTTGGACTAATGACCATCTGGAGAAGAGGGGGTGGCCAAATGGTCGGGATTGTCCCCTATGCAAATGAGTTTTGGAATACGTTGATCACCTTCTTGTCAATTGTCGTTACACCATTCAACTTTGGAGTCTTCTAAATGGTTGGCTTGGCATTCAACCGCTTGAGCTCACTCTATGGCCGGCCACCACTCTTCATCCTTGGTGGGGCAACATGACGAAGCGCAAGGACGTGGCTTCCTTCGCCTTCCTTGTGTCTTGGGAGCTTTGAAACGAAAGAAACGCCCGAGTCTTCAAAAACAAGCATGCGCCACCCTCGGTGCTTTTCCACAATATTAAGTTAGAGGCTAGACTTTGGGTTTGGCGGGTGATAAGTGTATGAGCAATTTGATGTCGCGGGAGTAGTTCCCTTTGTTTCTAGGGTGCATCCGGGTGTGTTGTAAAACTATTTCTACTTCTCCTTAATGAATGGAATAGGGTAAAGCTTTTGTCCTCTTTTCAGAAAAAAAAAGAATTGCATGTTATATATGCTGAGGTGACTGAGTAAATCCCACTCTGGCCGTCTTTCCATTCCATCTGATGGTGCCAGGCTCATTGGACAGCAGAACGTGCTGCAACCGAAGCCACAACGGAGGTAAACTGACTGAGCTGGTCATCCTGGGTTATACGATGAAGAACTTTCATCCAACATCCAACATGAAGAGCCACGGCCACTGTGATCTTCTTCTTACGGCTGAGCGTTTGTGCAGATCTGGAGCAATAGAGGCAAGCGCGTCACCATTAAGCCATTTGGAGGTCCAATTTTTTTGCAATTGATCCATCTCCCATTGCGATATCCGTACAAGCATTGAAAAGCTCCTCATCTATGTGATCCCCTGGTGTTGGCATGCCAATCCAAGGCCGACACCGATCAGTCCACTCATACCACTTCCACCGGAGACCCAAGGCGACTGATTTTTTGTTTGTCACGCGAGGACTTTTTTTTAGAGAAACAGGGCTCCAAACCCCGACTCCATTTTTATTGAAGCCTCATGCACCAAACAAATATACAGATTTGTTCTTTTTTACAGACCACCAGCACTTCATTCAAGCACACAGACCATGTTTTAAGCTACAGACCAAAACAAACTAGAAGTTTAACTAACAAACATCAAGGGGCTAGATGGAAACAGCCTCAAACCAACAACATCAGCACCCCAGGCTAGCAAATCAAGGACGATCCAGGACTTTGAAGCATGCTCTATCACCCACCAGAATCAGATCATTTGCCTCCAGGGTCCTCGCCAGGTCTTCAGCCGTGATCAACATCGGGCCAAACCCCTTGTGTTGTTCATGTCGCATACCTCCAGTGTTGATCTTGCCTTCTTCTGAGGTGTCAACTAGGCTCCGGCCACGATAGCAGCGGCGGCAGCCGAGCCAACATCTCCAGCTTGCTCACCAACAGATTCAGCTCTTCTTTTCCTTCTTCCTTCAGTAGAATTTTCCACTGAGTACAGCTGTAAACCACTTGTCTCCACAGCCCCTGCATGCCAAACCATTGAGAACGATTGAACACTTGATCATTTCTGGTAATCCAGATAGTTCTCAGGATAGCAGCAAAGATCATATTGTACATATTATTCTTTTTCTTTTCATTTCAAAGAGATGTAATATCAAACATGTTTGAAATCTTAAGTTTAAGACCCAGGATTGAAACTATTTCCTTCCAAATATTGGAAGCAACCACACAGTCAAAGAAAAGATGCTGACAGGATTCCAATTCATTGCAAAAAAACACAAGTCAAATAATCAACATTTTGTCTCTCGACCAAGTTATCCCTAGTGAGTAACTTATTGTGGAATAGCAACCAAAGAAAGAAATGTATTTTTGGGGGCACTTTAATTTTCCAAACACAATGAATGTCAATAGGCTTAATCCCACCAAAATTAACCACAACATACATGGATTTCACACTGTAAACCCCATTGGGTTCCCACATCCAAATCAAAACATCTTTCATATTATTCAAAGTAAGTGTTTGAGCAATTTTCTGAATTTCCAGCCACTGCATCATCAATCTATGGTCAAAACATCTTCTAAAGATTACTTTCAGAGAAGACCCATCCCAAAGATCAGCAATGGTCTTATTCTGCTCATTAACTAGGAAATAAACTTCCCAATATTGAATGGCCAAGCTGCAAGACTCAAACCAATGATCTTCCCAAAATTTTATATTCCTACCATCCCCTACTTTCCACTGATAGCCCATCTTAGCAGCTTTGGCAGCCCACATAACCCTTTCCAAAAGGGAGAGGCACCACTAGATGAACAAGAGAAGAAATTGGGGTTAGCAACATTGTATTTGTCATCAACTATCTATTTCCACAGCTTGTTCTCATTTAAGTGATATGTTTTAATCCAAGAGTCTAACAAGCACATATATATCTGATAAGTCAGGAATGCCTAAGCTTCCATACTCTTTTTCCCTAGTGACCAAACCCCAGTTTGCTAAGTGATACTTATGATGCCCCTCATAATTGTCCCAAAGGCAGTGAGCCACCTGAGAATTAATAAGGGTAATAGCCCATTTGGGAAACATGATCACACTAAGTAAATAAAGAGGAATATTGACCATCTCAAATTTAGCAGTATGGTTAAGAAGCTTCCCTCTCCAATCAACAGCTCTTTTGAGGATTTTGTCAACAACAGGTTGTATATATTCTCTCCTAAGCTTACTATGATGTAGGGGAACTCCTAAATATTGCATAGGAAATTCACCTAATTTACAACTCAAAGATTGAGCAATAAACTGTGCATCATTCTCATCCACATTAATAGGAACTAGATCACACTTATGGAAATTGATCCTCATGCCAGACATATGCTCAAAACAAGCCAGAATCCATTTCAAATTTATGGAAGAAGACACACTATTTTCTAGAAAGAGTAAAGTATCATCAACATACTGCATACTAATGATTACCATCTCCCAATTCTTGCATAAGTCCAGCTAGCTGTCTATTAACATCAGCTTTGGACAGGACCTTAGTGAAAACATCAGCCATAAAGTTAAGAAAATGGGGGATATGGGATCCCCCTGCCTCACACCTGTACTAGTGAGAAAAAACCGACTATTGCAATCATTGATCCTAACACCAACAGAACCATTGTGCAAAAGCCCCTCAATGATAGACATCCATCTAGGGCTAAAACCCCTCATCCTCATGACTCTCAAAAGAAAATATATGTCCACCCTATCATATGCCTTCTCATAATCAAGTTTAAAAATAAACCCAGACTGACCATTGTGCACCGCATTATGAATAACTTCATGTGCAGAGACAACACTCTCAAGATTATACCTCAACTTAATAAAAGTTGTTTGGTTAGGGGAAATAAGTTCTTCACTAACCACACCCAGCCTATTAGTGGCACACTTAGAGAAAATCTTAAAGCTGCAATTGGTTAAAGCAATGGGTCTGAATTTCTGTATAGTTACAGCTTCAGCCTCCTTTGGAATCAAAGTAAATAAAGAGAATTTCAATCTAAATAGATCCAGTTTCCCTTCATTCCAATCATTCACCATAGCATGAAATCAGCTCTAATGAGCTCCCAAAAGTGTTGATAAAAAAGAAAAGAAAACCCATCAGGGCCAGGAGCACCCTCAGCATAAGAGCCAAAGATTGCATCCTTTACCTCTTTTTCAGAAAAAGCAGCATTAAGCATATCATTATGCTCTTGGGACACCATATCCTCAGGGTCCAAAAGTCATGCATTAAATCAATGTCAAGGCAAGATTCTTTGCAGAAAAGGTCTTTATAATATTTAACAACAATATCTAACATAACTTTGTTATCTTCAACCATCCCTGTATCACCTTGTAGCTGACCAATTTGCTTCTTCCTCCTCCTCTGATTTTCTACACAATGAATCTAAGCAGTGTTACGATCACCTTCCAAGATGTATCTTTCCCTAGACCTTTGTATAGACTTAATTTCCTCATTACTACAAATTCTAGTAAGCTCAACAGAAATATACTTCATTCTAGCTTTAGAAGAAGGTGATAAACACTGAGTTTCAAAAATAATGTCAAGCAAGTCATATTCAGCAACCAGCCCTTGTTTGAGTTTCCTCTGGCCAGATTCAATGTTGGTTGACCAACCTTTCAAACCTTTTCTAGTTTTCCTGATTTTAAATTGCCACCTATCAAGAGAATTTTGAAAATGACAAGGAGTTTGCCAAAATTTTGCTACCACTTGTTCAAAACCCTCAATCTTAAGCCACCATTTTTCAAATCTGAACTGTTTATCATGAGGAATTTTCAAAGCACCAGTATCCACAATAAAAGGGGTATGATCACTACCAACTCTAGCTTTTAAAGATAAACTACTAGCAGGGAATAAAAATCCCAACAAGTAGACACAAATACTCTATCTAGCAAGGCCATGACCAGATTATCCTAGTTATTAGCCCAAGAGAATTGCCTACTAGAATTTTTAAGCTCCGTAAGATTGAATTTGTTAATCCAATCATTAAAAAAATTGGCCTAGTGTTGATTTATATTACCAGTGTTCTTTTCACATTTTTTCTAATGAGATTGAAGTCACCACCAATTAAGGTAGGACCATTCCAGCAAGCATATACATTATGTAACTCATTGATAAAATCTAATTTGTACTCCTCATATGCAGAGGCATAAACATCAATGACTCTCCAAACAATATTATCCTGTTTGGCTTTTATTTGCACAGAGACACAGTAAGTAAATATATCCCACTTAACTATGTCAAACAAATCAAGGCTAATGCCAACAAGGATACCTCCAGCAGTTTTAACAGCTGGCAACCAGTTCCAAGAGAATTTCCCTCCAGGATCTAGCTGCTACAACTGTAAGCTAGAGAAATCCTCTTTTTTTGACTCACAAATAGAAATGATATCAAGACATATCTCTCTAATGAGACCATGCACTCTGGTAAGCTTATCATGCCTATTTAAGCCTCTAGGATTCCAAATTAGGGCTACCACCATTTTTAATAATTAGCTTCCTTCTCCCTCGTTTCCTACTATGGACTACTGTACAAGGTTCATCCTCATCAGGTACATGTGATCCTCCTGATCAGATAAACCCCATTTCCATCCTCCAAACCCACCCTTAGTTCTTCCACAGATAGACTAATGTCAATAGGAAGAAAGCTAGCAGGGTTAGAGTTATGAAAATCATTAAGTCTTTTTGTTTCAACCTCTTTAATCTTATTAATGACAGAATCAGCATTCAGATTTTTATGTCCCGGGCTAATGCCAACATTTTTTGCTTTATCAAATAACACTTTAGTTGGAAAAGCCACAAATCTTGTTACCTTTAGGAATTTCCATGTTTTTTTTGCCTTCTTAAGGTCTTGAGCTTTTTCAATAGCAGTCTTGCCATCTCTTGGAATCCTAGAGCTCATCCTTGTAGCTTGAACAGGTCCCCACTGCTTCTTCTCCTTCCATACCAAAGAAGGCATGACAGGTTTGTTAGAGACCATTTCATCACTCTTCTTCTTTGCACCCTTAATCTCTTCATCACTGTCATCATCAAAATGTTGGAGGAGATTCTTCCCAATGTTCTCCTCAGCATTCCTTATCACCAAAGCATTCTAAGCAGAGATATGTGGCTCCATCCCAAACACCTTGTCTTGTACACTTGTCTCCAAGCTCTATTGAGCAATAGACCTAGAGACACTCCTCCCACCATTAGGAGGGATGTAAGTATCAGTCTTCATCTTGATATTGCTTCCACCAGACTTTCTTTTATCCAAAGCCTTGAAGTCATCACCAAGTTCACCATCCTCATCAATCTTGTCCCCTTCATTATTGTGACTAGGGTCTTCATCATCATCCTCATCAACATCAATAGCTTGTCCTTCAGCCTCCACAAGAAAGTCAATCAGGAAGAAACATTGCTCAATTTCAAAAAACTTGTTGGATGGGATTTTGGATTGGTCCCTTATAGCCACCTTGACTCTTACTTCCTTGTAGAAACTCCTGAAGATGCCATGTCAATCAATGTTGACAAGCACACCTAGAGTAGTAGAGACTTGGCAAATTGTCTTCCATGTCAACCACTTGGCAGGGATGCAAGTATCTTGACCCATACCTCTTGGAATTCCTCAAAAGGTTCCGCTTCACCTTCCCAGTTCACAAAATATATCACCACTCCTTCCTTCTTGAGATTAATGGAAGGGTATTCCACTAATTCCTTGATTCTCTTACTAGGGGGGAAATCTCACCAAGAACCTCTTGGGACCAAGTTGTCTGATTTGCCAAAACCAATTCACCTTCCACATTTCATTGAAACTTTTCTCAAGATCCTCAGCAGATATTTCACCTTCCTTGACCACCACTACCCCCACATTGTCCATGTTAAGCCATTGAACTGCTTCTGGTCCTTCCACCTCCACATGAAAGAAACCCAGTCCAGGATTAGCACTCCCCCAGTATTGAGCAGTAGGCAAGAGATAATACCACATCAGGCAACTATCCATGTGATGTCCAGTCTTGCTGCAAATGAAGCACCTTTTGATTCTGGTGCAGAGACCCACATAATGGCCAAGTTCTCCACAATTGTAACAAGTAACATTCTTGAATTTAGGGTCCAGCACAGGTCCAGAACCACTAGCTACTGTCAACTGCAAGTTGTTCCCATTATTATCACCACTAGCCTTAGATCCATCAGAAGCAGCCCCTTTCTGATTCTTCTTCTTATTCTTACTACCACCAGAGATTTGCTAATGATGTGAAGGATTCAAACTAGCACTGCTACCCTTACTATTAGGTTGAGGAAGACTAGGAGTAACACCCTGAGGCAGCATCATCATAGGGTTGAAGCTAGCAGGGGGATTTGTTGATTGCCAAAGAACTGTGACCACTGGCTCATCGGCATATTCCACATGTGGGGTTGCATCATTGGAAACATACCTTGTCCAGCCGCCCCATCTGCTGCATCATAGGTTGGGGAAACTCAGTTTTGACCACCACTGGATTAGGAGTGGCGCCAAGGGAGGTTGCAGCCGATTTCACTGTCGTGGCTGCCGCTGGAGGAGCACGTCCACCACCAGAACCACGGCCACCACCAGCTCCACTAAATCTCCCTGAGCCTCGACCCCCACCCGCCATCTTGACTACCTCCACTAAAGATCTTCTCCCTTCTTTAGCTCCCTACAGTTCTGAGAACTTGATCACCGTGGGTTTGGGAAAGAAACCAGCTCTAGCGGGGTAGCAATCTGCCGGGGAGAAGGATCTCGCCTGGACCAACTCCTTCCTGACACAGACTAGTGTCTGAGACCCAGGAGGAGCCCCAAATCCGACCAGGCGGAGTTTGTCTGAGACGGGCGGAGCGTCCATCAATATCCCTTTCTGAAAGCGTATTTCTGAAATCCGCCAATCCAGAGAGGCCATCAATGGCTCGATTGCGATCTGGCCGATCCAATCGACGACCCCCTATGGCTGCCAGCACAGAGCGTCTGCGCGGTGGGGCTCTCCTCTGGGACTTCTCCGTTTCTTCATCACCCTCTCTGGCGAGAAGCTTCTCGTCGGGGATGGATCCCCCCGGCGAATCCTCTCCACTCGCCGCTGGAGAGCCGCATCACGTCGAGGACCAACTGAACCCTCATCCCACACCGCATCACCGCCAGGCAGGAGCAGTGGAGATGGCCTCTGCGGCGAGCTCAGAAACGAAACCCTCACGGCGTCCAATTCCCCAGATCTTCCAAACCTTGTTCCGCCATTACCCGCTTCGGGTCTTCGGGATCCTTGAGCTTGATCATCGCCAGCGCCGCGGCCACTTGCTCCTCGAGCCCCTGCCCTGAGATCTGAGGCCTCCACCCCTTTGCCATCTGCTCGATCGCCCATGGCGACGCGAGCCTGATCTGGAGGATTAGCAGCTTCCGCCGCAGCAACGCTTGCTTTCTCCCCTCCGCCATCTTCGCCTCCTCCTCCCTCCGCGCCCTCTCCTCCCCCATATTCACCACCTCTGCGAACGAGGGGAAGCCAAGCGTCCACTTCGGTATAGACATGCTCCTCCGCCGGCCGCACCGGCGAGTACCAGCGACGGCGGGAGGTCGGAGAAGGGAAGGGGCGGTGGCGGCGCGGAATCGCCAGCGTCGCATGGGGTGGGTGGTTCGTGTGGACTTTTTTCGGAACTCAGGTGCATCCAACCGTTCTCACGCGAGGATCTTTGCTCTTAGTTAGCCCTATCTCCTTAACCACTCTCTCTTTTCAACACGTCTAAGCGGCATGTCTCTCCTCGCCCCTCCTTTCCCTTTATTTTTTGTTCTCTTCTAAAATAGTTTCATTATGCATTGAACTTTTCCTCTGTATTTCCCTATATATATTTACATGGTACTTGTGTCAGTGAACTATTCCGATTTGTTGCCAGTAATTGACACAATTTTAGATGCGACATTTGTTCTTTTAGCCTTTGACATGTACCTCATCATCTAATCTTTGATAGGGTTCTTTGGTTTAGAGAAAAGCTTTTTAGGTGGAAAATTTGACTCTGAGCAAGTCCTCTGCTATCGCCAACAATTTTCTCTTAATAATGAGGGATCCCTACTATACTCACATAAGAAAAGAAAGAAAGAAAGAATCTTTTTCGGAAATTCAATTCGGCTTCCGGGTGCGTATGCTCCCTCTACCAAAAAAGCATATTTCGAAATGTCAAAAAAATTAGATAAAAAAACCTACATGTACATCTCCATAATGTATGTGCATTCGCCAAGTTTCACAAAAAACCAATGTTTTTTGTGGTCTATGTAAAAAGGAGAAACTTTATCTTGTGAAAAGCATTATTTTTAGCACTAAATTTTCTCTTTTTTACATACGTCACATGATAAATTATTTTTTTATGAAACGACTTTGCGAGTGCGTAGAATGTGAAGATGTATGTATGAATTTTTTGTTTCAATTTTTTTGAAATTTAAAATATAAGTAAGATGCATTTTAAAATATAGGGAGCATATGCACCCATGTTCCGAAAGCCTTCGCAAAAATCCTTCTTGAGCACACTTCAGTTTTTGACGGTCGTCGATCCACGGCACTAACACTCATAGGACTAAAACTTGTCCATACAGTTAAGGGCTTTTCATCAATCTTTTTAATTTGCCGCGATCAGTACCAAATATATTTAACCGTACATTGCACTTTCGACGAGCATATACGTAGGAAAAATGAAGACAAAAGAAGAAGAACGGTAATGAAAAATAATAGCAGGTACACGCAAAATCCACGAAGACAAACCAGAACTGGTAAGTGTTTTTCTTTCAGGGTAGATGATGATTGTTTCCTGTAACTAAACGGTCTGCATATAATCTATCTATACCTAATAATAAAGAAAATAAGGCTTCTTGTTCGTCCGTTTTTATTTACCCCTAAAGTTCTAGAAAATTACCCACCAATGCCATCCTTAAGTGAAAATAACTGTTCGATATATTAGTCCAAGATCCAACCGAACTCTTCTTCCTCCCACCGCGAGGGAATAGCACTTTGCACCACTTGTTGGAGCTAACGTTGCACAAAACCACAACTTGAGTTTTGTTTTGCACAAAACACCACATTTTGCTGAAGTTGTTTGCAGAGAACACACTAGTAGTCATTAGCTAACCTAATAGGCCATTAGCAAATTTGGGCCCACTTCCAAGAGCTCAAGTCACGCTCTTGAGTAAAAGCGGGGAGACGCTGCGTGCGAGCGACCACGCGCGGCCTGGTGCAGCTGCTATGGTCGTCATCTTTAGCTAAACTATATATCCGGAGCCGGTTGAAGCATCGAGCATCAAAATAGGTCACCGCCTCCGCTTTTATGGGTGGTATGGTCTGCTTCATTTTTTTTTGGAGGGGATGGTCATTGGTCTGCTTCATTTCTTGTTATCGGACGTCCGTCACCGGACGCAGCACCTGTCAACGGCGTAGGGCGGTCTACACACACAGCAGAGCAGCTTGCCAACTCGTAGACCAACATCTTTAATTTGGCCATGCCTCTCCCAGTAGAGGGAATAGCACTTTGCACCACTTGTTGGAGCTAACGTTGCACAAAACCACAACTTGAGTTTTGTTTTGCACAAAACACCACATTTTGCTGAAGTTGTTTGCAGAGAACACACTAGTAGTTATTAGCTAACCTAATAGGCCATTAGCAAATTTGGGCCCACTTCCAAGAGCTCAAGTCACGCTATAGTAAAAGCGGGGAGACGCTGCGCGCGAGCGACCACGCGCGGCCTGGTGCAGCTGCTATGGTCGTCATCTTTAGCTAAACTATATATCCGGAGCCGGTTGAAGCATCGAGCAGTAAAATAGGTCATATTTGGTTCAAGTATCAGGCAATGGTCATCCTCAATGGTTTGAGTCCACCGAATATATAAACTAGCAAAATACCCGTGCGTTGCCACGAGAAAACAAATAATTATATTTCACGAATATGTTAGTGCATATACTCCCAGATAGCACCACATTACACGGAAGTTTTATTTCTACTCATCTTTTTTATCAAGACTCGCCATCAGAAGCTGTGTTTTCATTTGACCTACTTGCGGAAACATATTATATTTTGGAACGGAAGGAGTAAGACTGATTTTCACAACAATTTACAAAATTGTAACCAAATGAAACCTAGCAAAAAAGTCCGTTGAAGGAGAAATACTTTTGAATGGGGCGTCCAGGAGTGTCACAGTTGGAACCAACATCCTACGCGTTGAACGATATGGATGTGGAGGCGGCGTTTGCATTCCTTGAATGACTGTAGGTCATTCGTCAGCCGCCAATAGATGACCCCGTGCCACGTCCGACGTGGCCACACGTGAGCCGCAACAGTATTGGCAGCAACGGTCGACCACACACCGTGCATCGAACGCCCCGCCCATTTGGGCCTTCTTGCACATGGTCACAGAGGGCGGCGACATGGATGATCAAGAAGGCTCGCGTGGGTAGGCTGTCGTGGTGGGTGCTCTCGCTGGTGTAGAAGCAAGGCCGGCGCGCAGCGGTCCGCTATCTGTGTGAGCAGGGCGAACGAAGTTAGGAGACGTGGTCGTTGGAGGTTAGGGGTGATTTTTCTGTCATATGTTTTCGTGATTAGCGAATAACACAAGACACGCTCAATAGACGGGGGGTGGGGGTGGCCGGTGGGGTGTGGAGGGGACCAAGATGGAATCTCATTGCAAATCAGACGGCAAACACCGCATGTGTAGCTACCTCTTGTTGTAGCAAATTCACTTGCTATATAACTTATTACAAAATATGGTTATTAATTTTTTTTGAGGTAATATGGTTATTATTTTAATTTATCAGAAGTCCATGTACCAAAAATAATGAACACGAACAACAAAGCAGTACAAAGATAATGATGATAAATATAGAGGAATGCACAAAAGAGTGAATCGAGTACATACAGCAAGCATTTTTTTGTGTCCAGAACGTGAAGGTTAGTTAAAACAAAGGAAGACAATATGCTACTGTTAAGTGGAATCGTATCATTTCATAAACAAGTATCACATCATCTTCCCCATCGCATGAATAGAAATTCCTCACGATGTGCTTTCTTTGTCGAGCAGTTTTATGTCCGCCCAAACAAATCAGCACCTCGTTGCTGCCGGCAAGTCGCGAGTCTAGGAATCAAATCCTTCTCGCACGGTCTATTTTTTTGTTCTCGCACGCAAGTTACTGGCGACGCACGCGAAGGGCACGTGAGCGGGCGGTCATTTCGTGAGGACCGGAAGGCGGAATCGATCAATGGTTCTCCTTTCCGAGTCGAACCCAAATTGAAGATGCGTTGACGGTCTCACAGAACTTGGGCCTCAATGCGATTCCAGCTAGATGTTGGGCGAGATGGGCCTAGGAAAGAGCTGTTTGGCCCGTTTGTGACACCAGGCAGCCACGTATTGCAATTTAATAGTAAAGATTGTGCCATGCATGTTTTCGATTTTACTAGGTATTTTGGACTTCCAAAACTTTCAGGCGTGTCTTTCATGATGGTAAACTAACAGAAGTGCTGTACTTTATCAAATAACTATGAAAAAGTTAAAAGTACGTAAAAGTTATATGCAATGTATTAGGTTAGCTAATGACTACTAGTGTGTTCTCTGCAAACAACTTCAGCAAAATGTGGTGTTTTGTGTAAAACAAAACTCAAGTTGTGGTTTTGTGCAACGTTAGCCCTAACAAGTGGTGCAAAGTGCTATTCCCTCTCCCACCGCTGTACGGGAGAGGTGCGGCCACCGCGGCGGCCACCGCGGCGGCACCGCTCCACTCAGTGGCGGACGGGCGAGCAGGGGCAGCCGCCCCGGCCTCCACTGCGCGGTCAGGGTCACCACCGTCAAAGTCACAATTGTAGATCACGCAGAGCTCGGGGGAGTTGTTCCAAGCGGCTGAGGATCGTGCGAACGGGGGAAGCTCGGCCATGGCGGGAGGCCACGGGAGTCCGTGAGCGACTCGGCGCACGGGGAAGGTTGTCCAGGCGTCAGGGGATCGCTAGCCGCATCGCCCGCGAGATAGGGAAGTTCGGCCATGGGAGGACGTTGCTTTCCCGTTGGAGAAACGGGGACGCCGTGTCTCCTGGCTGGCGGGTGGCTGCCCATCCGCGCCTTGGGTGAGTCCCAGGCAGGTTTCTTGCGTCGTTGAGGCATTGGAACACAGTGAGGGCCGTGCTGCTCTCCTGCTCTGTGTCCGATGCGGTTGTTTGAGCAGGCACGAGAAGTGTTCGTGGAAATGCCCGAGTGGCTGTAGGTTGTTGTTCTTGCCATGTGCTGGGACAGGTCGGCAATGGCTCGAGGTGGCGTACCCATGCCTGTTCTTGCTCGAGCTTCTCCCCTCTCCCCGATGGCCGCAGCAGCCAGAGCCTGTCAGCTTTCAATGCGGAGGTGATTTCACTGTCTTTTTATCAATTTTCTGATGCCGGTTATTTGTTTGCCTGACGCCATGGCCAACTCGAACTGGTCAGCACTCTCCACCCAGGCAGTTCATGTATTGCAGGAGACAACCGCATCCTAGGAATGAAATTGTCTCATTGTTTTCTAATATGAATCATCAAGTAGAAAATACTGAATTTTCATTCATACACGTCCCAAAGTGGCAAGGCACCGGGACATGACGAGACCACATGTCGCTCTTTTTATGTGGATATATGATGCTTGCTGTTGCTGCAGGTAAAGTATACGCATAATTCTTTTGCAAAAAGTATCATGCATGCTAGATGTTGACAAATTAGAATAGACTATCTACATTTTGTGGTGCATCCATTAGGAAAATAATTTCTAATTTTAGTTTACAACAAGGTCTCATATGGAGAGCAGCCGATAGTACACATGCTTTATTTTCTACATTTTGAATTCTTTTCTTATTTTATTATGTACGAGAATGATAATTGTTGTGCAGCAAAAAGTTCGATGTATGCACTCAACCATGCTGAAAACAGATGCTTAAATAATGGTCATGTTGATTTGCAAAATGAAAATTGTAATACGCAAATATTAAGCATAGTAGCGATCTTGGCCGCTAGCATGTCTGTCGAGGTGCAGCGAAGGTAATTAAACTGAAGCCAAACCAAACCATCCTCAAGGGCCTAGAACTCACGAGAGCTTTGTGTGTGAATCTCAACCCTATGAACTCTGACCGCTGGACAGCGTTTCTCTAGGCAAACAGCAGTACCTAGGGAAGCTCATGTCAAAAGAAAAAAAAAAAACCCTAGCAAAGCTGCCGATGGAGCACGTACAAGGATACTCCAGTATAGCTGATGGAACACGTACGAGTGTTTGGAAAAAAATAATGTGCAAATCATCTCGATGGATACAATAGGGACAACAAAAGATCAGCTATATGTAATGCATTTAAGTTCACTACATGGACGACATCAATCCAGTTCAAACATCAACTATGAGTCTATGCTACCATATTTCTTAGTCTGCTAGGAGGCACAGAGGTGCCTGCTTTATACATCAACCTTCCTATAATCCAAATAGTAGCAAAGGTGGTGTGTTTTATACATATTTTCTTCCTATGCTAATCACCTAATCCAATAGTCAAAAGGTCATGTATTCCTCTAAAAACAGTAAACATAATTGATTTTTCAAAGCAATAGAGTACCAATAAATAGACACATAATTTTATAAATAATTAAATTCAAAACTTGCATGTGTAAATTATGACGCCGTAGCAACGCACGGGTTTTGTCCTAGTTACACCTTATGGGCATAAGATCCAAAATCTTCTACTCCCTCCCTTCACTAATGTAAGACCATTTAGAAATTTTAAAATAAACAAGATACAAACTGAAATCAGTGAATCTACACACTAAAATAGACTAGACATAGACCAAACTAAGTGAATCTAAAAGAAAAAAGTTGAAAGGTATGATGTTAATGACCGGAGCGTCTTGTGCAAAGAGCGATCCTGCTTTGGGGTGCTACTGCTGGTAGTAGACATTGGTACCATCGTCGCACACGGCAAATATGACGATCCACGAGACAGCAAGTAGAGCAATCGCGACGGGGCACGCGATTCGAGCTACGCCGGCGGCACCTTGGGTGATCAACTCCTTGGGCAGGCGCGCCGTCATCGCCAACGTCGCCGCGACGAGGAACATCATCAGTGCCAAGTGAATGAGCTACGTACACGAATTATCTGTAAGTACCTACAACAGGATTTGTACTGTATCTGATTACAGAACTGGTTAAGTACCTTGGTGATGAAGAGACACGAGAACTTTTTCCGGCGATCATCTCGTAGAGGCAGGGCATAGCCACCGTGGTGAACGACGACAGGCGGGAGCACGGGCGGCCGTGGCATCTGGCATCTCGGAGGGGCTGGAGGTCGACGATGGCGGTGGGGGTCATCCATGGCGCGGATGACGAACTCGGGCTCTTGCTCCGGTAGGTCATGGTGAGAGTCGGAGTCGGATCTGGCTACGGCCGCCATCATCGCAGACGAAAAACAAAAAAAGAACACACCGAAGCGCGGCTGGCTGAACCTGCTACATATACGCGTCCAAAGTACAATATCCGTTCCTTTCTCGAACGGGATTGTGGTTAAAAAAAAGGTAAGGACAACCAGGCCTGGCGGTTGACAAAAGTCAGGTATCGCGTGCGCGTGACAGGGCCTTGTTTAGTGTCTTTTGTTAAAGAGTTAAGTCCATTTTAAACCTTGTACTTGTCGGCCATAGCTAAACCAAACCCCAAACTTACAATCCCTGAAGTTAGCACACTCAAGTTAGCAATCCCAGTCTAATTCCAACCTTTGGTCCATTCCAAACGCGGATTGCCTATATGAAAAAAATTGTTGCTGGGATCGGTTAGTTTGAGGCTTTGGTTGAGTGCCTTTCGTTCTTTTGTTGGGCCGGCCCAGTCCTAGCAGACCAGTACGTAAGGAGGCTGTGCCTTGGTTTTCCTCTGCTCACGCGACTCAGCCGCGACGGCCATGGCGATGACCAGATGAACGCTGCCGCCGGCGATGATCGTGACGACAAGAAGAAAAACGAAGGAAAGGTAATGCCTCCGGCCTGATCCTCCTCCGTCGCCCGTTGTTTGTCTATTTTGACGCCATAAGGTTTAGATTTTTGAGCTGCAATACTTTTTAGGAAGAGAAAGTTAGGTTTTTGATCGAGTTTGGGGTGATTGGTTCGGATTTGCATTCTTATGTGTTATTCCATTGCACTGTAGGAATTTTGTTCTAAACCATGGATCCGACAAAGATACTCAACGTGCGATTTCACTTTGGTGGCGAGTTCGTCCGCATTGGCCGTAGTATGGACTACGTGGGTGGAGATCAAGCGATTTCAGAGATAGAGAGGGACAATTTGTCACTGCAGGAGGTTAAAGGATTTCTTAAAGATCATTTAGAAGTGAAGGATTCAATGAAAATGTATTTCCATGTTCCAGGGACTGAACTTGCTGAAGGTTTGGTTTTTCTACATGATGACATTGGTTGTGTGCATATGGCAGAGTATGTATGTGTTGATGGAGTTGCAGATGTGTTTGTGGAATATCATGGGGAGGAGGAGAATGTTTACAGTAGCAGTGGAAGTGATTTTGAGGATCATTATGTGAATCTGTTTGGAGAAAAACCTGATGAAATAATTACTGTTGAAGTTGTTAAATCTGATGAAGAGATTGAAGTGGTGGTATCACAAGTGTGCAATCCTAGTCAGGTTCCTTCTCAAAGGCCATCTTTTGAAATGCAAGAACCCCATGTGTTACCTGAAACTGAAGATAGTGGTGATAGTTCAGATTCTAGTGATGACAATGAGTACATGCCACACAGTGAAGATAGTGGTGAAGATTCAGAAGTAGTTGAATTGAGGAAACATGCTAGGAAATTTAAGAAGAGAATGAAGGATTCAAAGAGCTGGATTAATTCAGATGCTCCTTGTTCCCACGCAATAACAGCCATCTACAAGTGCGGGAAATTAGTGGAAGATTACATTGCTCCTTGCTACTCTATTGATGTGTTCAAGAAGATTTATGAGCACTGCTTGCAGCCTGTAGAAGGTGAGGAGATGTGGCCTATTTCAGAAAAGCCTAGACCCCAAGCTCCAGGATATGTGAGAATGCCAGGGAGGCCTAAGAAAAATAACAGGAGGAGGGAAGAGCAAGAGAAACCAAAAACAAAGAAAATGAGCAAACATGGCATTGTGATTGTTTGTTCTTTATGTGGCAATCCTGGACACAACAAATCTGGATGCAAGAATAATCCAGAGAGGGGCAAAAAGAAGTATGCACACCTTGTGAAGACTAGCAGAAAAACAAAGACAACCGGGGTATTATTTCTGTGAATTTTGGTGATTTGCTCTAGCATTTAGGATTTGGTCAAATTAAGGTGGGTAATAACAGTATCCATAGACATTAAAAATGCATTTTGCATAGGCATATCTCATACAATATGAATCCATTATCCAACGATAAAAAATAAACTTCAAAGAATAATTTTGGAAATATATAGAGTAGATCCCTATATTAATTTTACTAAAATGCATCTGTACAAATCAACGATGTTGATAAGAAAAAGCAGCAAATGAGACATGATTGACTACGCCTTCCATTTTACGATATACAGAAAAAACATTAGATGATAAATAGTTGCAAAAGAATAGAACATCAGAAGCCCATCGAGGACCCATAGTACCCAGGGAAATGCTTATTTCCAGTGAATTCAGTTTTGGTCTCTAGCGGGGTATGCACGGTTCTATTTTACATGTGTCGGGCAAATCTAGGACGCACTTATCTTTACGGCCAATGTTTTTATTTTTCCTGCTCATCTGCAGGTTCTAAAGATAAAATCAATTCCTGGGCAAACATAAGACCAACACAGCCTTTTGCAAACTGACACCGAAAGAACATTATTCCATTGCATTTACTTTACTTACTGATTGTAGTTGAATAATTGTCAGTTTACTTGATTTCATTGCATATTTGTAGGCCCCGCAAGCTTCTTCACCTTCGCAGCCTGCTGCACAAACTCAACAAGCTGCGCCTGCAGCAAGATCTGAAACAGCTGCACCTACTTCAAGATTTAAACCTCCCAGGAAGATTTCTGGAACTGTAGAAACCGGAGCATCTGCAAGTGCACAAGCTGGACCTTCTGGAAATGCACAAACTGGAGCAAGAAGAGGGAGGAAGAGAGCTGCATCTTCAGTTCCTAGCTATTGCTACTTCACATGTAGTGGCAACTACTAAATTTGCTTGCCATTTGTGTGCTTTTGATGATCATGCACTACACTCCGTGCTTGTCATTATCGTGGATCAAGTAGTACTAATTCCGAGTTTGTATGTCGTGTTGCACTGGTTGTCATGGATCAAAGTAGTAGTTATTCCCAACAATTCCTAGCTATTGACGATTAAGGTTGTTCTTATCTTATTCATTTCAACAAAATTAATACAAAATAGGAAGATCAGTAGCACTTAAAAGCTGTTGAAATTGCATACCAAATGATATCATATATCAATACCACAATCTCTCCATTACATAGATCAGCATACATTATTCAACTTGCATACATCACTTCACTAGTAGCACTAACCACTTTTTTATACACCATCATCTCACTTCTCTCAGTTCTTATCTTAAGAGCCGCAATTTTTGCAATCTGTACAAGCTGAGCTTGCATTGCATTGATCCTCTATTCCTCTGTGCTGATGAACTCAAAC
This sequence comes from Lolium rigidum, assembly GCF_022539505.1. NCBI lineage: Eukaryota > Viridiplantae > Streptophyta > Magnoliopsida > Poales > Poaceae > Lolium > Lolium rigidum. The sequence continues at coordinate 196,593,538 of NC_061514.1, read as the reverse complement.
CTGGGAAAAAATTGTAGCGAACAAGCTCTGTAGATCATGCCTCACGTGCAGCCTGTGGAAGCCCGTCCTTGGCAAGCAGCTTCTCCATCGCATCAGGGGAGCACAACTAGTGCAGCTCCAGCTTCTCGGCCGTCCGGTGGAGTCCATGGTCTTGCTGAGGACCTTGAGAGTGAGGGCAACAACATCCTCGCGGGTGATGTTGTCGCGGTAGTCAAGCCCGTAACGCTCGGCGCGGAGGCGGGCGCTATTGACGACAACCACGCCGTCCGCCACGAGGATGCCGATCGAGGATCGAGCCGACGATACCGATCGCCTCCATCACGTACTCCACCTGGCGTAGACGGCCCTCCGGCCGCTGTCGCCGGCCGCCGCCGCCTGCCGCTCTCCTCTGCTCTGATGAATCCTCTTTCCCCAAATTAGTCAATCCAACTCGAACCCTATTTCCTCAGCGAGATGGTCGAGTCCAACCTAGCAGTGGGCCAACTCAAGTCAACAATCCCAGGGTTTGACTTGCCACGTCTACAGATTTCTACTAAACGAACCAAAGGTTAGAAATAGACTGGGATTACAAAGTTGAGTGTGCTAACTTTCGGGATTGTAAGTTTGGGGTTTGATTTAGCTATGACCTATAAGTACAAGGTTTAAAACGGACTTAACTCTTTGTTAAACTGGCTTTTCTAAGTGAAAAACTACTATAGAAAAAAGTACTCCCTCTAGCCTAAATAAGGGCACGTACAATGCATCCGCTTAGAAGAGGCGCTAGGAACTTAATCCTGGCCGTTTTCTGAAATTCCTGGTCGTTTCTTTGGCGTCGATGGAAAAGTAAGAGCCAGGTGCTTGGAAATAAGCTGCAAATTGTAGCTTTCAAGTGGCCGACGCTTGCTCCATGGAGTAACCAACCACTTAAGCGCCCCAGATAAGCGACTAGCGCTATACATACCCTAATTGTTGCAGATTTAGACAAATGTATGACAAAATCCATCCAGATCAATTGAACACGAGACAAATATTTAGGATCAGAGTATGATATCTAGCCCAACAATGAAAAAGGTATATTTGGATACACCGCGTTCCGAGAAGATATTCTCGGAACACAAGGCCTGCTAGTTGGTACTTAGTAGACTTGGCCTCATGTCCCGCTGGGACCTATTGTTCGATCCATGGGTTAGACAGCGACTTTGGCACAAGATAGCAATGATTGTTGTGGATGCGATGGAGGAGGAGGTCGCGACTGTGGTGGGAGACGACGACCTATGCAGTGTTGGTGGTGGATAAGCTGACAACACCACCAACTATAGTCAATGAGGTCATGATGATTCGTGACTGAGTGGATGGGGCGGCATGAAGCCTAGTTTTCTTTTAGAGCAACGGCATAAGCAATACCTTTTAATTAGCCCTGCTCGTTTATTTTTGTCTCTTTTACCGTAGAAAGTTCTCCAAAAATATGAAAAGCCCACACTTTCTGATATGGCATACATGACTGGCTCCCGGAGGGTGAAGTGTGCTGCTGAGATTTTGCCTTAGATCTCAGCGGTGGATACATAGTTTCTCGGTCTGCAGCTGCAACCATCATAGGTGGTTCTTACATGTTACATCCGTGTCTTCAGCAACATGGTCTAGCTATAGTTTTCGGGACCAGTTCTCTCTCTCTCTAGGCTCACGCTTGTGGAGACATATATTTGTTGCAATTTCCGGTTTTAGTTCTGTCTCCACTAGTGTAAAACAGGGATTTAGTCCCGGTGTATTTGGGGCTTCAGTTCCGGTTGTACAACCGGGACTGCACAATCGGGACTAAAGCCCTCTACCTTTAGTCCCGGTTCAAATATAAACCGGGACTAAAGGGTCCTCCACGTGGTGCAGCCAGGGGGCTCGTGGTGCAGGACCTTTGGTCCCGGTTCGTAAGACAAACCGGGATTAAAGGGTCTCTGCTGCTGCAAAGACCCTTTCTCTGCCGCGGCAGAGGTTAAGGGTGGAGCAGCATTTCTCTGCCGCGGTAGAGAAACTGGCTGTTTCTATTCATACCACAAACCATCATAAATATGTATACATCATCATGAAATATAGTACACGCAATGCATGTTTACAATATAAAGTCGATCCTCTTTTACCATATCTATTTCAAATCCCTAATGTATAGACGTCTCCGGGTCCCGGTGATAGGCCATCTCGCGAATGAACTCGCAGACGTAGTATCCACATAAGTTATTTCCGGTTTCCTGCTTCAAACACTTTACGAAAAATAGTTTGATGAAACTAATAATCAAGCATGATATTGCATGGTATTGAAACAAAAGATCAAAGAACTTGGCATACATAGCTATAGTAATACTTACAGGGAGATCTTGAAACGTAAGCTCCGGTTTCCATTCATCTGGAGCAGTCTTGGTGAACCATTTCCAAGCCCTATCCGGGAAAGAAAAATGAGTAAATGAGTTATTAGTTACTTGATATCAGGAAATGAGAACAGAAGATGTCGATACAGGACTATTTTTATTGAAATTACCTCTGGAGCAGGACAGTCATGTTCGCCCATTGCTGATGCTCTTTACGTTTTGAGTCCATGACAAGTACTACTCATTTCTAAAGCTGAATGATTAGAAGAATATAGTGGAATCCGTAACTCAGAGGATTAGTTAAGACTTAACATCGAGTAAGCGAAATCGAATATGTATAGGACAATAACACTCACTCGAAGTTGTAAGGAAAGAATATTTCTGATTTATTTTGTTGCTTCTGTAAAAAAATTAGCAAGTTATCCTCTGTGTCTTTGGAGAATTGGTTTACCGTAACTTCATGAACGGTGTTTGGGTCAATGAATCCAATGTCATAGAGTCCGCCTCTTTTTCATTAGAGCATCTTCATTCTGCATAATATATAGCGTATAAAAGAATATAGTGAGGATAATTGTTAGTGCAATGAACGAGCTGAGCTAGAGATTTAATTACAGAAAAAATCACTTACAGACAGTAGGAACTCATGAGAATTTTGTCGAGGGTGTCCTGATTGAATAACTGAAATAGTTCTTCAAAGTCAATGTTTAGCTCCTCGTTTCCCCGAAAGTAATGCTCATCTTTAATTCCCACTTTGAGTACGATCTTCGACTCCCTACAGGCTTGCATGTACCCATCATGCAACTTTCGCATCTAAGTCCCTAGAAGCGGGAGCTGGTCAGGTCTGACGAGAGGTTGCCCGTATGTGTATGTGTATGTGTATGTGAGTTCAGCCTTGGGGAAGTAACCTTCGTACTGAACGGGTGCTCCAAAATCTCTAGCCGCTCGTTGTATCAAATATGCCGTCTCCGGATTATCATAGGAGTGCACTATCAAGGGCGGTACTGATTGATTTTCCTGTTGTCCGAGCTTCGCAGACATAGCTATAGTACTACTTACAGGCGATCTTGAAATGTAAGCTCCGGTTTCCATTCACCCGGAACAGTCTTGGTGAACCATTTCCAAGCCATGTCCATGAAATAAAATATGTGTAAATACGTTATTAATTACTTGATATCAGGAAATGAGAACAGAAGATGTCGATACCCCGGACTATATTGATTGAAATTACCTCTGGAGCAGGGCAATCATGTTCGCCCATTGCCGATGCTCTTTACGTTTTAAGTCCATGACAAGTACTAATCCTTTCTAAAGCTGAATGATTAGAATAATATAGTGAAATCTACGCACGCATAACTCAGAGGATTAGTTAAGACTTAACATCGAGTAAGCGAAATCGAATATGTATAATACAATAACACTCACTCGAAGTTGTACAGAAAGAATATTTCCGATTTTGTTTGTTGCTTCTGTAAAAACATTAGCAAGTTATCCTCAGTGTCTTTTGGGAATTGGTTTACCGTAACTTCATGAACGGTGTCTGGGTCAATGAACCTAATGTCACAGAGTCCACCTCTTTTGCATTCGAGCATCTTCATTCTGCATAATATATAGCGTATAAAAGAATATAGTGAGGATAATTGTTAGTGCAATGAACGAGCTGAGCTAGAGACTTAATTACAGAAAAAATCACTTACAGACAGTAGGAACTCATGAGAGTTTTGTCGAGGGTGTCTTGATTGAATAACTGAAATAGTTCTTCAAAGTCAATGTTTAGCTCCTCGTCTCCCCGGAAGTAATGCTCATCTTTAATTTCCACTGTGAGTACGATCTTCGACTCCCTACAGGCTTGCATGTACCTATCATGCAACTTTTGCATCTGAGTCCCTAGAAGCGGGAGCTGGTCAGGTCTGATGAGAGGTTGCCCGTATGTGTATGTGTATGTGTATGTGTATGTGAGTTCAGCCTTGGTGAAGTAACCTTCATACTGAACGGGTGCTCCAAAATCTCTAGCCGCTCGTTGTATCAAATATGCCGTCTCCGGATCATCATAGGAGTGCACTATCAAGGGGGGTACCGATTGATTTTCCTGTTGTCTGAGCTTCGCAGACATAGCTATAGTACTACATACAGGCGATCTTGAAATGTAAGCTCCGGTTTCCATTCACCCGGAACAGTCTTGGTGAACCATTTCCAAGCCCTGTCCAGGAAATAAAATATGAGTAAATACGTTATTAATTACTTGATATCAGGAAATGAGAACAGAAGATGTCGATATAGGACTATATTGATTGAAATTACCTCTGGAGCAGGGCAGTCATGTTCGCCCATTGCCGATGCTCTTTACGTTTTAAGTCCATGACAAGTACTACTCCTTTCTAAAGCTGAATGATTAGAATAATATAGTGAAATCTACGCACGCATAACTCAGAGGATTAGTTAAGACTTAACATCGAGTAAGCGAAATTGAATATGTATAATACAATAACACTCACTCGAAGTTGTACGGAAAGAATATTTCCGATTTTGTTTGTTGCTTCTGTAAAAACATTAGCAAGTTATCCTCTGTGTCTTTTGGGAATTGGTTTACCGTAACTTCATGAACGGTGTCTGGGTCAATGAACCTAATGTCACAGAGTCCACCTCTTTTGCATTCGAGCATCTTCATTCTGCATAATATATAGCGTATAAAAGAATATAGTGAGGATAATTTTAGTGCAATGGACGAGCTGAGCTAGAGACTTAATTACAGAAACAAATCACTTACAGCCAGTAGCAACTCATGAGAGTTTTGTCGAGGGCGTCTTGATTGAATAACTGAAATAGTTCTTCAAAGTCAATGTTTAGCTCCTCGTTTCCCCGGAAGTAATGCTCATCTTTAATTCCCACTATGAGTACGATCTTCGACTCCCTACAGGCTTGCATGTACTCGTCATGCAACTTTCGCATCTGAGTCCCAAGAAGCGGGAGTTGGTTAGGTCTGACGAGAGGCTGCCCGTATGTGTATGTGTATGTGAGTTCAGCCATGCGGAAGTAACCTTCGTACTGAACGGGTGCTCCAAAATCTCTAGCCGCTCGTTGGTCAAATATGTCGTCTCTGGATCATCATAGGAGTGCACTATCAAGGGAGGTACCGATTGATTTTCATGTTGTCTGAGCTAGGCAATTGTTTTCCCTTTTAAGGTTCTACTTCCATATTTTCTCTCATAATCCATTCTAGAGAACTATCCAAGAGAGCGGTCATAATCAGTTGCCAACTCAACTTGCTTTGCTCTCGTTTTGGCAAAGTGCCTCACTGTATTCGGTGGTATAAACAGCTTTGGCGGGAGCTTCTTCGGTGCAAAATGCGCCTTCATGTGGGCCATTGTAATTTCGTCGTTTTGCTCATCAGTCCTCTCGTATGGTAACTTCTCAGGAGTCTGATATGTTGCAAACGTATCTATAATTTTTGATGATCCATGCTTGTTTTACACCAATTCCAATATGTTTTGTTTATACTTCATGGCACTTTTATGCATTTTCCCGAACTAACCTGTTGACAAGATGCCACAGTGTCAGTTCCCTGTATTCTGCTGTCTTTATATTTCAGAAAAGTTGTACAGGAAATATTCTTGGAATTGGACGAAACAAAAGCCAAAGTTGCTATTTTACCGAAACGAAGATGGAGTCCAGAGGAGATACGGAGGGGGCAGGGGCCGGCCAGACCATGCCTAGGCGCGGCCTGGACCTAGCCCGCCCCTAGGGAAGGTCTGGGGCCACAAGCCACCCATCGAACTCGTCCTTCCGCCTATATAAAGCCAGTGACGCAAAAACCCTAAATATACAAGCCTCTGTCCACGAAAAGTTCCATCGCCGCCGCCATCATCCAGACAAGTTTCGGAGGTTAGAAGTTCTTGTTCCGGCACCCTACCGGGACGGGGATTGACCCCCTGAGCCATCTCCATCGACTCCATCACCTCCACTTCGACTCCAAGACGGTTCGTGAGTAGTTCCCCCTGGACTACGGCTTTTCGACTGTAGCTAGTTGGTACTCTCTCTCCCATGTACTTCAATACAATGATCTCATGAGCTGCCTTACATGATTGAGATCCATATGATGTAATCGGCGTTGTGTTTGTTGGGATCCGATAAATTATGGAATTGTGATCAGATTGTTCATCATATTATCATACTACTATTATTTAAGATCTTGCATGCTCTCCGGTACTTATAGTTACCCTGATCAAGTATTTGCATGTATCTCCAAGAGGGAGTATTTATGCTCGATAGTGGGTCCATGCCTCTAGTTTTCTGGAAGAGTGACATTAACTTCTAAGATTGTAGATGTGATGTTGCTACTAGGGAGAAAACAACAATGTTTTGTCTAAGAATAATTATATTGTTTACTTTACACACATTGCTTAATGCGATAATCTGTTGCTTACAACTTAATACTGGAAGGGGGTCGATGATAACCGGAAGGTGGATTATTAGTCATAGACGCAGTTGGATTACATTCTATGTACTATGTTGAAATGCCCAATTAAATACTACAGTAACATTTATCTTATCATAGCATGCATTGTCATGCCTTCACAATTATCAATTGCCCAACTGTAATTTGTTCACCCAACACATGTTATTTGGAGAGTTACCACTAGTGTAAATAGCTGGGAACCCTAGTCCTTCTGTCATCATCATTGATCTACAGTCAACTACGCACTGGAATAATTTCCAGTGCCATCTCCTCTGTGCTACTGCTGCTGTGTTATTATTGTCATTGCTCTCATATTACTGCGGCTTTCACATCACCTCTGTTACTAGTGTTTTTCCAGGTGCAGCTAAATTGACAACTCCGATGTTAAGGCTTATAAGTATTCTTTACCACCCCTTGTGTCGAATCAATAAATTAGGGTTTTACTTCCTTCGAAGACTGTTGCGATCTCCTATACTTGTGTGTCATCAAGACTATTTTCTAGCGCCGTTGCCGGGGAAGCATAGCTCTACTCATAAGTTTACCTAGGGAGTACCCTTTACCTGTCTCTTTGTTTTTATTTTATTTTATTTTGTCTTGCCTAGTTTATTTTTGCTTATTTTATTTCTGTTTAGGTGTTTTCTTTAGTTTACTTTTGTTGGTTTATTTTTATCTTGTTTTATTTTTATTATATACCCGAAAATCCATAAAAATTGGAAAAATCGAAAATCTGAAAAACTGTTGTTATGGAAGAACATGCTAGACCCTCTATGGAACATTTTATAAAGTATAGAGAATCATATAAGGGTAAAGTCATGAGAGCGTGTTAAAAAAGTTGGAGCTAATTGCTAAAAATTTTCTTAAACGCCATGATATAAATTGTTGCTCTAAACAGGATACTAAACATCTTAAATTCCAATGTGGCTTTAGTAAATAAGTTTTAATTGTGAACTATCATTGAAATAAGTATATTCATCTTGGGTTTGAAGAAGTAGAATAATTTGTCTTATTTATGGGAGCTTCTGAAATAGAATCCTTCATGTCTAAAAATTATGAAACATGTGTTGCTTGTAAAGACCTTAAAGAATATGGCTCTTCTATCCTTGATTATTGCATAGAAAATTTCAGCAATAATTGTTATATCATGATGAGTACTATGAGATTTAATCAGGGCATTACGACAAAGTACATAGACCTCTATACAACATGCATCTATGCCTAAAAAGTCCACCTTCAGGTTATCATCCGAACCCCTTCCAGTATTAAGTTGCAACAACAGACAATTGCATTAAGTATGGTGCGTAATGTAATCAACACAAATATCCTTAGACAAAGCATTGATGTTTTATCCCTAGTGGAAACATCACATCTACAACCTTAGAACTTTCTCGTCACTCGTCCCGCATTCAATGGAGGCATGAACCCACTATCGAGCATAAATACTCCCTCTTGGAGTCACAAGTATCAACTTGGCCAGAGCCTCTACTAGCAACGGAGAGCATGGAAGAACATAAACAACATATATGATAGATTGATAATCAACTTGACATAGTATTCAATATTCATCGGATCCCAACAAACACAACATGTAGGATTACAAATAGATGATCTTGATCATGATAGGCAGCTCACAAGAACTAACATGATAGCACAATGAGGAGAAGACAACCATCTAGCTACTGCTATGGACCCATAGTCCAGGGGTGAACTACTCACACATCGATCCGGAGGCGATCATGGTGATGAAGAGACCTCCGGGAGATGATTCCCCTCTCCGGCATGGTGTCGGAGGCGATCTCCTGAATCCCCCGAGATGGGATTGGCGGCGGCGGCGTCTCTGGAAGGTTTTCCGTATCGTGGCTCTCGGTACTGGGGTATTCGCGACAAAGGCTTTAAGTAGGCGGAAGGGCAGAGTCGGGGGCGTCACGAGGGCCCCACACGCCAGGGCGGCGCGGGCCCAGCCCTGGCCGCGCGGCCCTAGTGTGGCGGTGCCTCGTCGCCCCACTTCGTATCTCCTTCGGTCTTCTGGAAGCTTCGTGGAAAAATAGGACCCTGGGCGTTGATTTCGTCCAATTCCGAGAATATTTCCTTACTAGGATTTCTGAAACCAAAAACAGCAGAAAACAACAACTAGCTCTTCGGCATCTCTTCAATAGGTTAGTGCCGGAAAATGCATAATAATGACATATAATGTGTATAAAACATGTGAGTATCATCATAAAAGTAGCATGGAACATAAGAAATTATAGATACGTTTGAGACGTATCACCCTCCGCAGACCCTCTGCTGGCCCTTATATTGCAGGCCAGCTCTCGAGAGTTCTGTCCGGGTTCGACTAGGTTACAGAGAGTTCTACATCTAAACTTTCCTTGTTTATTCGTCTTCTTGCCTTGTTCGTCAAGAATCTTTCTTTGGAACCGACATAACGGCCCACCTTGGTCAGTGGATGATCTTCATGGGCCCCTGGTTGGGCCGTAGGAGGTAGCGTAATATTGGTTACCCAAGGGTAATGCCCACATCATCGGCTCTGGATATATCTTCTCCTGATGCACTCCCGGGTCAATGGCTTTATCATCTATGGTTATCAATGGATTTATCTTCTATGGTTATATAAATATCAACCCGATGCATTCCCGGGTCGGTGGCTTCATCATCTATGGTTATCAATGGATTTATCTTCTATGACTATATTGCCCGATATACTTCCGGGTCATCGACTGTGATCTTCAATGGATATCAGCTTATATAATATTGACCCAATAGACTTTCGGGAGCGCTGGAAGTACTCAGTGGCTCCTGGAAGATCTTCAACTACTGTGTCTATACAATCACTCCCATCGGGAGCATTGGTTCGTTGGAATTCAAGAAAACATGAAGACTCCTTACACTATCACTCCCATCGGGAGCATTGGTTCGCTGGAATTCAAGCAACATGAAGACCCTTTATACTATCAATGATTTCATCAAGGCCTCAGGGAACATGCGAGTGCAGCAATCGATGAAAATCTTTCACGGTTACTACCACTCCCACAGAGAGTTTTGGTTATCAACGTATTATGACTTACCAGGCAATACTCGGGGGTTACAAGGTTTATTATAAATTCGTCGGTTACTACTTCTCCCATCGGGAGCTATGGTTATCGGCATACCACAGCTTACTCGGCAATTCTCGGGGGCTGCAAGACCTATTATGATTCTCGTCAAGAGCCTTAGGGAACATGCAAGTGCTACGATTGACGGAAATCTTCGAACAAATGCTTGAAAACAATGCAAAAATATGAAAGGCTATAATATCCCAGGATTTGGGGTTACAAAAAGAGAGGAAACATATGTGTGCATTGCATTTTATGCATAGAGAATCCGGGGAATTTTCGCGCTTTCAAGTAAAACATGTCACAGTAACTGAAGTTCCACTTGACCTTGATGGAATTGAAGTAGATCATCAAGCCAAGTGCTATAAACCTCAATGTGACCTTTGCTAAAACCTTGTTTTGGGTAGAGATGATTTGATCTAAGGGGTTAGATCAAATGGAACTAAAGCTAACCCAATAACACATTAATCAAGGATCAATTATTTGATCTTATCAAAGATCATAACATGGTATTCCTTTCCATAACATATGAACATCTATTCAATTGGAAATTAAGTAACAATAAAATGGAGAAACTATTCTTGCCTTATCTTTTCCATGTCTTAAACTAATCCATGTTCCTACCATGAACCTCATGGTATTCATTCCACTTATATCTTGGAATCATGACAAGGAGCTCAACTCTAGAAATATTCCCTAGCCCATTTACTATATTCTTATCTATTCCAAATTATTATACATCAAAACTAGAGAAGAGAGAGTTCTATATTTATTCGAGAATCAATGTCAACCCTTGAGCTAAATCTTGGATATACATCCATATGCTCAAATCATCATCTTTAATAGGAACCCTAGGATATCCATTAATACATTTCCTAGAGAGAGAATTCATTTATAATAACCATAGATCTTGATGACCACATCATCATTTTTGGAGCATAACCTTGAGATATTATTAAGTCATTACCAAATAAGAGTGACCATTCATACCCATCCTAGCTATACCTATTAAAGAGTCAAGGATAATTCTTGAACTAAAGCATTAGGGTATAAACCATGCCATCTTGGAGTGGTGAGATAACCAAGTAAGGAGGAGACTAATCTAACCAAAGCATTAGGGTATAAACCATGCCATCTTGGAGTGGTGAGATAACCAAGTAAGGAGGAGACTAATCTAACCAAGATAGCCAAGTGGAGTCTTAGTCTAGATACCTAAGGAAATATTAGGAGTATACCATTAAACCTATAATAACCATTCCTATATGAGAGAGCTCAAGCTATGGTGTTACACTCAACTTAGTTGAGCCAACACTTGAATTTTAGGGAGAGAACTATTCCATATATACAGAGGATTATATCATCATTCTTTGAGAAGAACTCTAAGTGAACATCTCAGGCATTCTCCTCGGATATAAACTATTGAGCCAACCATAGCTATGTCCATCCAAGAAAGTAAAATATAAGTACTATACCCTAGTTGATAAAAACAATACTTGATCTTAGAAGTGAGAAACCTAGTTCATGAGAGATACGTTAGGAAGCCAAACCTTGATCATTATAAATTGTGTAATGATCATAAACCCTAAGAACTTGAGGTAGAAGATATTAAGAACAAGTTGATCATGTCTAATCCATGACCATGCTTCGGAGATATATAATTACCAGTTAAACCTTAGTGGGTTAAGCAGATAAAATCCAGCACATAAAATCATAGGGGAACTACTAGCAACCCTAAACCTTTTCCAATATGTTTATTAGAGAAACAACTGAATAGTAACAACCCTTGCATAGTTCAGCCCTATATCAATCTAAATGATCTTTGATGGAACCATCCTATGAGTGGTGAGGAAGAGCAACCCTAGCCAAAGTAATATTGTGTTAAATCACATATAGAACCTATATACATATCTCAAACTAACTTGTGAATTACTTGATGATCACAAGTAAAACCCTAAACCATACCTCAATTCTAGTTTGTGTATCACTTGGGTGATCACAATTAAAACCTAGGCCATACTTGAGATTCAAACCATGTGCCATTAGGTAAATATAGTCAGAACCCTAGAATTGTTCACTAGTTAAACCTTATGCTCCAATTATTGAATATAAGATGAATCTAGTGCTAAATACTATAATTAAAACCATGTGTGGTGATCAACCACTTATCCTCATAACCAAGACCAAACCATGAGGAGGGTAGTATCTACTCTAGGTATTTCAAGCTGTTATTAAAATATAATACTAGTGATAACCTTGAAATAGGATTGTAATAAACCTTAATAAATAAGTACTACCCACATGAAATCATATGCAAGTGACCAAATTCTCAAACAAGAGATCAAGTCCTTAGAAATATTTAGGTGCATAAAATCATGCCACTGGATCACCTCCTTGAATTAGAAAGTTTAGGACACATGAAATAACACCCTTGAAATCATATTGTGAAATAAGAAACTAATTATTAAGATTACAATTTATTAATCAATTCCTGCTAAATAAATCAAAGTAAACATATCATCTATTATTAAAAAGTATTATAAGTATTATAAATACTTAGAATTCCAAAAGAAAGAGAATGGAAATTATATTTGTTGACATACCTATTTGAAATATTGTGTATGTTGAAACTACCATTATATTAAAAATAAAATTAGTATGTCACAAGTTGTAATTATTATTTAGGAGATATTTGCCAAGTTAAAATAATTACAAACATCTGCAAAATAGAAAAGAATTCAAATCTGAATTCAAAATAGAATTATAAAACAGAAAAGAAAAGAGAGGATAGAGACTTACCTGGACCTCACCTGGCCGAGTGAGCCCAGCACGTCAGCCGTGTAGTAGCCCATGGTCCAGCCCAAACCAGCACATCCAGCCCACCGTACCCCTTCGCTCGGATAAGACCGAAGACGAGGTCTTCGTCTTCGTCTTCGCCAACATCGACGCACAGGAGAGCGCCACGGCACCGACCAGCCTCCACCTCCCGGCCGCCATTGTGGACCGCGCGACCGTCGATGACCGCCCTCGACCCTATAAATACCCGGCCGAAACCTCCATCGCTCGCGTTCTTCTTTTTCCCCTAAAGTCTCAAACCCTAGCTCGTCGGCCGTTTCTTCTTGCCGCCGATTGAAGCCTCCTCAAGCATGGCTGTGGACACCGTCGTCACCGCCATCGTCGACTTACTCACCTTGCACAAGGAATTGAGCCGCAGCGCTCAGAATCACCGGCGTCGAGCTCGACTTCCCCGATGGCGTAAGCAACCAATTTGGGTGATGCCGACCACCTCTGGCCTCGTCGACACGCCCTGTCGTGCTCGCGGTGAGTCACTGACTCTCCAGAGCATCCTAGCTCTTTTTCTAGCACCCCATAGCATGCTCCGCGATGAGTGGCCGTCTCCGCAGCCGCAGCACCTCATCGCGGCCATGCTCCGGTGGTCATTTGCGGGAGGCGCAACCACCATTCGACTCCCCGTAACGTGCTGGGTCGAGTCGAACATGTCTCTCATCCGCACAAGCGTTGAATCGCCGACATTATCGTCGTTTGGCCGCCGGCCGGCCACTCCAGTGACACATCGTCGATTTTGACCTCGGTCAATGTCCGCGTGGCAGCTGACGTGTCCTAGGGCCCAATGGTCAGTGACTTTGTGGGTAGATAAACCGGGTAACTTTAGTAGTTTTGTTTAAAATTCAAAATTCATAAATTGATGAGACTTTGAATGAATATGGAAAATTCATTTTAACTCATAAAAACATAAATAAGATATCAAAATTCTTGTAAAAGTAAATTCTATCCAATAAAAATATAAAATTAAATTTTTATTTTAAATAAAAATTTAATTGTTTAACCCTATTTAATTAAGCCATTTCTTTTAATTCTAAATTCAATCAAAAATCAATAATTAAGAAAAGATTCTAAAATAAATAAAATCCAGTAAGTAAATAAAGAAAACATTAAAACTAATTTTATTTATTTGTTATATTACTAAATCCTTATTAAAGGGATTTAAACCCTAAATGGTATTTATCCTAATTATTAATTCTTTAAAAATAATAAAAGGCCAAGTCCAATTTTATTTTATTTCAAAGTTATTAATAACGTCAACTTTATAATCAAGTTATTAATTTAAGAACTCCATCACAAATAAGAAACACTAATTCCATGTTGAATGAAAATACCACCTTATCCTTTCATGTGAAACCCTAAAACCCTAATTCCATTATGAACTAAAACCCTAGTCCTATTATTTCATGTGAATCTTAATTTGCTTATAAACCTAAACCCTAGGTTATACATATGATCATGATATTTTCTTTTTCATTCATAGATCCATAATTAACAACTACATACACGTACATGTCCACATGAAATGTAGGAACCCTATCACTAATAAATTGTTAGTTCATGTTCTCATCCAACTAAAATTAGATGATCAAGTAGGATCAACTAAGTGTAATCCCTAGTTCCTATCATCCAAATTATCATCCTTAGTCATCCTTATTTAGCATCACACCATTGTGATGAACTCTAATAGCAACCATGCCTAATATTTTGCATCATTTACCACACACCCTAAACCCTAATAGTGTTAGATGTTTATAAATCATCCTATTTTAGAACCAATTATTCCTTATTTAGTGGATCCAATAACAAACCCTAGACAACCTCAGCTTTAATTGAAATACTTATTATTACTTAAGAATTATGTTATTCGAAAGTTATTCTTTTAAAGAAAATAAAGAGTAATCATCAACCATGCATAATAGGACCTATAAACCCTAGCTGTCTGTCACTAATTAGATATAGCAACCATGATAGTAACCATGTATAAACAATTGCTTAAGATGTGCTCCACTAAAATCATATAAGCTCCAGATGCTCATGAATCCAACTTTGTTGCGATCTATCTAATCTTTCCTCCAGAAACTAGTTTGGAAACCATAGTAAACCATAGAACTCCACAACCCTAATTATCATACTTGTTCTTTATTAAAGAACATGTTCTTCAAAAGTTATTCTTTTGAAGTATATAATAAGTAACCATTAACCATGCCATATAGAACTAAAACCAACAACTGTTCATTACATGTTAGGATTATACCAAATGCTATTGTCACTACTAGGAAAAGGCCTAGCCGTAAGGTTGACATCAGTGGCGCACCATGAAGGCCGTGTGCCACTACTACTTAGCAGTGGCGCACCACAAAATGGTGGGCCACTGTTACAAATGTAGTAGTGGCGCACCTTGTTTGTGGTGCGCCATTACTAAATGCTGGCAGGGGGCCAGCTCCTACCCCAACCTAGCAGTGGCGCATGTCGAAGGGGTGCGCCACTGCTACTTCGCTTACCTATGGCGCATGGCGCAGTGGTGCACCACTGCTAGGAGGTGGCCATGGCCCCTTTAGAGATGAGGGCTTTAGCAATGGCGCACTGCCGTGGTGCGCCACTACTAGCTATGGCGCACCACCAACATGGTGCGCCACTGCTAAGTTGGGCAGGGGCGTGGGTTGCAGGTAGCAGGTGAGCAGTGGCGCACCATGAAGCAGTGCGCCATTGCTATGTCACCCTAGCAGTGGCGCACGGCTACGTGGTGCGCCACTGCTAACCCGGGACCATTTCCTGATTTTCCCCCTCCACTCACATGTGCCACCCACTTTCCCCAAACACTCCACCTCCCACCAAATCTGGATCTGGTCATGTTGCTCCTCCTCCCCACCTTATTTTGACCTCTTCATTCACCCAAATTAAGTGGTAAACTTAATTTTCTTCGTAGGTAAGTAAGGGTGAAACTTTCTATGGCTCAATACCTACTCAATCTCAACTTTTTTCCTCATCCAACACTCTCGGTCTCGCCGTATCGGTAACTTTGTTGGTTTTATGCTTTGTGTGTGACCGGTTACGATCATCTTGCACACGTGTGTGTGCATATATGTTATGCGAAAGCTCCGCATGTGTTGTGCATGCGCGAAGCGTCACGTGCATATGTGTGTTGTATGCGAAGCCTCCACATGCATGTGTGGTATATGTGAAGCCTCCACACATGTGTTGCATGTTTTTGTTTGCAGGGATTAGAAATGCGATGGAGTTGCCAATATTTTGCCGAAACGTTGATTCATTTCCGTTTCGGTGAATAATGGGCATACTACGCATATACATATGTCCTATTTTTAGGGAAGGTCATGCCAAAATTTTCTTTTGGTATACTAAGATATCCATTTTCTCTATACCCGCGGGCGACCATGGTCCGCATGATGAGCGAAGGCGTTGTGGCTAGGTTTTTGAAAGCCGCGACGGCCGAGATGATTAAAAATAACCAAAAGGAGATAAGATGTCCGTGTCGAAGATGCAAGCTGACGAGCCTTATGGACCCTAAAGCCGATATGGTGCGGGACCACCTTCTCATGCGTGGTTTCATGGATGGCTATCGGTGGGAAGGCGACGAAGATGATTATGAATTTGTCCATGGGATTTCAACAAGAAATAAGGAAGGAGGTGAGCACCATGTAGAAGATCCTGGACATGATCAGGATGTAGAAGATCCCGGACATGATCAGGATGTAGAAGATCCCGGAGATGATCATGATCACAATGTAGGAGATCTTGGACCTGATGATGAGGAAGATCAAGATGGAGGTCATCATGACGATCATGAAGATGAAGACGATGGACCATCGTCGATGGACTGGGTGCAGGACCCTTATCTTCAAGAGCTGCTTCTCAAGCAGACGAGTAACGCAAGAGCTGCCGCTCGAGAGAAAGCCAAGATGGATCAACTAGAGGTAGACGTGGTTACTCCATTGTATGAAGGATGCAGGCCGGAGGATACCCGCCTGAAAGTAACGCTCATGGATCTGCAGATGAAGGTAAAGCACAAAATGACCGACACATCCTTCAACGACAACATGTCATTCTGGCAGGAACGTCTTCCCAAAGGTAACACGTGTCCGACTAGTATCGAGGAGGCCAAGAAAATCGTGTGTCCTCTGGATTTACCGCATGTGAAATACCATGTGTGCTTGAACGATTGCATCATTTATCGGAACGAGCACGCGGAGTGTACCATATGTCCGGAGTGCGGCGTCAGTCGGTACAAGAAGGGGAAGAAAGCTCCTCGGAAGGTGGTGTGGTACTTTCCGACCACTCCTCGTCTGCAGCGGTATTTCGCGGATCCTAAGCAAGCAAAGCTAATGCGCGGCACGCGGAGATGAGGAAGGGAGAAGATGACGCAGATGATCCGAAGAAAAGAAAAAGGACAGGATGTTGAGACACCCTTCGGATGCTAGCCGGTGGAATGCGTTGAACCTCGAGTACCCAGAATTTGGGGACGATCCTATGAACATAAGGCTGGGCGCGAGCACCGATGGAGTCAATCCGTTTGGCAGCCAGAGCAGCACGCATAGCACCTGGCCCGTGTTTGTGTGGATGTAAAACTTCCCCCCTGGTTGTGCATGAAGAGGAAGTACATTCAAATGAGCATGCTAATTGAAGGGCCGAAACAACCAGGGAACGACATCAATCTGTATATGGGGCTTCTGAAAGAGGAGCTAGCCACGCTATGGGACGCGCCTGCCAACACGTGGGACACCGCCGCGGAAGAATATTTCCCTATGAGAGTCGCGTTGCTCACGACGGTGCACGACTTTCTCGGTTACGGATATGTCGCGGGGCAGGTGGTCCACGGATTCAATACATGCGTCAGGTGCATGGACGACACAACGTACCGCCAGCTAGATAGAGATCCCGGGTCCTCGAAAACGGTGTTCATGGGACATCAAAGGTGGCTTCGCGAGGACGACCCATGGAGGAAACGCAAGGATCTGTTCGATGGTCAAGACAAACCACGAAGACAGCCACGTACGAGAAGCGGCGAGCAAATAGACGAGCTATTGAAAAATTGGAAAGTGTGCCCACCGCCGGGAAAGAAGCGAAAGGCGCCGGAGCCGCTGCTTAAGGTATGGAAGACGAGGTCTGTTTTCTGGGACTTGCCGTACTGGAAGATCCTCCGTGTGCCTCACAGCCTTGATGTCATGCACATCACGAAGAACGTGTGCGAGAGTCTGCTTGGTACCCTCCTCAACATGCCAGAGAAGACCAAAGATGGGCCGAAAGCAAGGTACGACTTGCAATCTATTGGGATCAGGGAGGAGCTTCACGCTGGACGGCCTAATGATGATGATGATGATGATGACGATGACGATGATGAGGCGGAGGACACGCAAAGTCGTCGCAAGGGCAAAAAGGCCAAAAAGATCGAATATTACTGCCCCCCCGCGTGCTTCACTCTAAGTCAGAAGGAGATCGAGCAGTTTTTCGACTGTCTCCTAGGAGTAAAACTTCCTTACGGTTACGCAGGGGTACCTAGACAAAGCGAAGCAGAGGTTCAGCGGGATGAAGTCTCACGACTGTCACATGCTGATGACGCAGATACTTCCGGTTGCAATCCGTGGGATCATGGACGCGCACGTCCGTGAAACGCTTTTTGGCCTATGCAACTTTTTCGATGTCATCTCTCGGAAGTCTGTTGGCGTGAGGCAACTTAGAAGGCTACAGGAAGAGATCGTGGTGATGCTGTGCGAGCTTGAGATGTACTTCCCGCCCGCATTCTTCGACGTTATGGTGCATCTGCTGGTACATATCGTGGAGGATATCATCCAACCGGGGCCGACGTTCTGCACGAGCATGATGCCATTCGAAAGGATGAATGGTGTCATCAAAGGGTACGTTCGCAACGGGGCACGTCCGGACGGAAGCATAGCCAAGGGCTTTCTGACCGAAGAGTGCATCTCCTTCGCACGAATTATCTAGAAATCGAGAATCCCGTCGGTCCGCCCGTAAACAGGCACCTCGGGAAGCTCGGCTGGATGGGGTCACCGCGAGGGTAGCCGCGAAATGCATGTCGACTTCAAGGGTCGAATCGCTGACTTTGAAAGAGCAAACCTAGTCGCGCTACAACACATAGACGTGGTCGATCCTTGGGTGGTAGAGCACAAAACCTTCATCGCCACGACGTACAATGATCAGGGCCAACAGAGGACGGATGGAGATATAATCAAAGAGCACAACTCAACCTTCACGCGGTGGTTCAAGGACAAGATGCTGACTTACCCTATAGACGAGGATTCTTCTGCCGAAGAAAAACTCATATTCGCCTTGTCACAGGGCGCCGAACACAATCTGATGACATTTCAGGCGTACGATATCAACGGCTACACATTCTACACCGAGGAAAAGGACATGAAGAGCGATTATCAGAACTCCGGGGTAACGATAGAGTCCTACACCGGTGACATCAAGCAGAGATACTAAGGAAAGATCGAAGAGATCTGGGAGCTGAGCTACGCCGGAGAGAATGTGCCGATGTTCCGTGTCAGGTGGGCCAAGAACGTCGTAAAAGAAGACCGACATTTCACCACCATGGTTATACCCGAAGCCAAATCCAAGACAGCGGGCGCAAAGGTCACCGCGAAATATGAGCCATGGGTACTAGCTTCCCAAGTGGACCAATGCTTCTTCATCACCGACCCGCAAAAGCCCAGCCGTGTTGTCGTGAGGAGAGGCAAAAGGAGCATCATCGGAATAGATGTAGCCGCCAACGAGCTAGACTTTGACCAGTACGGCGATCCGAAGATGGAAGATGACGACGACAATGATGAAGAACCATACACAACAAGAAGAAGCAGGACCACCCTACCTAAAGGCCGTCCATTCAAGAGAAGAAGTCTAGGAGTTCCGGGGCTAAATTATTCAACCGCGAGAAAGAAGGGCAAGAAGATTGTGAAAAGATAATTATGTATCATTTTCTTGTATGAATAATGGATGTCATATTGTTAATCTACACATTGTACCGATCAAAATAGACATATAATTTATATTTTTGGATATTTTCTAGATTCTATAGTATTTTAAATAGTCTACATAATTATAATTATTTATGCCTTTTATTTTGGTGTATTATGCTATTTAGGATGTTTATTATAGTGTTAAATCAATTTAAAAAGAAAAGGAAAAAAATTGGGGCCGCCAGGGTTCGAACCTGGCCGGCTGGGTTTGGCACAAACCAACCAGGGACAGAGCCAGTGTGGTACTAATCGGAATATGTCAATTCCCCCCGCGTTTGTCTTTTGACCCAGACATAAAGTGGTAGTGGCGCACCCCTAGAGGTGCGCCATTGTTAAGCCTCATAGTGGCGCACCACTAGAGGTGCGCTATTGCTAAGGGTGTCTGGGACTTAGCCAAAATCCCCCGTCCATTCCCCACTATGGCCAGATCGAGATTTCCCCACTCCCCCTCGAATCCCCGCCGGCGACTGCCACTCCCCCTTGATTCCCCGCCGGTGAACGCCACTCCCCCTCGAATCCCCGCCGGCGACCACCTATCCCACCGCCGGTGCCCCATCCTCTGCCTCGTCGCTCCCCAGGCTGCGCACTGTGGAGCAGGAGTAGGAGAAGCGCACGGCGCCTGCGACCTCGTCCTCGACCTCACCGCCGAGGAGCCGCACGCCCTCGACCTCTGACGCTGCCTGCGACCTCGTGATACGTCTCCGACGTATCGATAATTTCTTGTGTTCCATGCCACATTATTGATGATATCTACATGTTTTATGCACACTTTATGTCATATTCGTGCATTTTCTGGAACTAACCTATTAACAAGATGCCGAAGTGCCGGTTCCCGTTTTCTGCTGTTTTTGGTTTCGAAATCCTAGTAACGAAATATTCTCGGAATCGGAAGAAATCAACGCCCGGGTTCCTATTTTGCCCGGAAGCATCCAGAACACCCGAGAGCCGCCGGAGGGAAGCCCCGGGGGCCCCACACTACACCCTGGCGCGGCCAGAGGGGGGGCCGCGCCGCCCTATGGTGTGGTGGCCCCAGGCCCCCTCCGAGGCTGCCCTTCCGCCTATTTAAAGCCTCCGTCGCGAAAACCCTATCACGATCGATGAAAACCACGAAACCTTCCGGAGCCGCCGCCATCGCGAAGCCAAGATCCGGGGGACAGGAGTCTCTGTTCCGGCACGCCGCCGGGACGGGGAAGTGCCCCCGGAAGGCTTCTCCATCGACACCACCGCCATCTCCATCAACGCTGTTGTCTCCCATGAGGAGGGAGTAGTTCTCCATCGAGGCTCGGGGCTGTACCGGTAGCTATGTGGTTAATCTCTCTCCTATGTACTTCAATACAATGATCTCATGAGCTGCTTTACATGATTGAGATCCATATGATGAGCTTTGTATCGCTACTAGTTGTGTGCTACTCATGTGATGTTATTAAAGTAGTCTATTCCTCCTGCATGGTGTAAAGGTGACTAGTGTGTGCACCGTGTGGTTCTTGTCGTAGGCTATGATCATGATCTCTTGTAGATTGTGGAGTTAATTATCATTATGATAGTATTGATGTGATCTATTCCTCCTTCATAGTGTAATGTGGACGAGTGTGTGCACTATGTTAGTTCTTGGTTTATTTTGCAATGATCTATTATGCTCTAAGGTTATTTAAATATGAACATTGAATTGTGGTGCTTGTTAACTCCGGCATTGAGGGTTCGTGTAATCCTACGCAATGTGTTCATCATCCAACAAAAGAGTGTATGTAGCACATAAGAGAAAGAGTTATTTATTATGCGATCAATGTTGAGAGTGTCCACTAGTGAAAGTATGATCCCTAGGCCTTGTTTCCAAACATCGAATCTCCGTTTAGTTACTTGTTTTGTTGCATGTTTACTCGCTGCCATATTTTATTCAGATTGCTATTACCACTCATATACATCCATACTACTTGTATTTCACTATCTCTTCGCCGAACTAGTGCACCTATACATCCGACAAGTGTATTAGGTGTGTTGGGGACACAAGAGACTCCTTGTATCGTGATTGCGGGGTTGCTTGAGAGGGCTATCTTTGACCTCTTCCTCCCCGAGTTCGATAAACCTTGGGTGATCCACTTAAGGGAAACTTGCTGCTGTTCTACAAACCTCCGCTCTTGGAGGCCCAACACTGTCTACAAGAATAGAAGCACCCGTAGACATCAAGCTATTTTCTGGCGCCGTTGCCGGGGAGGAAAGGTAAAAGGTACTCACACTCCGGATCTCGGCTACTAAGCTATTTTCGCCGTTGTAAGTACTCAAAGCTATTTCCTTTAGATCCTGCAATTGCATCTTTTTGTTTCTTGTTTACACTAGTTAGGCATAATGGACACCAATGAGCTTCTTATTCTATTTCCTGATTTAAGACATGGATGGTTTGATGCGAAAATTAAAAAACCCATGGAACATATTAGCATGAATACTTTGAATACCATTGTTGCTAATGATATGGAAAATTCTAAGCTTGGGGAAGCTGGCTTTGATGAGCATGATATTTTTAGTCCCCCAAGCATTGAGGAGAAAATTTACTTTGATGATACTTTGCCTCCTATTTATGATGATTATAATGATATTGGTCTTTTAGTACCGCCTGTTATGAAGGATAAATTTGATTATGATTACAATATGCCTCCTATATTTGATGATGAGAATAATAATGATAGCTACTTTGTTGAATTTGCTCCCACTATTACTAATAAAATTGATTATGCCTATGTGGAGAGTAATAATTTTATGCATGAGACTCATGATAAGAATGCTTTATGTGATAGTTATATTGTTGAGTTTCCTCATGATGCTACTGAAAGTTATTATGAGAGAGGAAAATATGGTTGTAGAAATTTTCATGTTACTAAAACACCTCTCTATGTGCTGAAATTTTTGAAGCTACACTTGTTTTATCTTCCTATGCTTGTCACTTTGCTCTTCATGAACTTGTTTATTTACAAGATTCCTATGCATAGGAAGCATGTTAGGCTTAAAATTGTTTTTAATTTGCTTCTTGATGCTCTCTTTTGCTTCAACTACTATTTCTTGCGAGTGCATCATTAAAACTGCTGAGCCCATCTTAATGGCTATAAAGAAAGAACTTCTTGGGAGATAACCCATGTGTTTATTTTGCTACAGTACTTTATTTTATATTTGAGTCTTGGAAGTTGTTTAATACTGTAGCAACCTCTCCTTATCTTAGTTTTGTGTTTTGTTGTGCCAAGTAAAGTCTTTGATAGTAAAGTGAATACTAGATTTGGATTACTGCGCAGTTACAGATTTCTTTGATGTCACGAATTTCGACCTGCCCCTCTGTAGGTAGCTCAGAAAAATATGCCAATTTACGTGTGTGATCCTCAGATATGTACGCAACTTTCATTCAATTTGGGCATTTTCATTTGAGCAAGTATGGTGCCTCAATAAAATCCATCTTTACGGACTGTTCTGTTTTGACAGATTCTGCCTTTTATTTCGCATTGCCTCTTTTGCTATGATGGATGAATTTCTTTGTTCCATTAATGTCCAGTAGCTTTATGCAATGTCCAGAAGTGTTAAGAATGATTGTGTCACCTCTGAACATGTTAATTTTTATTGTGCACTAACCCTCTAATGAGTTGTTTCGAGTTTGGTGTGGAGGAAGTTTTCAAGGATCAAGAGAGGAGTATGATACAATATGATCAAGGAGAGTGAAAGCTCTAAGCTTGGGGATGCCCCGGTGGTTCACCCCTGCATATTCTAAGAAGACTCAAGCGTCTAAGCTTGGGGATGCCCAAGGCATCCCCTTCTTCATCGACAACATTATCAGGTTCCTCCTCTGAAACTATATTTTTATTCGGCCACATCTTATGTACTTTGCTTGGAGCGTCTGTTTGTTTTTGTTTTTTGTTTTGCTTGAATAAAATGGATCCTAGCATTCACTTTGTGGGAGAGAGACACGCTCCGCTGTAGTATATGGACAAGTATGTCCTTAGGCTTTACTCATAGTATTCATGGCGAAGTTTCTTCTTCGTTAAATTGTTATATGGTTGGAATTGGAAAATGCTACATGTAGTAATTCTAAAATGTCTTGGATAATTTGATACTTGGCAATTGTTGCGCTCATGTTTAAGCTCTTGCATCATATACTTTGCACCCATTAATGAAGAAACACTTAGAGCTTGCTAATTTGGTTTGCATATTTGATTTCTCTAGAGTCTAGATAATTTCTAGTATTGAGTTTCAAACAACAAGGAAGACGGTGTAGAGTCTTATAATGTTTACAATATGTCTTTTATGTGAGTTTTGCTGCACCGTTCATCCTTGTGTTTGTTTCAAATAACCTTGCTAGCCTAAACCTTGTATCGAGAGGGAATACTTCTCATGCATCCAAAATCCTTGAGCCAACCACTATGCCATTTGTGTCCACCATACCTACCTACTACATGGTATTTATCCGCCATTCCAAAGTAAATTGCTTGAGTGCTACCTTTAAAATTCCATCATTCACCTTTGCAATATATAGCTCATGGGACAAATAGCTTAAAAACTATTGTGGTATTGAATATGTACTTATGCACTTTATTTCTTATTAAGTTGCTTGTTGTGCGATAACCATGTTCCTGGGGACGCCATCAACTACTCTTTGTTGAATATCATGTGAGTTGCTATGCATGTCCGTCTTGTCTGAAGTAAGAGAGATCTACCACCTTAATGGTTGGAGCATACATATTGTTAGAGAAGAACATTGGGCCGCTAACTAAAGCCATGATTCATGGTGGAAGTTTCAGTTTTGGACAAATATCCTCAATCTCATATGAGAAAATTAATTGTTGTTACATGCTTATGCATAAAAGAGGAGTCCATTATCTGTTGTCTATGTTGTCCCGGTATGGATGTCTAAGTTGAGAATAATCAATAGCGAGAAATCCAATGCGAGCTTTCTCCTTAGACCTTTGTACAGGCGGCATAGAGGTACCCCTTTGTGACACTTGGTTAAAACATGTGCATTGCGATGATCCGGTAGTCCAAGCTAATTAGGACAAGGTGCGGGCACTATTAGTATACTATGCATGAGGCTTGCAACTTGTAGGATATAATTTACATAATGCATATGCTTTATTACTACCGTTGACAAAATTGTTTCATGTTTTCAAAATCAAAGCTCTAGCACAAATATAGCAATCGATGCTTTTCCTCTATGGAGGACCATTCTTTTACTTTCATTGTTGAGTCAGTTCACCTATTTCTCTCCACCTCAAGAAGCAAACACTTGTGTGAACTGTGCATTGATTCCTACATACTTGCATATTGAACTTATTATATTACTCTATGTTGACAATATCCATGAGATATACATGTTACAAGTTGAAAGCAACCGCTGAAACTTAATCTTCCTTTGTGTTGCTTCAATGCCTTTACTTTGAATTATTGCTTTATGAGTTAACTCTTATGCAAGACTTATTGATGCTTGTCTTGAAGTACCATTCATGAAAAGTCTTTGCTATATGATTCACTTGTTTACTCATGTCATATACATTGTTTTGATCGCTGCATTCACTACATATGCTTTACAAATAGTATGATCAAGGTTATGATGGCATGTCACTCCAGAAATTATCTTTGTTATCGTTTTACACCGCTCGGGACGAGCGAGAACTAAGCTTGGGGATCCTGATACGTCTCCGACGTATCGATAATTTCTTGTGTTCCATGCCACATTATTGATGATATCTACATGTTTTATGCACACTTTATGTCATATTCGTGCATTTTATGGAACTAACCTATTAACAAGATGCCGAAGTGCCAGTTCCTGTTTTCTCGCTGTTTTTGGTTTTAGAAATCCTAGTAACGAAATATTCTCGGAATCGGACGAAATCAACGCCCGGGTTCCTATTTTGCCCGGAAGCATCCGGAACACCCGAGAGCCGCCGGAGGGAAGCCACGGGGGCCCCACACTACACCCTGGCGCGGCCAGAGGGGGGGCCGCGCCGCCCTATGGTGTGGTGGCCCCAGGCCCCCTCCGAGGCTGCCCTTCCGCCTATTTAAAGCCTCCGTCGCGAAAACCCTATCACGATCGACGAAAACCACAGAAACCTTCCAGAGCCGCCGCCATCGCGAAGCCAAGATCTGGGGGACAGGAGTCTCTGTTCCGGCACGCCGCCGGGACGGGGAAGTGCCCCCGGAAGGCTTCTCCATCGACACCACCGCCATCTCCATCAACGCTGATGTCTCCCATGAGGAGGGAGTAGTTCTCCATTGAGGCTCGGGGCTGTACCGGTAGCTATGTGGTTAATCTCTCTCCTATGTACTTCAATACAATGATCTCATGAGCTGCTTTACATGATTGAGATCCATATGATGAGCTTTGTATCGCTACTAGTTGTGTGCTACTCATGTGATGTTATTAAAGTAGTCTATTCCTCCTGCATGGTGTAAAGGTGACTAGTGTGTGCACCGTGTGGTTCTTGTCGTAGGCTATGATCATGATCTCTTGTAGATTGTGGAGTTAATTATCATTATGATAGTATTGATGTGATCTATTCCTCCTTCATAGTGTAATGTGGACGAGTGTGTGCACTATGTTAGTTCTTGGTTTATTTTGCAATGATCTATTATGCTCTAAGGTTATTTAAATATGAACATTGAATTGTGGAGCTTGTTAACTCCGGCATTGAGGGTTCGTGTAATCCTACGCAATGTGTTCATCATCCAACAAAAGAGTGTATGTAGCACATAAGAGAAAGAGTTATTTATTATGCGATCAATGTTGAGAGTGTCCACTAGTGAAAGTATGATCCCTAGGCCTTGTTTCCAAACATCGAATCTCCGTTTAGTTACTTGATTCTGTTGCATGTTTACTCGCTGCCATATTTTATTCAGATTGCTATTACCACTCATATACATCCATACTACTTGTATTTCACTATCTCTTCGCCGAACTAGTGCACCTATACATCCGACAAGTGTATTAGGTGTGTTGAGGACACAAGAGACTCCTTGTATCGTGATTGCGGGGTTGCTTGAGAGGGATATCTTTGACCTCTTCCTCCCTGAGTTCGATAAACCTTGGGTGATCCACTTAAGGGAAACTTGCTGCTGTTCTACAAACCTCTGCTCTTGGAGGCCCAACACTGTCTACAAGAATAGAAGCACCCGTAGATATCACCTCGTCCTCGACCTCACCGCGGAGGAGCACCCTCGTCAGCCTACCTCAACCACGCGTGCACCCTCGTCAGCCTCGCCGTCAAGCACATCGACCTCGCCATCGTCGTCCTCTCCAGGTTCGTCGACCCCGTGCGTGCTTTACCTTACCATTTGCGTGTATGATGCTGTGCGCCTCGGCCCCGATTCTTCCCTGGATTGGAGACAACGTGCGCGAGTTTCGTTCGAGACCATTAGGTCTTTCTGTGTGATCCGTCAACGCTTTTAGATCGCGCTTGATGTGTAGTGGTTGGTGAAGAATCCTAGTTGGTAGGATGGGTTGGTCGGATCTGGTGCTGCTTTATGATATATATACAGTATGCTTATAAACAACTGTTTCTGTGAATTGTTTAGTTAGATCCTCCAGGTGCCATTTGGTTGATAGTATTTGTGACTGCTATCCCCAAGGTTTTGCAGCTAGTTTGAAATTGGATTTAGTGAAATGAGCCAATGCATGCTTACAGCAGAGTTATTGTAACAAGTGTAATTTTTTTTGGGTTGCTTCCTATGTGCTTGCTAGGTTCATTTGTTGCTCTATGGGGTTCATTTGTTAGTTGTTTGATTGGTTTGTGTGTGTGTGTGTGGTGGTGGTGCAGAGATTCTAATGTTCTCTGTGAATTAGATACTAGCTAATGTTCTCTAAAACTTTGCAAATGAAATATTCGAAATGTTTCAAATTATAAGTGGTGCTACCGCTAGCAGCAGGTTCATTTAGTTTCATTGCTACTACTAGCAGTAGTTTCATTTAATTTGGTGATATAGAAATAGCTAGGATTTGTTAGCAGTTTCATTTAGTTTTAGGTGGCAGTAGCTTTGGTTCATTTAGGTTTAGGTGGCAGTAGCTTAGGTTCATCCATTGCTGCTGCTACCTAGTTTCTCCTCAGTAGCTTAGGTTCATCCACTGTGCTATGTGCTTGCTTGTTGCTGCTGCTATGTGCTTGCTAGGATTAGGAAATTTAGGTTTAGGTGGCAGCTGCTGCTATGTGCTTGCAATTTAAAGTAGTTAGTTTTTTTTATCTTACTGGATGAAAGCTTGATGTTCTTGCTGCATATGTGTATCATTTAGTTCATTGAGCCCATCCTAGCTAGCTATGGTAGAGCATGTGCAAATATTGGACTTGGTTATTTTGTTCTAGCTATGTGAAAATGGTGTGTGAATTGGTCTGGTCCTAGCTAGCTATGGCAGAGCATGTGCAAGTTTTGTGAAAGAAGCATGTGCAAATCTGCCATGTTGTTCCTAGTATTCTGCATACCAGGACACCTAAAATTGTTTGTGTTCTTGACATTTGGAGTATTTTTGCTAATGATGTGTGTTTTGATTCCAGCCTCTGTACAAGTAACACCACAATTGTTTTCACTGAAATGAATAACCACCATTTTGTACTGTACATGTACACTCAAATATGAATAACAACAGATACAATCAAACTAATATATACCATATTGTCATTCTTTCACAGCCCTGGAACAAGAGCACCTGACCGTCGCTGCCGCATCTTCCTCGACCTGGAGCAACAGCTCACCTCTCGGAGACTCCACGCGACTCATGGTGAGCTTGCTGCTGCTTGCTACTGCCGCTAGGCTGCTAGCTTGCTTGCTGCTTGCTAGCTGCTAGCTGCTAGCTACTGCTGCTTGCTAGGCTGCTTGTTATTGCTTGCTAGTTGCTTGCTGCTAGCTGCTTCTTTATTCTTGCTAGTTGCTGCTTGCTGCTGCTGCTAGCAGTAGCTGCTGCTGCTTGCTAGCTGCTGCTGCTTGCTGCTGCTGCTAGCTGTAGCTGCTGCTTGCTGCTCGCTAGCTGCTTGCTAGCTTCTTGCTGCTGCTGCTAGTTGCTGATTGTTGCTTGCTGCTTGTTGCTGCTTGCTGCTTGATGTATGCCCATGGTTAGCTGATGCATATAGCTAGCTGATGCATGCTGTTGAGTGCTCAGCTGGTGGAGGATCAAGCTTGTATATGTGCCATGGTGTATATGGAGGAACAATTGTATATGGAGGATCAAGCTGTATATGTGCCATGGTGTATATGGAGGAACAATTGTATTTGTGTCATATTCTTGTGCAGGGATCGACTGAGTTGCCCATTATCGCCGAAATGTTGATTCATTTCCGTTTCGGCGAAAATGCGGCACTCATATGTACATAAATTAGCATAGGTCATGTCCAATTTTTCCGTGAAATCTTGTGGTAACTTTAAGCATTTTTTCCTACTTAGTTCGAACATGGCCGACAACGATGAGGCCGGCGGCAGCGGCAGCAAGCCATTCTGGATGATAACCGATGAAGTGGAGACGACGGAGTCACAACCTCGCCACGATGACGGCGAGGATGATGGCACCAATCCAGACTACCGAGCGGATGATGCCGCCGAGGATGAAACCACTGACGATGGTGCCGCCGAGGATGAAACCACGGATGGCGGCGAACACATGGACGGCGGTGAACACACGGACGGTGGCGAGACGAAGAAGCAACGGAGGGAGCGTCGCCTGAATGTGCTCAGCACCGTGAAGCAGACATTCACCAAAGTGGACGCCAGTGGGCATCCAACGGCGCCCCCTGAACTAGTCAAAGGGTACTCGGCCCAACTCGGGTGCATCCTCCGGAGCACGGTCTCGATCAACACCGAGAACCTCAGGCATCCTGACCGAGCGAATTTGCGCTCCCTCCTCTTCACGAAGCTGCACGAACGATACGAGTTCCCGGTGGGCTGCTCAGTAAAACGTCTCATGTGGAACAAAGTGCACAATGCCGCCCTCACGAAGATGAGCACCGCCCTCGCTAGTTGGCGGAACCGAGTGAAGAAAATGATTCAGAAGGGCGAGAGTTACGAGAAGATCAGGGAGTCAAATCCTTCTATCACCGAGAATGACTACGCTGATTTCAAGATCAAGTGCGAGAGCGAGTCAACGTCGGATTCTAGTTAGTGGGGGAAGGACATGCGGAAACTGAACTTAGGCACCCACAAACTTGGTCCTGGCGGGTTTAGGGCGGTGCAACCGAAATGGGACGCCCATGATAAGGAGCGTGTGAGGAACGGCCTCGAACCCCTCTTCTCACAATACAAAAACAAGCAAACCAGGCAGTTCCTCCTGGCCCGGTACCGTGTGGACCCCACTACAAAGGAGCTCACCACCAATCCGGAGGTGAAGGAGTTTGAGGCTCTTCTGGTAAGGAGTGCACCCGCTTTATTAGCTCCTTTATGGTTGCATTCGAATTGATGAATCCAAATTACTAAGTGGTTCATGCATGTTCCGTATGCTAAGGAGGAAGCTGCTAATAAGGAAGGCGAAATCGATGAGCGGCGCGGGGTCCACGAGCTCCTCGCAGGTGTGCCCCTTGGGACAACCCTTTAAATAGGGCGTTGAATGCCCACAAGAAGAGGGATCCATTGAGTAAGCCGACGTCGGCTGGTCGTGTGGTCGGCGAAGGATGCTCTATGAAATGGTCGGATTACTACAAGTCGGGGAAAAAGGAGAAGAAGGCCACCATCGATGAGAAGGAGGTCGCACATCTCAAGGCACAAGTTGCGTAGATCCCGACATTGGTCCAGGAGCAAGTGCGACAACAAGTGCAACATATCGTGGAGACCAAACAGAGGACGCAACGACAGCAAGTGGAGGACCAAGTGGGCAACACGCTTAGCTCTATCATCCCTACCTTGGTGGCCGGTCTGGACGCGTGGTATAGGGGAGGAAAAAAGGGGCCTCCCCCGGTTCCCAGTTTCACGAGCAGCAACTCGCACAACGTGGAGCCATCGGTGAGTCCGCAGGCGGCAACAATGGTGTCTCCGGCGGCGCCAACCTTGGTGGCTCCCGCGGCGCCAACCTTGGTGTCTCCCGCTGTTGCGGTCAGAAACCCACCGGCGGGCAGCGACGGGCAACACCGTAGAGCCGGGAATCTCCCAGGACTGCGGCTGGCCCTGGTCCCTCCGAGCGACGGCCCGCAAAGCCTTCTGCACGCACGTCCGATGCTTGTCGCAAGGGCGTGCCACCTGACCTATACCTGGTCGGGGAAGGTGTTGGATGATGCCTCGCTTAGTTTTCTGCATGGCATACACGTAAACGTTAAATACGAGCCTCGATCGGCTCTCAGGTTGTCCTGTGAATCGGCTCAAAGAGCCGATCCACCCATGATACGTACGAGGTGTACGATCGGATGGTGGTCCTGCTTGATCAAGATAAAGCTAAAGCGATCTACGACGATTTAGGGTTTTCACCGCATAATCGGATCATCCTACTCACGATTGGGCCTCGCGCTCGCGTACGGTGATCGTAAGCCGATCCTAGACGGGGCCTAAAAACCAACACGAGGTTGATCCTCGGAACGTCCTGTCTAGGGCTAGCAAACTACACCCTACACGCCGCTGGATCCTCCAACCCTTTGTAAGGCCTAACAATGCAGATATTAAACTAATCCTTGAAGAACAAGGAGCAACCGTAACGGATCGGGTCTACTAAATAATGATCAAGCGGGGTGCCGCCCTACACCTAAGATAGGTGTAAGGGCGGCTAGATGCATAAGGGTTGCACTACGACGAGCATATGATACGAGGAACAATGCTAACCCTAACACATCTAAGATAACTACGTTGCTCGCCATCAAAAAGGCTTCGAGCACGAGCAACACATGAACAACGTAATAAGCTTATGCTTGCCTAGATCGCAAGATGCGATCTAGGCAGCATGGTGCTACCGGAAGAAACCCTCGAGACGAAGGAGTTGGCGATGCGCCGAGATTGATTTGTGTTGAACGTTGGTTGTTGTTTATTTCATAAACCCTAGATACATATTTATAGTCCGGGGGACTTTCTAATTCGGGCGTGCACCCAACCGTGCACGGGTTAAACTCTAACTTCTAACCGACACGTATCCTACTATGGTACAGATACACGGGCAATTAGCCCAAACTTGGTACACAAGGCCGATTCATGTATTTCTTCTATGTATATTCTTCAAACCCATCTCCAATCGCGGCCCACCTCTGATCCGGTCAAATTCTGGTGATAACGCATGCCCCCCTGGTTTTGGAAATGACATTTCCAAAATCATTACGCTTTTCTTTCGTCGGGTCATGTCGTGGCAGAGCAGTAACCGCCGCAGAATCCTTCATCATGATGCCTTGCCTCTTCCACTTCTCCGCGTAGCCTGACAATCTATTTTTTCTTCTGTTGGGCATCACTTCCTCGGAAACTGCTGTGGCCTTGAACCTCCACTGTATCCTTTATTTAACCGCGTCGAGCAGTTCGCCCTTTCACCCTCCTGCTCCGTACTAGCCATCGGCAAAGAACCCTCATTCCTCCGTAGCCATGTCTTCTTCCTCCTCCTCCTCAAACCTCTCCGATGTATCATCTCCCTTCCGTGAGCCAACGCCAGAGTGGGGCTCGTTGGCGGCGCACGACATCCTCGCCCCAACGACGTGGGACAAGGAGGAGCACGATTCCTACATCTGGTCCGAGGATGACAAATCCTTAACCGACGGAGAGGACGACCTCCGATTCCTCGTCGACGGGGAGGAGGAGGCGGAGAGTGAGGACGACCGCTTCTCCTGGGACGACTACACCTCCTCCGAGGAAGAGATGGAGGATGACGACGACGACTCCCTCGAAGGTTACCCACCAGCGAAGCGCCTCCGCGCCTGGTGGGACGACGATAGCGATGACGACGATGAGGAAGACGAGGCTCCCGTAGAAGGCTACGAGAGCAGCGATGAGGAGCCTATCAGCAGCTGCGCCGGCGGCAGTGACGACGGCGACGAGGGCAGCAACGGCCCTTAGATTAGGGACTAGTAGTAGTAGTCGGCTTTTGTTCTTTCTTCCCCGAGCAATCGGCTCCTTCTTTGTAAGAAATCCCGCTATTAATGAAGGGAGTATTCCCCAATTAGTCTTATCTTCTTGTCGACTTTGCCGATTGTCGAAACGAAGTCGCGGTACAAAGAGCCGATTGGATTCCTCAACAACCACTAGGATGATTTATCCCAAATGTTATGATTGAGCTCGCCCCTCTAGAGTCGATGACAATGCATCGGCTTTTATTACTCTGAAGTCGATGCCCATGCATCGGCTGTACGCGTACTGTTGTCCCTTCATGCTTGTATACTGAAGTCGATGTCTGTACATCGGCTATGGTTTTTTTTTACTGGCCGATTTAAAATCGGCCTCCATATCTCACTGCCCATCCTCCCACATGCTTGGGAAATACTTCTTGAGATGTTGGCCATTGACGGCTACTGGGAACTTCACACCATCCAACTATTCAAGCATGTAGGCATTGCCCTTCAGAACCTGGATGACTTTGTAAGGGCCGTGCCAATTAGGAGACCATTTGCCGTATGCTTTATCCATGGTTCCTAGTGGCAACACGGCTTCCCATACTAGATCGCCAACTTGAAACTCCTTTGGTCTTACCTTTTTATTGTATGCCCGAGCCACTCTGGCTTTGTTCTCTTTAATCTTTTCTAACGACCAAAGTCTGAGTTCCGTTGCATCCTCAATAGTGTCACTCATCAGGGTTGCATATTCCTCAGGTGTCAGGTCATTCTGAAACGTGACACGTCTTGACCCAGCCGTAATCTCCCAAGGTAACACGGCCTCCTGCCCATAGACAAGCTGGTACGGCGAAGTATTTATAGCTCCATGGCATGACATGCGATAAGCCCACAAAGCCTCTGATAACGTCTCGTGCCACACCCTGGGGTTCTCCTCGATCTTCCTCTTAATCAGCTTGATCGAGGCTTTGATTGGATGCTTCAGCTTGCCCGTTGGCTTGAGCGTAGTATGGAGACGATCGGATTAGCTTAATCCCCATGTCATCACGAGAACTTTCTGAATTCTTTAGAGACAAAGACCGAACCTCCATCGGTCGTGATGGTTTGGGGAATCCCGAACCTATGAATGACATGTTCTTTGACAAATTGGATAACATCTTCCGATTTTACTTTCTTCATGGGTACGGCCTCCACCCATTTGGTGAAATAATCTGTAATAGCCAGAATCCACTCGTGGTTTTTGCTTGACGGAGGATGTATCTTGCCGATCATATCCATGCCCCAACCTCGAAATGGCCAAGGTTTGATGATGGGGTTCATTGCTGACGCGGGTACCATCTGGATTTTCCCGAACATCTGACACGCTTGGCATCCCTTGTAGTAGTTGAAGCAGTCTTCCAGCATGGTAGGCCAATAAAATCCTGATCGCCTAATTAACCACTTCATCTTATGGGCCGATTGGTGAGTTCCACAGGCGCCTTCATGCACCTCATGTAAGATCCGATTAGACTCAGTTGGTCCCAGGCACTTAAGTAGTAACCCTTCCAACGTCCTGTAGAACATGTCATCTCCTATGAGGACATATTTCATAGCCTTGTATCTTATCCTTTTAGGTGCCCCCCGAGCCGAATCCTTCAAGTAATTGAAGATATCGGTTCTCCAATCGTCCTGTTCCAGGAACTGCACCTGAACTTCTGACCCGTCAGGTATGTCCTTGTATCCTGACGCCATCTGTGCGAGATCATTGGCGTCGGTATTCTGAGACCTTGGGACCCAATTGAAATTGATGTACCGAAAATGTGTCATCAGCTCACGACACTCCACCCAATATGGGAAAAGTGATTCACTCTCGCACTTGTATTCTTCCGTGAGTTGAGAGATCACCAACTTCGAGTCTCCAAAAGCTCCACTGCCTCTGCCCCGGCTTCCAACAGCAACTCCATCCCCTTGCGCACTGCCTCATATTCAGCAACATTGTTGGTGCAAGGTGCAGCTAGCCTGATGGCGAAAGAATATGTTGCCCCCCGAGGCGACACGAGCAGGATGCCGATGCCACAACCATCGTCACAAGCCGATCCATCGAAGAACATAGCCCACGCACGTACAGATAGCGCCGCTATATTAGTGTTAATCCGCTCAGCTATAAGATCGGCCAACGCTTGTTGATACGTCTCCGACGTATCGATAATTTCTTATGTTCCATGCCATATTATTGATGATACCTACATGTTTTATGCACACTTTATGTCATATTCGTGCATTTTCTGGAACTAACCTATTAACAAGATGCCGAAGTGCCGATTCTTGTTTTCTGCTGTTTTTGGTTTCGAAATCCTAGTAACGAAATATTCTTGGAATTGGACGAAATCAAGACCCGGGTTCCTATTTTTCCCGGAACCATCCAGAACACCCGAGAGCCGCCGGAGAGAAGCCCCGGGGGCCCACACCACACCCCGGCGCGGCCGGAGGGGGGCCGCGCCGCCCTATGGTGTGGTGGCCCCGAGCCCCCTCCGAGGCTGCCCTTCCGCCTATTTAAAGCCTCCGTCGCGAAAACCCCGATGCGAAGAACCACGATACGGAAAACCTTCCGAGCCGCCGCCATCGCGAAGCCAAGATCCGGGGGACAGGGAGTCTCGTTCCGGCACCCTGCCGGAGCGGGGAAGTGCCCCGGAAGGCTTCTCCATCGACACCGCTGCCATCTCCACCGCCATCTTCACCACCGCTGCTGCTCCCATGAGGAGGGAGTAGTTCTCCATCGAGGCTCGGGGCTGTACCGGTAGCTATGTGGTTCATCTCTCTCCTATGTACTTCAATACAATAATCTCATGAGCTGCCTTACATGATTGAGATTCATATGATGATGCTTGTAATCTAGATGTCACTATGCTAGTCAAGTGAGTTTTACTTATGTGATCTCCGGAGACTCCTTGTCCCACGTGTGTAAAGGTGACGAGTGTGTGCACCGTGTGGGTCTCTTAGGCTATATTTCACAGAATACTTACTCACTGTTATGAATGGCGTAGTGAAGTGCTTATTTATATCTCTTTATGATTGCAATGTGTTTTGTATCACAATTTATCTATGTGCTACTCTAGTGATGTTATTAAAGTAGTTTTATTCCTCCTACACGGTGTAATGGTGACGAGTGTGTGCATCCGTGTTAGTACTTGGTTTATGCTATGATTATGATCTCTTGTAGATTATGAAGTTAACTATTGCTATGATGGTATTGATGTGATCTATTCCTCCTACATAGTGTGAAGGTGACCGTGTGCATACTATGTTAGTACTTGGTTTAGTCGAATTGATCTTTCATGCACTCTAAGGTTATTTAAATATGAACATTGAATTGTGGAGCTTGTTAACTCCGGCATTGAGGGTTCGTGTAATCCTACGCAATGTGTTCATCATCCAACAAGAGTGTAGAGTATGCATTTATCTATTACTGTTATGTGATCAATGTTGAGAGTGTCCACTAGCGAAAGTCTAATCCCTAGGCCTTGTTCCTAAATACGCTATCGCTGCTTGTTTCTTGTTTTCTTGCGTTACTCTTGCTGCGTTACTACTTCGCTGCGTTACTACTGCTTGTTTCTCGTCCTGGGCAAAGCACTTTTCCGGTGCCGTTGCTACTACTTATTCATACCACCTGTATTTCACTATCTCTTCGCCGAACTAGTGCACCTATTAGGTGTGTTGGGGACACAAGAGACTTCTTGCTTTGTGGTTGCGGGGTTGCATGAGAGAGATATCTTTGACCTCTTCCTCCCCGAGTTCGATAAACCTTGGGTGATCCACTTAAGGGAAACTTGCTGCTGTTCTACAAACCTCTGCTCTTGGAGGCCCAACACTGTCTACAAGAATAGAAGCACCCGTAGACATCAAGCACTTTTACGGCGCCGTTGCCGGGGAGGAAAGGTAAAAGGCACTCATACTCCGGTTCCGAGTAACAGATGCTTTTACGGCGCCATTGTGTTTGTGCTCGAAGCTATTTCCTTTAGATCCTGCAATTGCATCTTTTTGTTTCTTGTTTACACTAGTTTGGCATAATGGACAACAATGAGCTTCTTATTCTATTTCCTGATTTAAAACATGGATTTTTTGATGCGAAAATTAAAAAACCTATGGAATCTTATTTGCATGCTGGTAGTAATATTAGTATGAACGCTTTGAACACCATTGTTGATAATAATGTAGAAAGAACTAAGCTTGGGGAAGCTGGTTTTCATGATCTTTTTAGTCCCCCAAGCATTGAGGAGAAAATTTTCTTTGATGATACTTTGCCTCCTATTTATGATGATTATAATGATAGTGGTCTTTTGGTGCCACCTACTATGGAGAGTAAATTTTGTTGTGATTATACTATGCCTCCTACACTTGATGAGAATAATAATGATAGCTACTTTGTTGAATTTGCTCCCACTACAACTAATAAAATTGATTATGCCTATGTGGAGAGTAATAATTTTATGCATGAGACTCATGATAAGAATGCTTTATGTGATAGTTATATTGTTGAGTTTGCTCATGTTGCTACTGAAAGTTATTATGAGAGAGGAAAATATGGTTGTAGAAATTTTCATGTTACTAAAATGCCTCTCTATGTGCTGAAATTTTTGAAGCTACACTTGTTTTATCTTCCTATGCTTGTTACTTTGCTCTTCATGAACTTGTTTATTTACAAGATTCCCATGCATAGGAAGCATGTTAGACTTAAATTTGTTTTGAATTTGCCTCTTGATGCTCTCTTTTGCTTCATACTCTATTTTTCATGTGAGCATCATTAAAACTGCTGAGCCCATCTTAATGGCTATAAAGAAAGAACTTCTTGGGAGATAACCCATGTGTTATTTTGCTACAGTACTTGGTTTTTATTTTGTGTCTTGGAAGTTGTTTACTACTGTAGAAACCTCTCCTTATCTTAGTTTTATGTTTTGTTGTGCCAAGTAAAGTCTTTGATAGTAAAGTAAGTACTAGATTTGGATTACTGCGCAGTTCCAGATTTCTTTGCTTGTCACGAATCTGGGTCTACCTCCCTGTAGGTAGCTCAGAAAATTAAGCCAATTTACGTGCATGATCCTCAGATATGTACGCAACTTTCATTAAATTTGAGCATTTTCATTTGAGCAAGTCTGGTGGCCTAATAAAATCCATCTTTACGGACTGTTCTGTTTTGACAGATTCTGCCTTTTTATTTCCCATTGCCTCTTTTGCTATGTTGGATGAATTTCTTTGATCCATTAATGTCCAGTAGCTTTATGCAATGTCCAGAAGTGTTAAGAATGATTGTGTCACCTCTGAACATGTGAATTTTTATTATGCACTAACCCTCTAATGAGTTGTTTCGAGTTTGGTGTGGAGGAAGTTTTCAAGGATCAAGAGAGGAGTATGATGCAATATGATCAAGGAGAGTGAAAGCTCTAAGCTTGGGGATGCCCCGGTGGTTCACCCCTGCATATTCTAAGAAGACTCAAGCGTCTAAGCTTGGGGATGCCCAAGCCATCCCCTTCTTCATCGACAACATTATCATGTTCCTCCCCTGAAACTATATTTTTATTCCGTCACATCTTATGCACTTTGCTTGGAGCGTCGGTTTGTTTTTGTTTTTTGTTTTGTTTGAATAAAATGGATCCTAGCATTCACTTTATGGGAGAGAGACACGCTCCGCTGTAGCATATGGACAAATATGTCCTTAGGCTCTACTCATAGTATTCATGGCGAAGTTTCTTCTTCGTTAAATTGTTATATAGTTGGAATTGGAAAATGCTACATGTAGTAATTCTAAAATGTCTTGGATAATTTGATACTTGGCAATTGTTGTGCTCATGTTTAAGCTCTTGCATCATATACTTTGCACCCATTAATGAAGAAACACTTAGAGCTTGTTAATTTGGTTTGCATATTTGGTTTCTCTAGAGTCTAGATAATATCTAGTATTGAGTTTTGAACGACAAGGAAGACGGTGTAGAGTCTTATAATGTTTACAATATGTCTTTTATGTGAGTTTTGCTGCACCGTTCATCCTTGTGTTTGTTTCAAATAACCTTGCTAGCCTAAACCTTGTATCGAGAGGGAATACTTCTCATGCATCCAAAATACTTGAGCCAACCACTATGCCATTTGTGTCCACCATACCTACCTACTACATGGTATTTATCCGCCATTCCAAAGTAAATTGCTTGAGTGCTACCTTTAAAATTCCATCATTCACCTTTGCAATATATAGCTCATGGGACAAATAGCCTAAAAACTATTGTGGTATTGAATATGTACTTATGCACTTTATCTCTTATTAAGTTGCTTGTTGTGCGATAACCATGTTTACGGGACGCCATCAACTATTCTTTGTTGAATATCATGTGAGTTGCTATGCATGTCCGTCTTGTCTGAAGTAAGAGAGATCTACCACCTTAATGGTTGGAGCATGCATATTGTTAGAGAAGAGCATTGGGCCGCTAACTAAAGCCATG
This sequence comes from Lolium rigidum, assembly GCF_022539505.1. Classification (NCBI taxonomy): domain Eukaryota; kingdom Viridiplantae; phylum Streptophyta; class Magnoliopsida; order Poales; family Poaceae; genus Lolium; species Lolium rigidum. The sequence goes on along the minus strand of NC_061514.1, from coordinate 196,554,413 downwards.
AATCATGGTGGAAGTTTCAGTTTTGGACACATATCCTCAATCTCATATGAGAATAATAATCTGTTGCCACATGCTTATGCATTAAAGAGGAGTCCATTATCTCGTTGTCCATGTTGTCCCGGTATGGATGTCTAAGTTGAGAATAATCAAAAGCGAGAAATCCAAAATGCGAGCTTTCTCCTTAGACCTTTGTACAGTGCGGCATGGAGGTACCCCATTGTGACACTTGGTTAAAACATGTGCATTGCAAAGATCCGGTAGTCCAAGCTAATTAGGACAAGGTGCGGGCACTATTAGTATACTATGCATGAGGCTTGCAACTTGTAAGATATAATTTACATAACTCATATGCTTTAGTACTACCGTTGACAAAATTGTTTCATGTTTTCAAAATAAAAGCTCTAGCACAAATATAGCAATCGATGCTTTCCTCTTTGAAGGACCATTCTTTTTACTTTTATGTTGAGTCAGTTCACCTATCTCTCTCCACCTCAAGAAGCAAACACTTGTTTGCACTATGCATTGATTCCTACATACTTGCATATTGCACTTGTTATATTACTCTATGTTGACAATTATCCATGAGATATACATGTTACAAGTTGAAAGCAACCGCTGAAACTTAATCTTCCTTTGTGTTGCTTCAATGCCTTTACTTTGATTTATTGCTTTATGAGTTAACTCTTATGCAAGACTTATTGATGCTTGTCTTGAAGTACTATTCATGAAAAGTCTTTGCTTTATGATTCACTTGTTTACTCATGTCATTACCATTGTTTTGATCGCTGCATTCACTACATATGTTTACAAATAGTATGATCAAGGTTATGATGGCATGTCACTTCAGAAATTATCTTTGTTATCGTTTTACCTGCTCGGGACGAGCAGAACTAAGCTTGGGGATGCTTGATACGTCTCCGACGTATCGATAATTTCTTATGTTCCATGCCATATTATTGATGATACCTACATGTTTTATGCACACTTTATGTCATATTCGTGCATTTTATGGAACTAACCTATTAACAAGATGCCGAAGTGCCGATTCGCTGTTTTCTGCTGTTTTTGGTTTCAGAAATCCTAGTAACGAAATATTCTCGGAATTGGACGAAATCAAGACCCAGGTTCCTATTTTTCCCGGAACCATCCAGAACACCCGAGAGCCGCTAGAGAGAAGCCCTGGGGGGCCCACAACACACCCTGGCGCGGCCAGAGGGGGGGCCGCGCCGCCCTATGGTGTGGTGGCCCCAGGCCCCCTCCGAGGCTGCCCTTCCGCCTATTTAAAGCCTCAGTCGCGAAAACCCTGATGCGAAGAACCACGATACGGAAAACCTTCCAGAGCCGCCGCCATCGCGAAGCCAAGATGCGGGGGACAGGAGTCTCTGTTCCGGCACCTGCCGGAGCGGGGAAGTGCCCCGGAAGGCTTCTCCATCGACACCGCTGCCATCTCCACCGCCATCTTCACCACCGCTGCTGCTCCCATGAGGAGGGAGTAGTTCTCCATCGAGACTCGGGGCTGTACCGGTAGCTATGTGGTTCATCTCTCTCCTATGTACTTCAATACAATAATCTCATGAGCTGCCTTACATGATTGAGATTCATATGATGATGCTTGTAATCTAGATGTCACTATGCTAGTCAAGTGAGTTTTACTTATGTGATCTCCGGAGACTCCTTGTCCCACGTGTGTAAAGGTGACGAGTGTGTGCACCGTGTGGGTCTCTTAGGCTATATTTCACGAGAATACTTACTCACTGTTATGAATGGCGTAGTGAAGTGCTTATTTATATCTCTTTATGATTGCAATGTGTTTTGTATCACAATTTATCTATGTGCTACTCTAGTGATGTTATTAAAGTAGTTTTATTCCTCCTACACGGTGTAATGGTGACAGTGTGTGCATCCGTGTTAGTACTTGGTTTATGCTATGATTATGATCTCTTGTAGATTATGAAGTTAACTATTGCTATGATGGTATTGATGTGATCTATTCCTCCTACATAGTGTGAAGGTGACGAGTGTGCATACTATGTTAGTACTTGGTTTAGTCGAATTGATCTTTCATGCACTCTAAGGTTATTTAAATATGAACATTGAATTGTGGAGCTTGTTAACTCCGGCATTGAGGGTTCGTGTAATCCTACGCAATGTGTTCATCATCCAACAAGAGTGTAGAGTATGCATTTATCTATTCCGTTATGTGATCAATGTTGAGAGTGTCCACTAGCGAAAGTCTAATCCCTAGGCCTTGTTCCTAAATACGCTATCGCTGCTTGTTTCTTGTTTTCTTGCGTTACTCTTGCTGCGTTACTACTTGCTGCGTTACTACTGCTTGTTTATTGTCCTGGGCAAAGCACTTTTCTGGTGCCGTTGCTACTACTTATTCATACCACCTGTATTTCACTATCTCTTCGCCGAACTAGTGCACCTATTAGGTGTGTTGGGGACACAAGAGACTTCTTGCTTTGTGGTTGCGGGGTTGCATGAGAGGGATATCTTTGACCTCTTCCTCCCTGAGTTCGATAAACCTTGGGTGATCCACTTAAGGGAAACTTGCTGATGTTCTACAAACCTCTGCTCTTGGAGGCCCAACACTGTCTACAAGAATAGAAGCACCCGTAGACATCACTTGTTCCTTGACTGCTTTCGCAGGCTGATACCAAAGGTCGAACTCCGTCAGCGCGAACATCCACTTACCAAGCCGGCCTTTCAAAACAGGGGCCGACAGCATGTGCTTGACAACGTCTGACTTGCAGATGACGATGATTTCTGCCATCAAAAGGATGTGGTGGAGCTTGGTGCAGGTGAAGAACAGGCAAAGGCAAAGCTTCTCGACCTTAGGATACCTTGTCTCCGCGTCCAACATCCTTCTGCTGAGGTAGAAGACGACCTTTTCAACACCCTCATAAAGTTGCACCACCACCGAAGCGATGGATGTGTCAGCTACTGACAAGTAGATATAGAACGGCCTGTCTTGTTGGGGTGGGACTAGCACAGGCGGCGTTGTCAGATACCGCTTAATCTCGTCAAACGCCTGCTGCTGTTCTGCCCCCCAGTGAAACTCGTCATCAGATTTAATCTTCACCAGCGCCATGAACGGCTCGATTCGTCCTGACAGGTTAGAGATGAATCGGCGGACGAAGTTGATCTTGCCGATAAGACGTTGGAGCTCTTTCTTCGTGGTGGGTGGCTGCATGGTACGCACTGCCTCCTGACTTTTCAGGCCGATCTCAATTCCTCGTTCATGAACCAGAAATCCTAGGAACTGACCGGCCGTCACACCAAAGGCACACTTCTTTGGATTCATTCTCAGTCCGAACTTCCGAGTTCGGTCTAGGATGCGTCGCAAATCACCCAAGTGTCCCTCCATGGAGACAGACTTGACTACCACGTCATCGATGTAGATCTCCACCAACTTGCCGATCAGATCGTGAAATATATAATTCATGGCTCTTTGATACGTTGCACCAGCATTCTTCAACCCAAAGGTCATGACCACATATTCAAACAAGCCTACTGCCCCTGGCACTCTGAATGCGGTCTTGTGTATATCTTCCGGAGCCATGAAGATCTGGTTATAGCCGGCGTTGCCATCCATGAAGCTTAACACCTTGTGGCCAGCAGCTGCATTGATCAATGTTTCTGCCACAGGCATCGGATACTCATCTTTTGGAGTGGCTCGATCTCGGAAATCGATGGCCACACGCCACCGGCCGTCTTTCTTTTCTACAGGAACGATACTGGAGATCCATTCAGCATACCTACATGGCCTGATGAACCCGGCGGCCAACATCTTCTCGATCTCTTTCTTGACCTCTTCCAAGATTTCGGCCTTCATCTGACGTGCTCGTTGTTGGAACGGCCGAAACCCTTTCTTAAGGGGAAGCCGATGTTCAATGATGCTCCTGTCCAACCCAGGCATCTCTGTGTAATCCCATGCAAAGCAATCTGGGTATTCTTTTAGCAGAGCTATCATCTGACCCCTAAGATGTGGATCTAACTTCTTGCTGATAAAGGTTGGTCGCGGCTTATCCCCAGGACCGATGTCGACTTCCTCTAGTTCGTCAGCCGATGTAAACCCATATCCTAGCTTTCCGTCCCCTGTGAGGTCGACACCAAATACAGGGAGAGCGTGTGGTACGGGTAATGCGGGCCGAATGCTGGAATCGGCCTTCATCTTGATTGTAACCAGGATTTTTTGGAGGTGTCGGGGCAGATCGCGTGGAACAGCTTCCTCCTGGTCTTTGCTGTGAGAGCAGCTGCCCTCGTCTTTGTCCTTACCAGGGTGGTGCCCGAGCCCTATCGTGTTGATGTCGAACGAGGATCTTGGCTGGCACCCTCCAGTGTAAGTGCGCTCCACCATGTTAACGGCGGATGCCGGTGAAATCGGCACTCCTGGTGCCGCCAACGCGAACGGCAGCGGCGGACGGGACTGGAGTGGCATCTCTCCTTGGTAAGTCCCCAGAGCTGGTCCTGGCGGAGAATACCGCTGGCTCATGATTTCCTGGATCACGCGAAGAGCGACGCGCTCCAAAGTGTTCACCAGGCTCTCAGAGTGGCGGTGCAGCGAATGAGCCACCATGAAGTTGATCTCCTGACGCAGCGACCTGGTGCGTTCTTCTGACAGGGAGGACAGGTCCACTCCATCGAGCGCGCCTTCAGGTGAGAACCCTTTCCATTTGATGCCATGGGAGCGGGTTCTGTGGAAAGAGCCGATGAGGTCGGCTTCGAGGACTGCTTTGATCTCGTCATGCTTCTTTTTGAGCTCTTCAGTCAGATCCTCGTACTTGACCGGAGTGCCTTCCGCCATCTCAGATGTAGATGGCGATGTGGTGGATGTCGAAGATTGTCCCACCGAGCGTGCCAGAATGTGTTGCGGTCAGAAACCCACCGGCGGGCAGCGACGGGCAACACCGTAGAGCCGGGAATCTCCCGGGACTGCGGCTGGCCCCTGGTCCCTCCGAGCGACGGCCCGCAAAGCCTTCTGGGCACGCACGTCCGATGCTGTCGCAAGGGCGTGCCACCTGACCTATACCTGGTCAGGAAGGTGTTGGATGATGCCTCGCTTAGTTTCCTGCATGGCATACACGTAAACATTAAATACGAGCCTCGATCGGCTCTCAGGTTGTCCCGTGAATCGGCTCAAAGAGCCGATCCACCCATGATACGTACGAGGTGTACGATCGGATGGTGGTCCTGCTTGATCAAGATAAAGCTAAAGCGATCTACGACGATTTAGGGTTTTCACCGCATAATCGGATCATCCTACTCACGATTGGGCCTCGCGCTCGTGTACGGTGATCGTAAGCCGATCCTAGACAGGGCCTAAAAACCAACACGAGGTTGATCCTCGGAACGTCCTGTCTAGGGCTAGCAAACTACACCCTACACGCCGCTGGATCCTCCAACCCTTTGTAAGGCCTAATAATGCAGATATTAAACTAATCCTTGAAGAACAAGGAGCAACCGTAACGGATCAGATCTACTAAATAATGATCAAGCGGGGTGCCGCCCCTACACCTAAGATAGGTGTAAGGGCGGCTAGATGCATAAGGGTTGCACTACGACAGCATATGATACGAGGAACAATGCCAACCCTAACACATCTAAGATAACTACGTTGCTCGCCATCAAAAAGGCTTCAAGCACGAGCAACGCATGAACAACGTAATAAAGCATGCTGCCTAGATCGCAAGATGCGATCTAGGCAGCATGGTGCTTACCGGAAGAATCCCTCGAGACGAAGGAGTTGGCGATGCGCCGAGATTGATTTGTGTTGAACGTTGGTTGTTGTTTATTTCATAAACCCTAGATACATATTTATAGTCCGGGGGACTTTCTAATTCAGGCGTGCACCCAACCGTGCACGGGTTAAACTCTAACTTCTAACCGACACGTATCCTACTATGGTACAGATACACGGGCAATTAGCCCAAACTTGGTACACAAGGCCGATTCATGTATTTCTTCTATGTATATTCTTCAAACCCATCTCCAATCGCGGCCCACCTCTGATCCGGTCAAATTCTGGTGATAACACCCGCGGCGCCAACCTTGGTGTCTCCCGCGGCGCCATTACATCAGCTCAATGCACCCGTCGCTGCGGATAATACGCCGCCCGGCACCGCGCCAACAAGCGGCCACTCCATCAGTGGCACGCCCGCCGCCGGCGGTGCCTCGACCTTAGCCGAGCTGGACGCCATCACGGTAACCAACCCTCGTCTCCGATGACTCCCATATCCTTGCCTTTGACTACGCTAGCCATCCCTAACGCCCTACATGTTTTCCGCAGGGTGCCGCCGCCGACGTCCCATGCACTCTCCTCCATTTTGTGAATGGCGAGTTGATCGATGTTGCCAAGGCCAAAATCGTTCAACCGAGCAACCGCCAGTTACACGGTGTACCCATGGCACCCGACCTGTATAGGATTCAACTGGTTCGGGTGCGTAGTGGCTACGACGACGTGGTACCTCCCTTTCAACCCCATGGTGCCGACGAAGATGAGGTCCTTACCCTCCACCAATGCTTCAATTGGTCCATGGTTTGGCCAAAGAGCCAGATTCGTTTGGGGGCGAGCGACACCACCCCACGGACAGCACCCCAAGCCGTGTCGGCGCCAAGCCATGGCAAGACCACCCCAACGGTGCCGCCATCAGCCGACGAGGAGATGCATATGGCACAGGATCCGGACGAGGACAGTATGTTTGCCAACCTTGACTTGAACTACGATTTTGTGATGGACAATGATCTCATTGGCCAACCCCCTCAAGCTGCCGCCGATGGGAAAACCTATTGCAACAAGCGGCGCCTATTCTGTTCTCAGGAGACGCCTCCAGCTGCCGACTTCACCGACACTCAGCCGAGAGGCGAGGTGAGAAGTGTTATCAGTCCTAACACATTGAAGAAGGCTTGCGAAGAGGAGAATACAGTCCCAATAAATACGAAGGCGAAGGGACGAAAAAGAAAGAAGAAGGACGACAAGTCCGCCAGCCAGCCAGCACCGATCCGTGCTCAGGACGGGCCACCAGTGCCCAAGGATATCGAGTCGAGGGTGCATGTGCCGGGTGAGCCGATGCTAATTAAAAGATTGTACGATGCTGCACCCGGTCCTATGCGATCTCTGGTGGACAGTGTTTGGCATATGGAGGAGCGGCGTCTCAGGGAGAAAGATAATGGATACCCAGTGTATGTGGCCAAGGTGCCCTCGGGCCATGGCTTTGTCGATAGCGGATTCGCCCAGAAGATCTTCTTGCGGTATGATGACATCTTGGCCATGTTGAACAGTTATCCGCTACACTACACCTTCGTTCGCCTATACTCGATCAGTAAGGCGATGCGGATCATTAGAGACAAGACCCCGGGCATCGCGATAGCCGACCCCTTCTACATGCGTGCCATCCACTTGGCCAGCGCCGATGACCGGAAAGTGGCGTCCGAGTACCTCAAAGGCTTCTTTCTATCGAACCAGAAGAAGTACAACCTCCTCCTGCCTGTATTTCCCGAGTAATTCATCCCCTCACTGGTCTTAACACGTGATTTTTTTAGATTTCCATCGTCCTATTCTTAAACATTATGTGTTCTATACGCAGAGACAATACCTGCACACTCATCTCCATAACCCCGAAATATTCCATGGCCACATACTTCGATGCGGAGAGTAAGTCAAGCACGGACTACACGAATGTCAAGGCTGTACTTGATGATGCTCTCAATGGCTACGTCAAAGCTAAAGGCATCATGGAGAGGCCAAACCGTAGGTACGGGAAGCACGTGTTCAAGCACATAACAAATTTCTCCTGCGTCAAGAAGCCGCCTTCTAGTAAGAAGGATGCCTACTACGCCCTCCACCACATGGAGGCGTTCATACGGGACCAGCAGCAGCTTACGCTGCCTGAGCATCTCAGAGACTGGGGCAACGGCTTGTCGCGGATCCGGGACGACGGCATCAAGCAAGAGTTCTTTCGCATCCAAGTAGAGTTCTGTGAAATCATCTTTCAAGATGTCATTAGAAGCGCGGGGGAGTTCTATGCCGGCTATCAGCCGTCGAACAGTGAAATAGACACAATGCTCCAAATGCAGGGTGACGACTACCGCTCATGGATGTGCTTGAAGAAAGGCGGCGGTTTTATCCACGCTCCTAAGTCCCTTTAGCCGAGTCTTGATGTGCGAGCCTAGTTATGTAGTTGTGAACTAAAGATGAGCTTGTGTTGTAATAAACTTTATCCAGCACTTTACTTGCATGTCTGTTTAATTACTAGTTCGGCTATGTTTGTGAACTTATATATATGGCTTTGTCGTTTTCCGCACTTGATTTGGTCGTTAATTTTGTTTGCATATGCCGATGATTAGAATGGTTGGTCACTTGTACACTCGAGGGTGGAGCAAGCGAGCCTGGTGTGATGGCACAAATATCCATGTCTTGTGCATCCTACCTGGCCTCGCTTACTCGATCCCTGAATGTTAAAATTTGTTTTGACCAACAATGTATGAGGCCCTCGTCATTCCATTTGCTTTGGTTTTTCAGAATGCCGATGATTAGAATGGTTGGTCACTCGTACACTCCGTGAAGACGTCGGCGAGCTCTGGTGTGATGGCACAAATATCAATCTCCTGTGCATCCTACCTGGTCTCGCTGACTCTGTCACGGAATGTTAATATTTGTTTTGACCAACAATGTATGAGGCATATGCTATTTAGTTGATACCACTTGGCTCTTTCTTCCATTTTAGTGCCGATGATTAGAATGTTCGGTCAACTGTACACTCCGGGGTGTCGCTAGTGAGCCTCGTTGTGATGGCACAAATATCAATCTCTTGTGCATCCTACCTGGCCTCACTAACGCCATCCCGAGATGTTCATATTTGTTTCGACCAACAATGTATGAGGCATTCCATTTAGTTCATACTAGCTACTTGTCTCTTATTTGAGTTGGCACTTCTTAACTGCATTGGCCGATGATTAAATTTTGTGGTCACTACACTTGGGGGAGGCATTAGTGAGCCTGGTGCGATGACACAAATATCAATCTCTTGTGCATCCTACTTGGTCTCACTAACTCCTTCCCTAAATGTTAATATTTGTTTGGACCAACAATGTATGAGGCCCTTGTCATTCCATTTGCTTTGGTATCTCAAAATGCCGATGATTAGAATGTTTGGTCACCTATACACTCGGGGGGAGGGGTCAGTGAACCTGGTGCGATGACACAATTATCAATTTCTTGTGCATCCTACTTGGTTTCGCTAACCCCTTCCCTGAATGTTGATATTTGTTCCGACCAACAATGTATGAGGCATGCCTTTTAGTTCATACTAATTGGATCGTTTTTGAGTTTGCTCTTATTCGTTGCAAACATCTATGAGCGTGCACTAATGTTTCTTTGGCTTGTGCATATGTACGCAGATATGACGTGGTATGTCTTCTAAAGGGCAAGGTTCCCGGAGTCTAAAACGACTGGGAGGAGTGTCGGAGACAGGTTCACCGTTTTAGCGGTAACAGCTACAAAGGGTACACCACTAGAGCGGAGGCCGAAGATAGATACGCACGCTATTTGGAGGGAGAGAGGAGGGAGTGGAGGAGGAACCGGATGAAGACCACTATCATCGGGATGGTGCTAGTACTGACTCTAGCTCTCTTCTATGTGATGGTAGTTTAGATCGATGATCGATCTGGTGTAACCACTAGCTCATTTGTGAATTTGTAACTCCGTAACTCGTCTAATATTTGAAATCTTGTGAATCATGGAGGCTAATGTGAAGAACTATGTATTGATATACTGTGCTGTTTTTTATATGTGTTATATATCCTGTATTTGTGCTGTTATACTGTTCTATACAACCTGTGCAAATACCATCCAGAAATGCAAAAAATAAAAACGAAATATATACTAGCAGTGGCGCACTGGTTGACCATGAGTGGCGCACGACCACTAAGAAGCAGTGGCGCACTAGTCTTGAACCTGTGGCGCACTACTAGGTGATTCCCTTCGAAATTAGCAGTGGCGCACCGAAGCTGCTAGCAATGGCGCACGTCTGTGATAGAACAGTGGCGCACCTTGACAACCAACAATAGCGCACCAGCTCGAGGTAACAGTGGCGCACCCCAGGAGGCAGTAGTGGCGCACCAGTAACAAACAGTAGTGGCGCACTGCTGCTCAACAACAGTGGCGCACCCCGTTGGAGTAATAGTGGCGCACTACTAGACATTTCAATGGCGCACGGCGTAGTGCGCCACTGTTACTTAGGGTAGTTGTGAGGCACCAGTAGTGCGCCACTACTAAAAGTTAGCAGTGGCGTGATAGTAGTGGCGCACTGCTGGTGCGCCACTGATGGGGAATAGTGGTGCGCCACTGAATAGCTATTTCCTAGTAGTGTGTTGTGTGCTAGTAATATTATTGTTGTGATGTTTTGCACTACTTTTTTATGATATCAAGTAATCAACCCTTAATAAGAACCTTGTTTGTGAACCATCTCTAAAAGTGCAACACACCTTGAACTAATCATTACAACTCACTAATCCTAAATCATCGGGGTTAGGTCATGCTTAGAGAGATTGCATCTCATACTTATGCATTATTGCATCCTTGCCAATCTTTTAAACATCGTCCTTACCGGACGATGATGCTATTTCAGAATTTGGAGTTATCGGATATCGAAGAGCTTGCCTGCATAATGTTGCAGTCAAGAAAGGCAAGTTCTCGCTTGCTCACGTCAATTTGAGTATTTTTACCAAATTACTTGCAAAGTACTATACTTATCACTCTTGCATGAAAAGCAAAAATGCTAATTTCATAACTATGAATATGACTATGTGGTGGGCAATGGAACCATGGTATGAGTATGGTGGAGGCTCCATCGCAATGGGTTTGTATCCATCTAGGATTAACAACAAATGTCGTCCAGTGATTCTTGTGCCGTAATACCCGTGTTAACCATAAGATCTGGAGTGGGACGGAGTAGTCAGTTGTGTTTCTTCCTCTCGTTCTTCAACGGACGCGCTTACTGTAGTTAGCTGAATCCCGAGGGACAACCGGAGTGGTTGGGGAGCCCTAAGTCACCACGGTAATGCGGTCTATGATGGGTTGCAACGACCGGCGAAGGTATCATGGTCGAGGAACCTAATAGTAGTCGAGGTTGGAAGGTATCCAAGGGGTACGCTGACCGGCAAGGACCCAAGGTCGGAATTGTAACAAAGGGTGGGTGTTCGGGGTCGCGGAGGAACACAATGATTGGCTAGGACCTTATACATGGCCCCATACCAAGGAAATATGGACGAGCACGCGACTCGGTTGTGCAGCAAGGTTAAGATCTCTTATGGGTAAAGCAACACACCTCTGCAGAGTGTATCAAATCGTGACATGTCACTCCCTGTTCCGGGTTATGGAACTGCGATCGCGGCCAGAAAGGAACTCCTTGAATTTCTAGACACCCGGTGAAGGCTGACAAACATAGCTCTTCAGAATAAAAGCAACCTTTTGAAGAAATTATTACAAAAACTTGCATTGCCTTGGACTTTCTGGTCCATGGTTGTAGCTAGTGCATTAAACACCTCTTTCCTATAATGAACTTGTTGAGTACGCTCGTGCTCATCCCACCTTAAATCCCCGCCTTAGATATGGAGGCATCAAAGGAGGATCTACAGTGCAACTCGAAGGCTGAGGAGTCAACAACTACTTCAAGGGATAGGACCCTGTCAGAAGAGTCAAATGCCACATCCACCAAGGAGAAAACTTAGAGTAGCAGTAGAAGGGAACTAGCTTCCTAAAACTAGCCCCTATTTAGCTAGAACCTAGTCATAGCCTCTATAGTTAGTCAACACCTCTACAAATAGAGTTCGTGATAAGTTAGACTACGAGTTGTTCTTCTGGAGCTTACTTGCAGTTTTACCTCATTGTAAAGTAGGAGGCTGTGCTGATCTTCTGTAAAGAGTCTGTGTGTAATTCTATAGACATGCCTTGGACCCGCATATGTTTCTGTTGTACCACTCTGAGGGATGTAATACTAGTGGAACGGTGTTTCATTGGTGTTATGTCAACGACTTGCATACTACACCATGCAGTGGTATGTTCGGTCACCACAAAGGCCCACGCCGGTGCACCATGTTACAAAGCCGGAAAAGCGCGTGGTTCCCTCGTTTACTCGGGGGTTGTTGCCACTACAAACTTACGTACGACCTGGCAAATGTATCTGCGATTACTACTGGGTCGTCAAACGAGCAGACTGACCTGATCCCTCAGTTGCCTTCGACAAACAAAAAGCTTCGGCTGGGCTCACGGTCCATCTACTCATCTTCGACAAACAAAAAGTTTCGGCTGGGCTCATGGTCCACCGACTCCTCTTCGACAAAAAAAAAGCTTCGGCTGGGATCACGGTCCATCGACTACTCTGTGACATCATCAAAATCATCGGCTCCTCCGGGACATCATCAAAATCATCGACTCTTTCGGGACATCATCAAAATCATCGACTCATTCGGGACATCATAAAAATCATCGACTCCTCCGGGACATCATCAAAATTATGGATTCCTCTGTGACATCATCCAAATCATCAACTCCTCTATCTATGACATCATCAAAATCATCGACATCATTAGAAGCATCCAAATGTTCTCTGAACTCGAAGAAATCTAAGGTATTCGACTCAGCATTTTTACACCCTATACATGACTATTTTATATTTGCGCTCCCAATAAAAAGATGGAAGCCTCGTCAACAATGAAGAATGAACCCGAAGATGTCAACATCAACATCAAGCTCTTCGAGTAGTACAACTTGAGTCTACGCACGATTTCAAGCACCCGTCCATAGACTCGGGGACTACTCCCATCGGGAGCGCTAGCCGCGCACCGGATAAATAATAACTTCGACTCTACATCAAGCATAAGATTCAACAGAAGATCAAGACTTTCAGATGAAGACAACTTTAGTCCTTGCCTGAAGCTTCACTTTGGCCAGACACTCGGGGGCTACTGATGTGGGCATACCCTTCGGGTACCTGACATTGCTATACCCAGTCCGGATTATGAAGATAGACCAACGTAAGGACTCGACAAGCTGGACCCACAAGGAATATCAACTTGGATTACAAGAAGGAAGACTCCAATACGAATCCTACTAGGACTCTTGTAAACCCTAGCTTGGCTGATATATAAAGCCAGGCAGGGCACCCCATAGAAGATGTATGGAGAAACAGAAAACATACAGGCGACATTGATGCGTCTCAAACGTATCTATAATTTCTTATGTTCCATGCTAGTTTTATGACAATACTCACATGTTTTATATGAACTTTACATCATATTAAGGCATTTATTGGACTAACCTATTAAAAAGATGCCACAGTGCCAGTTTCTGTTTATTATGTCTGTTTATTGCAGAAAAGGCCCAAAAACCAAAGTGCTCGAAAATATCCAGAAAAATCACAGAAATTCTATTTCGCCAGAAGACTCATGGAGCCAGAAGGGCCAGGCCAGAGGAGGCCCAGGGCCTCCTCCCCATCAGCCGGCGCGGCCAGGAGGGGGCCGCCCCACCCTATGGTGTGGGCCCCTCGGGACTCCACCGACGCTCCCCTTTCGCCTATATAATCCCTCGCGACGCGAAAACCCGAGATCAATCAATCATATTCCAGAAAGAATCCAGGGGCGCCGCCGCCATCGCGAAACTCTGTTTCGGGGACGAAGTCTCTCGTTCGGCACGCCGCCGGGACGGGGAATTGCCCCCGGAGTCATCTCCATCGACACCACCGCCATCTTCATCGCCGTTGTTGTCTCCCATGATGAGGAGGGAGTAGTTCTCCCACGAGGCTGAGGGCTCTACCGGTAGCTATGTGGTTCATCTCTCTCCCATGGTGTGATCTTTATGTGATCATGAGCTTTGTATCACTATTAATCTATGTGCTACTCTAGTGATGTTATTAAAGTATTCTATTCCTCCTCCATGATGTAAAGTTGACAGTGTGTGCATCATGTAGTACTTGGCGTAGGTTATGATTGTAATCTCTTGTGGATTATGAAGTTAACTATTACTATGATAGTATTGAAGTGATCTATTCCCCCTTTCGTAGCTATTGTTGACAGTGTGTATGCTATGTTAGTACTCGGTCTAAATTGCAACGGTATTGTCTTGGATTATGATTTGATGAGGATATCCCTATGAGTGGTGTTTGTCAAGTACTTGATGAACTTTGAGCGGAGCTTTTGTAGCCACTACATGATTAGTGATTCCAATAGGAGAGTACTTTGAGAGTAGCACAAGTGAAGAGAAGTTATTTATTTATGTGATCATTGTTGAGAGTGTCCACTAGTGAAAGTATGATCCCTAGGCCTTGTTTCTAAGCATTGAAACACCGTTTCCAACAAGTTCTGTTACATGTTCGCTTGCTGCCATTTTTATTTCAGCTTGCAATTACTACTTATAATCATCCATATTACTTGTATTTCACTATCTCTTCGCCGAACTAGTGCACCTATACATCTGACAAGTGTATTAGGTGTGTTGGGGACACAAGAGACTTCTTGTATCTTAATTGCAGGGTTGCTTGAGAGGGATATCTTTGACCTCTACCTCCCTGAGTTCGATAAACCTTGGGTGATTCACTTAAGGGAAACTTGCTGCTGTTCTACAAACCTCTGCTCTTGGAGGCCCAACACCTGTCTACGGGAATAGAAGCGTGCGTAGACATCAAGCTATTTTCTGGCGCCGTTGCCGAGGAGGTAAGGTAAAAGGTATTCACATCCTCCGACTACTAAGCTATTTCCTAGCACTGTTGCCGGTGTGTGAGTGCTCGAAGCTATTTCCTTTAGATCCTGCAATTGCATCTTTTTGTTTCTTGTATTTATTTTTCACTAGTTAGGCATAATGGAAAACAACAAAAAGTTAGAGCTTTTTAATCTATTTCCTGAGTTAAGACATGAATGGTTTGATGCGAAAATTAAAAAAACTATGGAACCTTATCTGCATGATAGAAGCAATGTTATTAGTATGAATGCAATTACTGCTAATGCTATAGAAAGTTCTAAGCTTGGGGAAGCTGGTTTTGATGAGCATGATATTTTTAGTCCCCCAAGCATGGAGGATAAAATTTACTTTAATGATACTTTACCTTCTATATATGATGATTACAATGATGACTATCGTATTTTCGGTCCACCTACTATTGAGGAGAAGATTAATTGTGATTACAATATGCCTCCTATATATGATGATTATGGTGATGAGAATAATAATGAAAGCTATTTTATTGAATTTGCTCCCACTACAATTAATAGTAATGACTATGCTTATGTGAAGAGTAATGATATTTTATGCATGTAGCTCATGATAAGAATATTTCATGTGATAGTTATATTGTTGAGTTTGTTCATGATGCTACTAAAAGTTATTATGAGAGAGGGAAACATGGTTATATGCATGTTAATAATATTAAGTTTCCCCTCTTTATGTTGAGAATCTTGAAGTTGCGCTTGTGTTGCCTTTCTATGCTTGTTGCATTATGCTTACATGACTTGTTTATTTACAAGATTCATTTTCATAGGAAGTGGGTTAGACTTAAAAGTGTTTCTTATTTGCTTTTGATGCTCTCTTTTGCTTCAACTCTTATTTCTTGCGGGAGCATCATTAAAATTAATGAGCCCATCTTAATGGCTATAAAGAAAGCACTTCTTGGGACATAACCCATGTTTTTATTTTGCTACTGTTTTGTTGTGTATTGGAAGTTGTTACTACTGTAGCAACGTCTCCTTATCTTTATTTTATTGCATTATTGTGCCAAGTAAAGTCTTTGATAGTAAAGTTGATACTAGATTTGGATTTCTGCGTAGAAACAGATTTCTAGCTGTAACGAATTTGAGTAGATCTCTCCGTAGAAAACTCTAAAAAATCTGCGAAAATTCATGATTGATCCTCAGATATGTACGCAACTTTCATTCAATTTGAGCTTCTTCATCTGAGCATGTTAAGTGCCTCTAAAAAATTGGTCTTTACGGACTGTTCTGTTTTGACAGATTCTGCCTTTTATTTCACATTACCTCCTTTACTGTGTTTGAATGGATTTCTTTGCTCCATTAACTTTCAGTAGCCTTGGGTAATGTCCAGAAGTGTTAGGAATGATTGTGTCCTCTCTGAACATGGGAATTTTTGATTATGCACTAACCCTTTAATGAGTTTGTTTTGAGTTTGGTGTGGAGGAAGTTTTCAAGGATCAAGAGAGGAGGATGATATAATATGATCAAGAAGAGTGAAAAGTCTAAGCTTGGGGATTCCCCGTGGTTCATCCCTGCATATTTCAAGAAGACTCAAGCATCTAAGCTTGGGGATGCCCAAGGCATCCCCTTCTTCATCGACAACTTATCAGGTCACCTCTAGTGAAACTATATTTTTATTCCGTCACATCTTATGTGCTTTACTTGGAGCGTCTGTATGCTTTTATTTTGTTTTGTTTGAATAAACTCGGATCCTAGCATTCTTTGTGTGGGAGAAAGACACGCTCCGCTGTTTCATATGAACACTTGGTGTTCTTAGCTTTACTTTTAATGTTCATGGCGAAGGTTGAAAACTGCTTCGTTCATTGCTATTTGGTTGGAAACATAAAATGCTCCATGTGGTAATTGGTATATTGTCTTGAATAATTTGATACTTGGCAATTGTTTTGAGTTCTCAAGTAGATCATGTTTAAGCTCTTTCATCATGTAGTTTAAACCTATTAATGGAGAACTACCATAGAGCTTGTTGAAATTTGGTTTGCATGATTGGTCTCTCTAAAAGTCTAGATATTTTCTGATAAAGGTGTTTGAACAACAAGGAGACAGTGTAGATTCTTATAATGCTTGCAATATGTTCTTATGTAAGTTTTGTTGTACCGGTTCATACTTGTGTTTGCTTCAAACAACCTTGCTAGCCAAAGCCTTGTACTGAGACGGAATGCTTCTCGTGCATCCAAAAACCTTGAGCCAAAACCTATGCCATTTGTGTCCACCATAACTACCTACTACGTGGTATTTTTCTGCCATTCCAAGTAAATTGCTTGCGTGCTACCTTTAAAACTTTCATTCCTTGTCTTTGCAATACATAGCTCATGGGAAAATAGCTTAAAAACTATTGTGGTAAAGAATATGTCGCTTATGTATCTTATTTCTTATAAGTTGCTTGTTGAGTGGTAACCATGTTTCTGGGGACGCCATCAACTATTACACCTTTGTTGAATATCATGTGCGTTGCTATGCATGTTCGTCTTGTCTGAAGTAAGGGTGATTTATCATGATTAAATGGTTTGAGTATGCATATTGTAAGAGAAGAACATTGGGCCGCCAACTAAAGCCATGTATCATGGTGGAAGTTTCAGTTTGGACATTAATCCTCAATCTCTTATGAGAATATTATCTGTTGTTGAATGCTTAAGCATTAAAGAGGAGACCATTATCTGTTTTCTATGTTGTCCCGGTATGGATGTCCTTAAGGTGAGATCTATCAAAATAAAGAAATCAAATGCGATCTATCTCCTTGGACCTTTGTACAGGCGACATAGAGGTGCCCCTTTGTGACACTTGGTTGAAACATATGTAATGTAATGATAATCCATGGAAATCCGAGCTAATTAGGACAAGGTGCGACCACTATTGGTATTCGATGCATGAGGCTTGCAACTTATAGGATGTTTTATGCATAACACATATGAATTATTACTACCGTTGACAAAATTGTCTCTATGTTTCCAAAATAAAAAGCTCTAGCACAAGAGTAATCCCTGCTTCCCTTTGCGAAGGGCCCTTTCTTTTACTTTATGTTGAGTCAGTTTACCTACTTCTTTCTATCTTAGAAGCAAACACTTGTGTCAACTATGTGCATTGATTCCTACATACTTGCTTATTTGCATTCATCATATTACTTTGTGTTGACAATTATCCATGAGATAAACATGTTGAAGTTGAAAGCAACTGCTGAAACTTATATCTTCCTTTGTGTTGCTTCAAACCCTTCTACTAAGAATCTATTGCTTTATGAGTTAACTCCTATGCAAGACTTATTGATGCTTGTCTTGAAAGTACTATTCATGAAAAGTCTTTGCTATATGATCAGTTGTTTAGTCATTATCTTTACCATTGCTTTGAATCACTTCATTCATCTCATATGCTTTACAATAGTATTGATCAAGATTATGATAGCAGCATGTCACTTCAGAAATTATCCTTGTTATTGTTTACCTACTCGAGGGCGAGTAGGAACTAAGCTTGGGGATGCTTGATACGTCTCAAACGTATCTATAATTTCTTATGTTCCATGCTAGTTTTATGACAATACTCACATGTTTTATATGCACTTTACATCATATTAAGGCATTTATTGGACTAACCTATTAACAAGATGCCACGATGCCGGCTTCGTTTATTATGTCTGTTTATTGCGGAAAAGGCCCAAAACCCAAAGTGCTCGGAAAAATCCAGAAAATCACAGAAATTCTATTTCGCCAGAAGACTCACGGAGCCAGAAGGGCCAGGCCAGAGGACGCCCAGGGCCTCCTCCCTAGCAGTCGGCGCGGCCAGGAGGAGGGGCCGCCCCACCCTATGGCGTGGGCCTCTCGGGACTCCACCGACGCTCCCCTTTCGCCTATATAATCCCTCGCGACGTGAAAACCCGAGATCAATCAATCATATTCCAGAAAGACTCCAGGGGCGCCGCCGCCATCGCGAAACTCCGTTTCGGGGGACAGAAGTCTCTGTTCCGGCACGCCGCCGGGACGGGGAACTGCCCCCGGAGTCATCTCCATCGACACCACCACCATCTTCATCGCCGTTGTTATCTCCCATGATGAGGAGGGATTAGTTCTCCCCCGAGGCTGAGGGCTCTACCGGTAGCTATGTGGTTCATCTCTCTCTCCCATGGTGTGATCTTTATGTGATCATGAGCTTTGTATCACTATTAATCTATGTGCTACTCTAGTGATGTTATTAAAGTAGTATATTCCTCCTCCATGATGTAAAGTTGACAGTGTGTGCATCATGTAGTACTTGGCGTAGGTTATGATTGTAATCTCTTGTGGATTATGAAGTTAACTATTACTATGACAGTATTGAAGTGATCTATTCCACCTCTCATAGCTATTGTTGACAGTGTGTATGCTATGTTAGTACTCGGTCTAAATTGCAACGGTATTGTCTTGGATTATGATTTGATGAGGATATCCCTATGAGTGGTGTTTGTCAAGTACTTGGTGAACTTTGAGCGGAGCTTTTGTAGCCACTACATGATTAGTGATTCCAATAGGAGAGTAATTCAGATTAGCACAAGTGAAGAGAAGTTATTTATTTATGTGATCATTGTTGAGAGTGTCCACTAGTGAAAGTATGATCCCTAGGCCTTGTTTCTAAGCATTGAAACACCGTTTCCAACAAGTTCTGTTACATGTTCGCTTGCTGCCATTTTTATTTCAGATTGCAATTACTACTCATAATCATCCATATTACTTGTATTTCACTATCTCTTCGCCGAACTAGTGCACCTATACATCTGACAAGTGTATTAGGTGTGTTGGGGACACAAGAGACTTTTTGTATCTTAATTGCACGGTTGCTTGAGAGGGATATCTTTGACCTCTACCTCCCTGAGTTCGATAAACCTTGGGTGATTCACTTAAGGGAAACTTGCTGCTGTTCTACAAACCTCTGCTCTTGGAGGCCCAACACTGTCTACAGGAATAGAAGCGTGCGTAGACATCAGACATTCCTAGACAACGCAACCCGTAGATTAGAACTAGACTAGATACAACAACTCCGCCTATGGCGTCCCCTGTATACATATATTCATATAGTGGATTGCTAGCAGGACGTAGCGATCCTCTACCGCGGGGACGTGAACCTGGGTACGTCGTGTCTTCTCTCGCTCCCGGAATCTCCATCATCGTCTTTCGTCAATCCTAAGCCCCTCGTGGTGGGCATTGCCGAGGAACCGCCTCGTCATCTGCGTTTAGCTCTTGTTCTTTCACTTGAATTTTGTACAATGCTCGTTAGTATTCTTTATTTATGTATGATTAGCTCTCCGGTCCATATTGATTTTCATCTCTGAGAGTTATTTCAAACAAGTTTATTGGTGTTGGAGACGAGTAAAATGTTTCATGTCTATAGTGATGCAAAAGGCAGCTTGTTTTGAATGTGGCATAGACTTTGGCATGTCATGTTAGATGTTATTTTAATTATATGCTTAGTAGTTATTGTTGTAGCATGACTTGTCTCAAATATCTGAGACTGCTTAATGGGCCATTGAAAGAATCATGTGTTGTTTCCATCATACAAAGGCATAGTATTGTGGTATTCTCCTTTAGTGCTGTTATTGGGTCGACTTGGCACATGCTTACACCATGTTATGACTACAAACCAGTCACCTAAAGCCTTTATGATCATTTATTTTTTGACTTGTAATATCACTTTATGCTTTGATTAATAATGTTTTTTCACTATGCATGATTATGGCCATTATTGCTCTCTTGGTTGGTCGCTCCCAGTCTTTTGCTAGCCTTCGCATGTACTGAGTATGAGCTCTACTCGTGCATCCAACCACCAAAAACCAAAGTTTCCAATTGTTTCCACCATACCTACCTATATGTGGTATTTCACCGCCACTCCAAAGTAAATTGCTTGTGTGCTACCTTCAAACCTTCAAAATTACTACCTGTTTTGTGTTTTGTTTTAGCTCATGAGGAAGTATTGAATGGTTTATTGTCTTTTCATGAACTCACACCTTGACTAGCATGCATAATGTGCTAAATTCCTTAATATTTCAAAAATAGAAAGGCAACTGGGTGCCCATCCCAAATAAAGTAGAAAATAAATAAATAAATAAATGTTCCGCACATTATGTACTGGAGGGATCCTAAATAATGGTGTGCAATGGAGAA
This sequence comes from Lolium rigidum, assembly GCF_022539505.1. Taxonomy (NCBI): domain Eukaryota; kingdom Viridiplantae; phylum Streptophyta; class Magnoliopsida; order Poales; family Poaceae; genus Lolium; species Lolium rigidum. The sequence goes on along the minus strand of NC_061514.1, from coordinate 196,533,528 downwards.
CTACATGGGAGCCGCTCTTGAGGTCACTATATGAAAGGATGATAGATTTTTTGATGTCATTCGTTGACATAGACATGCATACCTCTCAAAATACATTTTCAACACTCCTATTGCATTTCAAAACCCTCTGTGCAGGGCTTTTCTTTTACTTTTATGTTGAGTATTCATCTTCTTGCTTTATGCACCACTAAGGGAGCATAGCTGTCATTCTTAGTGCAATGTGCATAGTCCCAAAATTTATTATTGATTGATTCATGATTATGACTATTGCTTGTTCTCAAAATATTTGTATCTAGTCACATTCTAAACTTTAAAGGTGTCCTGGCATTTATGTTTTGCTAGTTCATAAAGGACAAGATGAATACCACTTTGCTATGTTTTCGCTATGCCCATAAACAAATAAGTTGCTTTCAGTGCATAATTATTCATGATCTGTTGTTTGAGTTACTTCTCATATTATAACATATAGTTGCTAAGCTCTATGGTTAGAATTATATTTATCATGCCTATGTTTAGAGTACTTTGATCTCAGCTCACAATGCTTTTACAATAACTTGATCAAGATTGTGTTGGCTTCATGTCACCTAAAAAATTATTTTTGTTATCACTTACCTACTCGAGGACGAGCAGGAGTTAAGCTTGGGGATGCTAATACGTTGCAAACGTATCTATAATTTTTGATGCTCCATGCTTGTTTTACACCAATTCCAATATGTTTTGTTTACACTTCGTGGCACTTTTATGCATTTTCCGGAACTAACCTATTGACAAGATGCCATAGTGCCAGTTCCATGTTTTCTGCTATTTTTGTATTTCATATAAGTTGTACAGGAAATATTCTCGGAATTGGACGAAACAAAAGCCAAAGTTGCTATTTTACCGAAATGAAGACGGAGTCCAGAGGAGAGACGGAGGGGGGAAGGGGCCGGCCAGACCATGGCTAGGCGCGGCCTGGACCTGGCCCGCGCCTAGGGAAGGTCTAGGGCCTCCAGGCACCCGCCGACTTCGTCCTTCCGCCTATATAAACCTCTGACGCAAAAACCCTAAATATACAAGCCTCCGTCCACGAAAGTTCCGTCGCCACCACCATCGTCCAGACAAGTTTCGGGGGTCAGAAGTTCCTATTCCGGCACCCTACCGGGACGGGGATTGACCCCCTGAGCCATGTCCATCGACTCCACCACCTCCACTTCGACTCCATGACGGTTCGTGAGTAGTTCCCCTGGACTACGGGTTCTCGGCTGTAGCTAGTTGGTACTCTCTCTCCCATGTACTTTAATACAATAATCTCATGAGCTGCCTTACATGATTGAGATCCATATGATGTAATCAGCGTTGTGTTTGTTGGGATCTGATAACTTGTGGAATTGTGATCAGATTGTTCATCATATTATCATACTACTATTATTTAAGATCTTGCATGCTATCCGGTACTTGTAGTTACCTTGATCAAGTATTTGCTTGTATCTCCAAGATGGAGTATTTATGCTCCATAGTGGGTTCATGCCTCTAGTTTTCTGGAAGAGTGACATTAACTTATAAGATTGTAGATGTGATGTTGCTACTAGGGAGAAAACAACAATGTTTTGTCTAAGAATAATTCTATTGTTTACTTTACACACATTGCTTAATGCGATAATCTGTTGCTAGTAACTTAATACTGGAAGGGGGTCAGATGATAACCGGAAGGTGGATTATTAGTCATAGACGCAGTTGGATTATGGTCTATGTATTATGTTGTAATGCCCAATTAAATACTACAGTAACCTTTATCTTATCATAGCATGCATTGCCATGCCCTCACAATTATCAATTGCCCAACTGTAATTTGTTCACCCAACACATGTTATTTGGAGATTTACCAGTAGTGTAGATAGCTGGGAACCCCAGTCCTTCTGTCATCATCATTGCTCTACAGTCAACTACGCACTGGAATATTTTCCGGTGCCATCTCCTCTGTGCTACTGCTTCTGTGTTACTATTGCCATTGCTCTCATATTACTGTTGCTTTCACATCGCCCCTTTTACTAGTGCTTTTCTAGGTGCAGCTGAATTGACAACTCTGTTGTTAAGGCTTATAAGTGTTCTTTACCTCCCCTTGTGTCGAATCAATAAATTTGAGTTTTAGTTCCCTCGAAGATTGTTGTGATCCCCTATACTTGTGGGTCATCAGAGTCTTAGACCTCTCTGGAGTTGATGATCTCTTCGGAGATGTAGTACTTGCCGCGGTACTCTTTCTCTTTTGTCGAGTCTACTTAGGAGGCAGAGTTGGCGGAGTATGCTCGCGCCGAGGAGACTGCATAGGCGGAGGAGACTACGGAGGCGGCGGAGAATGAGCTGGAGGTGGCCTGCTTGGCTTCGAACCTGGAAGCACAATGTATTCCTTTCTCCATAGAATGGTGGTTCTAATGGCTTCTCCCAGTTCAGTCAGTTCCCCATCTTCACCTACAGGGTGATCAAGCATCACCGGCTCATATCCTGCCATCACTTCCTCCACCCCCGCAACATCATAGCCATCTGGAACCGGACGGCAATGGTAAGTTGTTGTACGTGAGACATAGCCGATCGCCACCTTCATGGATATGTTCACAACTTTTACATGCAGATCACAAGCATGGCTCTCTGTGATATCATCCACGGGGTAGCGAGGAGCCAACATCACCTGATCATCATAACTAGTATCGAGCTGCGTGGAAGGCACACTATTTTTCCAGTGCTGAGATTGTTGCGGGTTGATAGCATCGAATGCATGATCTCCATGATGCCCCTGGGATCGCTGGGAAAGTACTTCGTTAATTTGGGTCATTTGGGCCTGGTGTGACCTCACTTGTTGTTGCGTCTCCTGATACATCTCAAACGTATCTATAATTTCTTATGTTCCATGCTAGTTTTATGACAATACCTACATGTTTTATTCATACTTTATATCATTTTGATGCATTTTCCGGTACTAACCTATTAACAAGATGCCGAAGCGCCAGTTCTTGTTTTCTGCTGTTTTTGGTTTCAGAAATCCTACACAGGAAATATTCTCGGAATTGGACGAAACAAAAGCCCACGGTCTTATTTTCCACGCAGGCTTCGAGAACACTGAAGAGGAGACGAAGAGGAGCCACGAGGCGGCCACACCCTAGGGGGGCGCGGCCCCACCCCTGGTCATGCCGCCCTATGGGGTGGGTCCCTCGGGACTCCACCGACATCGCCCCTTCGCCTATATATTCTTCCATCTCCGAAAACCCTAAAACAATCGACGATATTCCACGAAGAGTTCCGTAGCCGCCGTCATCGCGAAGACAAGTTTCGGGGGACAGAATCTCTGTTCCGGCATGCCGCCGGGACGGGGAATTGCCCCCAGAGTCATCTCCATCAACACCACCGCCATCTTCATCGCCGTTGCTGTCTCCCATGATGAGGAGGGAGTAGTTCTCCCCGAGGCTGAGGGCTCTACCGGTAGCTATGTGGTTCATCTCTCTCCCATGGTGTGATCTTTATGTGATCATGAGCTTTGTATCACTATTAATCTATGTGCTACTCTAGTGATGTTATTAAAGTAGTCTATTCCTCCTCCATGATGTAAAGTTGACAGTGTGTGCATCATGCAGTACTTGGTGTAGGTTATGATTGTAATCTCTTGTGGATTATGAAGTTAACTATTACTATGATAGTATTGATGTGATCTATTCCCCCTTTCATAGCTATTGTTGACAGTGTGTATGCTATGTTAGTACTCGGTCTAAATTGCAACGATCTATTATGCACTCTAGAGGTTACTTTAATATGAACTCCGGACGTTGTGGAGCTTGTTTACTCCGGCTTGAGGTGTGCTTTGTAGCCCTACACAATGAATGGTGTTTGTTATCCAACAAGAGAGTGTTTGAAAGTAGCATTTATTTATTCAGTTATGTGATCATTGTTGAGAATGTCCACTAGTGAAAGTATGATCCCTAGGCCTTGTTTCTAAGCATTGAAACACCATTTCCAACAAGTTCTGCTACATGTTCGCTTGCTGCCATTTTTATTTTAGATTGCAATTGATACGTCTCCGACGTATCGATAATTTCTTATGTTCTATGCCATATTATTGATGATACCTACATGTTTTATGCACACTTTATGTCATATTCGTGCATTTTCTGGAACTAACCTATTAACAAGATGCCGAAGTGCCGGTTCTCGTTTTCTGCTGTTTTTGGTTTCGAAATCCTAGTAACGAAATATTCTCAGAATTGGACGAAACGAAGACCCGGGGGCCTATTTTTCCACGGAGCTTCCGGAAGACCGAAGAACATACGAAGTGGGGCCACGAGGTGGCGACACCACAAGGCGGCGCGGCCTAGGGGGGCCCGCGCCGCCCTATGGTGTGGCCCCCTCGTCCGGCCCCCGACTCGCCCTTCCGCCTACTTAAAGCCTCCGTCGCGAAACCCCCGATGCGAAAAACCACGATACGGAAAACCTTGCCGAGACGCCGCCGCCGCCGATCCCATCTCGGGGATTACGGAGATCTCCTCCGGCACCCTGCCGGAGAGGGGATTCATCTCCCGGAGGACTCTACACCGCCATGGTCGCCTCCGGAGTGATGAGTGAGTAGTTCACCCCTGGACTATGGGTCCATAGCAGTAGCTAGATGGTTGTCTTCTCCTCATTGTGCTTCATTGTTGGATCTTGTGAGCTGCCTAACATGATCAAGATCATCTATCCGTAATACTCTATGTTGTGTTTGTCGGGATCCGATGGATAGAGAATACCATGTCATGTTAATTATCAAGTTATTACATATGTGTTGTTTATGATCTTGCATGCTCTCCGTTTCTAGTAGAGGCTCGGCCAAGTTTTTACTTTTAACTCCAAGAGGGAGTATTTATGCTCGATAGTGGGTTCATGCCGCATTGACACCTGGGACGATGATGGAAAGTTCTAAGGTTGTGTTGTGCTGTTGCCACTAGGGATAAAACATTGGCGCTATGTCCGAGGATGTAGTTGTTGATTACATTACGCACCATACTTAATGCAATTGTCTGTTGCCTTGCAACTTAATACTGGAAGGGGTTCGGATGATAACCTGAAGGTGGACTTTTTAGGCATAGATGCAGTTGGATGGCGGTCTATGTACTTTGTCGTAATGCCCAATTAAATCTCACTATACTTATCATGTCATGTATGTGCATTGTTATGCCCTCTCTATTTGTCAATTGCCCGACTGTAATTTGTTCACCCAACATGCTTTTATCTTATGGGAGAGACACCTCTAGTGAACTGTGGACCCCGGTCCATTCTTTAATACTCGAAACACAAATCTGCTCGCAATACTTGTTTTTACTAATTTCTCTGCAAACAATCATCTTCCACACAATACGGTTAATCCTTTGTTACAGACAAGCCGGTGAGATTGACAACCTCACCTGTTTCGTTGGGGCAAAGTACTTTGGTTGTGTTGTGCAGGTTCCACGTTGGCGCCGGAATCTCCGGTGTTGCGCCGCACTACATCTCGCCGCCATCAACCTTCAACGTGCTTCTTGACTCCTACTGGTTCGATTAAACCTTGGTTTCTAACTGAGGGAAACTTGCCGCTGTGCGCATCACACCTTCCTCTTGGGGTTCCCAACGGACGTGTCAACTACACGCATCAGCAATTACTACTTACAATCATCCATATTACTTGTATTTCACTATCTCTTCGCCGAACTAGTGCACCTATACATCTGACAAGTGTATTAGGTGTGTTGGGGACACAAGAGACTTCTTGTATCTTAATTGCAGGGTTGCTTGAGAGAGGGATATGTTTGACCTCTACCTCCCCGAGTTCGATAAACCTTGGGTGATTCACTTAAGGGAAACTTTCTGCTGTTCTACAAACCTCTGCTCTTGGAGGCCCAACACTGTCTACAAGAATAGAAGCGTGTGTAGACATCAAGCTATTTTCTGGCGCCGTTGTCGGGGAGGTAAGGTAAAAGGTATTCACATCCTCCGACTACTAAGCTATTTTCTAGCAGTGTTGCCGGTGTGTGAGTGATCGAAGCTATTTCCTTTAGATCCTGCAATTGCATCTTTTTGTTTCTTGTTTTTATTTTCACTAGTTAGGCTTAATGGAAAACAACAAAAAAATTAGAGATCTTTTTGAACTTTATATTGAATTAGGACATGATGTGTTTGAAGATAGAATTAAAAAACCCATGGAACTTTGTTTGCAAAATAGTTGTAGCAATGTTATTAGCATGAACTCTTTGGACACTATTATTGCTAATGCTATGGAAGAATTTAAGCTTGGGGAAGCTGGTTGTGACATTTTTAGTCCCCCACGTTTTGAGGAGAAATTTTTCTTTGATGATACTTTTCCTCCCATTTATGATGATTATAATGATAGTGGTATTTTGGTGCCACCTACTATGGAGGATAAAGTTTATTATGATTATACCATGCCTGCAATTTAATGATTACAATGATGGTTGTGATAGTTTTACTCTCACTATTACTAATAAAATTGATTATGCTTATGTGGAGAGTAATGATACTTTTATGCATGTGAATAAAAATGCTTTATGTGATAGTTACATTGTTGAGTTTGTTCATGATGCCACTGAAAGTTATTATGAGAGAGGGAAACATGGTTATATGCATCTTAATAATATTAAGTTTCCCCTCTTTATGTTGAGAATCTTGAAGTTGCGCTTGTGTTGCCTTTCTATGCTTGTTGCATTATGCTTACATGACTTATTTATTTACAAGACTCCTTTTCATAGGAAGTGGGTTAGACTTAAAAGTGTATCTTATTTGATTTTGATGCTCTCTTTTGCTTCAACTCTTATTTCTTGCGAGTGCATCATTAAAATTACTGAGCCCATCTTAATGGTTATAAAGAAAGCACTTCTTGGGAGATAAACCATGTTTTTATTTTGCTTCTGTTTTGTTGTGTCTTGGAAGTTATTACTACTGTAGTAACCTCTCCTTATCTTTATTTTATTGCATTGTTGTGCCAAGTAAAGTCTTCGACAGTAAGGTTGATACTAGATTTGGATTTCTGCGCAGAAACAGATTTCTAGCTGTCACGAATTTAAGTAGATCTCTCTGTAGGAAACTCTAAAAAAATATGCAAAAATTCATGAGTAATCCTCAGATATGTACGCAACTTTCATTCAATTTGAGCTTCTTCATCTGAGTATGTTAAGTGCCTCTAAAAAATTCGTCTTTACGAACTGTTCTGTTTTGACAGGTTCTGCATTTTATTTCACATTGCCTGTTTTACTGTGTTGAGTGGGTTTCTTTGCTCCATTAAACTTCAGTAACCTTGGGTAATGTCCAGAAGTGTTGGGAATGATTGTGTCCTTGCTGAACATGTGAATTTTTGATTATGCACTAACTCTCTAATGAGATTGTTTTGAGTTTGGTGTGGAGGAAGTTTTCAAGGATCAAGAGAGGAGGATGATATAATATGATCAAGAAGAGTGAAAAGTCTAAGCTTGGGGATGCCCCAGTGGTTCATCCCTGAATATTTCAAGAAGACTCAAGCATCTAAGCTTGGGGATGCCCGAGGCATCCCCTTCTTCATCAACAACTTATCAGGTCACCTCTAGTGAAACTATATTTTTATTCCGTCACATCTTATGTGCTTTACTGGGAGCGTCTGTGTGCTTTTATTTTTGTTTTGTTATTTTCATTCTCTGAATAAATACGGATCCTAGCAATCCTTGTGTGGGAGAGATACACGCTCCGCTTTTTCATTTGAACACTTGTGTTCTTCGTTTTACTTTAATATTCATGGCTAAAGTTGAAAGCTGCTTCATTGTTATTTGGTTGGAAACATAAAATGCTTCATGTGGTAATTGGTATATTGTCTTGAATAATTTGATACTTGGCAATTGTTTTGAGCTCTCAAATAGATCATGTTTAAGCTCTTGCATCATGTAGTTTGAACCTACTAGTGGAGAATTACTCGTAGAGCTTGTTGAAATTTGGTTTGCATGATTGGTCTCTCTAAAGTCTAGATATTTTCTCGGTAAAAGTGTTTGAACAACAAGGAAGACGAGTGTAGAGTCTTATAATGCTTGCAATATGTTCTTATGTAAGTTTTGCTGTACCGGTTCATACTTGTGTTTGCTTCAAACAACCTTGCTAGCCAAAGCCTTGTACTGAGAGGGAATGCTTCTCGTGCATCCAAAACCTTGAGCCAAAACTTATGCCATTTGTGTCCACCATAACTACCTATCATGTGGTATTTTTCTGCCATTCCAAGTAAATTGCTTGCGTGCTACCTTTAAAAATTTCATTCCTTGTCTTTGCAATACATAGCTCATGGGAAAGTAGCCTAAAAAACTATTGTGGTAATGAATATGTCGCTTATGTATCTTATTGCTTATAAGTTGCTTGTTGAGCGGTAACCATGTTATCTGGGGACGCCATCAACTGTTACACCTTTGTTGAATATCATGTGAGTTGCTATGCATGTTCGTCTTGTCTGAAATAAGGGAGATTATGCCATGAGTTGAATGGTTTGAGTATGCATATTGTTAGAGAAGAACATTGGGCCGCCAACCAAAGCCATGTATCATGGTGGAAGTTTCAGCTTGGACATTAATCCTCAAATCTCTTATGAGAATATTATCTGTTGTTGAATGCTTCAAGCATTAAAGAGGAGTCCATTATCTGTTTTCTATGTTACCCGGTATGGATGTCCTCAAGTGAGATTTATCAAAAACGAGAAATCAAATGCGATCTATCTCCTTGGACCTTTGTACATGTGGCATAGAGGTACCCCTTTGTGACACTTGGTTGAAACATATGTAATGCAATGATAATCCATGGAAATCCGAGCTAATTAGGACAAGGTGCGATCACTATTGGTATTCGATGCATGAGGCTTGCAACTTATTGGAGGTTTTATGCATAACACATATGAATTATTACTACCGTTGACAAAATTGTTTCCATGTTTTCAAAAGAAAAAGCTCTAGCACATGAGTAGTCCCTGCTTCCCTAGCATTTCACTTGATGGCTGAACCTAAAATGACAGACAAATGGCTCTCTCCCACCCCACCCTCGACCCTAAGCCCTAGGCTCCTTCTTCGCCGGCGATCTCCCTGATCCCTGGTGTTGCTTCCCTTCTGATCCGATAGTTCTCTCCGGCGTCTCTTCCTCTACAAGGAGATCCCCATGGCGCCTGCTCCACTTGGACGTTGGAAGGTCTCTTTTGAAGTCGTCCTTGACTCTGGTAAGAGTAAGTCTGCCCCTGGTTTTCTTCTGCTTTGGCCAAGGGGTTGGTTGGTCTTAGTCAATCACAAGGATTCTCCCATTGTGGGTAAACATCTTGCCAAGGGAGAGGTTTTTTATTCTGGATCCAAGGTTATTTTTCAGTCGCATGTGGCTCTTGTTGAGGCTTGTTTGCTTTCACCTCCTGGTTTCTCCTCCTTCCACGAAGCACCACCGATCGGATGGAGGGTGACTTATGCGGATTTGGTTCCTTCTTCGATACCTTTGGATTCTAAACCAGCACTTAGCAGATCGGCTTTCCTTATTCTTAAACCACATGCTAAAAGGCTAGTGCTTCTGGATTCTAAAGAGCAAGTTTTGGATGCTAGATTTTTGTTGCTAAATGAGAAAGTTCAGCCAGGGAAGCTCTTAGATCTCACTATTTTCACAGTTCTGGTTGGTGAACGTGTGGTTTCAGATTCTATTGTTCAAGCTAATCTAATGGGAAGCAAGTTGTCTGATCACCCTGCTGATCCTGTGATGATTTCCAAAGATCATTCTTCAGCAAATCCTTCTCTTCACAGTGAAGGTTTTCATGGACTTGATTTCAACCCTGGAAAGGGTTTTGCCAATGAGTGCTTTAAGAAGTTTGGTCATCATGTGAATTTGGAGAAGTTTGCCTCTAGACGACCGTTTCTTCTGGTTTGTTCCTTTGGCAGAGCTTGTTTTAGGCTTGATGTGCACACTGTTGCTTTAGCTTTGCAAGCTTGTTTTGGAGGTTCTGCAGCTCTTTACAATGTTAGTGTTCTAAGGGACAGAAGCTTCAGATTCTCGGTATCTTCAAGTGCAGTGGGGTTTGAGATTTACAATCTTGGTTTTCAAGAACAGGCCTCTTTCAAAGTGTTCTTTAATCTTTGGGGACAAGGTGGACCAAATTGGCTTGTTGAAGAAAAGAGATTTTACAAGGAGCAAGCAAATGAATGGACAGAAGTTATTCCAAAATCTTCAAAAAATTCAGTTTTCTCAAGGATTTCTTATGCTCAGATGGTTGCGTCGACCGCTCCTAGAGTGTCGGTGTTTGACAGGTTGGAAACTACAACGGTTGCTCCAACGGTCTCCTTTTCCAAACAGAATTATGGGGCATTTAAGGAAAACAATTATGGACAGTTTAATGGTATTTCATCTACGGGTCAATGGCATAATCACGAAGGAGTCAATCAGCAGACAGGTTTTCATTCGAGCGCCAAATTGCCGGGATTTCTTTCCGCTTTTAGCTTTCCTACCTTTCCTCCGCTGGTTTGGCCTGATTCCGATTTCCAAACTTGGTTTAAGGCCCATGGGTCGGCGCCTCAATTACAGCGAGTTTCCTCTTTTGGTGAGTTTTCTTTTTTCCAAAACCAGGTGGCAGAAAAATCTCTACGCGTTGCCTCCTCGGCTTCTTCGTCACTCTCTCACCTCCTTGAAAACCCTCTGCCAACCTCTGCTCCTGGGTCGCCGGAGGTCTCGCCGACGGCAATGGCGAATATCCCCATTGACCCTCGCCCGTTTGTGCCGCATGGCTTCGAGATTCAGCACGTGGAAGGCCGTGTCGGGGTTAAAAGAGTCGTCGTCGCCAGGAAGCCGCGCCTGCATGAGCAGTACGCCATCGCCACCATCAACCCTTTTCCTCAAGGTCAGGTACACTTTCAGAATGTCCGAAATGTGCTAGAGGAATACTTTAATGAAGTGGCAGAGGTGGGATTTCAAAGTATTCAAGAGTGCCCTTTTGGTGCTGCGTATGTTCAGTTCATCAATGTTAGTGATAGAGAGACTGATTCACTCTAGTCCCAATCCCTTTGGTGATGTGGAAATCTCTTTCTGTAAGCATGATGAGGGGGCAAATTGGCGTGCTGCAAATTTTAACAGAGATGCTTGGGTTCTCATGGTGGGACCACCTCTTGATCACATGAATACTGAAGACCTCAATGCATGCTTCCATGACATTGGCACTCTAATTCTATGGGAAAGGGATCCAAACAAGAAAGGGAGAGTGGTGGCAAAGGTCAGGGTAACTGATTTGGTTGAAATTCCTAAGAGTATCAGGTTCACTGAGGGGAACAGGCCAGAGTCTGAATCTTGGACCTTTTCTGTTGAAGTGCTGCAGCACAATCTGCTTGGAGGGGGCCCACCAGATGAGGACCCACTCCCAGGTGATGGTGTGGACCCACATCCCTTACCTAATGCTTTGGCACCTCCAGTTGCTCCAATAGTTCCTGTTCAACCAGTACAAGAGGGCATGGAAGAGGAAGAAAATGAGGGTTGGGGACACTGGGCAATGGGGAATAATGTTCAAGAGATTGAAGAAAATCAGATGGAGGTGGAACTAGCCCCAAATGCTGCCTTCCAAGGTCTACTGGATGCAATTCAAGCTGAGGAGATGATCATGGATAATCCTCCATTGGCAGATTCTAGCAGTGCCATCACCTTCTCCTCTGGCAGTTCTAATTCTGGGGATAATGCAGCAGATCAGCAGATTGTGGTTCATGCTGGAGAGGATCTTGCCATTGTGCCTTTTAACCAAATGGGTGAGGGGCTACAGAATATTGTCCAAGCTTATCAGGAGGAAGAGGATGCTGATCTTGAGGATGGCATGATTCTCCAGGATAATGCAATGGATCTGCAGGAAAACAATAATGTAAATGCTTTGCAATTGTTGGAGAATGTTGACCTGGTGCCTCCCCATGAAGCTCATCTGGTGATTGGCAGGGTGGAAACACATTTTTTCAATATCCCTGAAGAGCATGACCTTACCAAAAAGTTTTCCAAGCAAGGGCTGAAAATCTGGGAGAGTTACTTTGCACCTCACATGCTTGCCTCATCTGCAAATGCTTATACTCATGATATCCCTGTAAGTTGGTTTAACTTTGTTACACTCATGCTCATGACTCGAAAATTTGATTGGGCCAAGGGTTTCTTATCCTCACAATTATGGAATATTATTAAGGAATCTGTTGCTATGAACACACTATATCTTTTGTTATCCCGATAAGTGTGTGCGATCGAGCTCCGTCGTAAGATGTTGGAAGATTTGCATGAGAGCCCTAATGGAAGTTCTCTGGGTGTTTTCACAACAGAGCTCTCCCCTAAGAGGAAGAGAAGAGATGGCAAAGTACCTCGGTTGAATCGAGGTAAGGAGAACCCTAGATTGAATATCTTAAATGATGGATATAAAAATCATGTCAACGTGTGATAAGAACGCTAACTTGCAATGCTGCTCCTCCTTGATTAATACCAAAGTAGTAAAAAATTGGCTACTTCTTTCGTAAGGTTCAGAGGATGGTTTGGACAAGAAGTTACAGAAGAAAAGCAAGTTGGAGTCAAAGAAAAGGGCTCCAGGATCTGCTCAGGAGGCCCCAGCTGCAAATGCCAAAGTAACTAGAGGAAAAAGCCAAGCAAGCTCTGGAGAAAGTAATAAGGAAAAGGGAGCAAGTGCTGCTGATGGAGTAGCACCACAAGCCAAAAAAAGGCTCCACAAATAGTTCCTTATGTTAGAAATCAAAGCAGCTTTTGTGGCAGTGAAGGATGTTCCTTTTGTTGCATGTAAGGTCTGGAAGACATGTCAAAACTTGTCAAGTTTGCTTTTGTGGATGATATACTGGATTATGTCCTTTGTAATGATCTATGTTACTTGTGCTTGCTTGAAAATTCACTGGTTTCTTTCTATTATGCCTGGATTCTTCTTCAGCTTGATAGCACTTCACATATATGCAAGTGATTGTACAAAAAACCATCATAGTTTCTTATGGAGCACAACAAATCATGGAAAATTTTGAATTGGAATTTGAGAGGTATCAATTCTGAAAAGAAATGGGTTGCTCTAGCTAGTAAAATTGAAGAATCCAATTGTGACATTATCTATCTACAAGAAACAAAAGGGGAATCATTTGATTTGGACTATATTAAGAAATTCTGTCCGAAAAAGTTTAATAAATTTGAGTTTCTCCCATCAGTGGGTGCTTCTGGAGGAATTATCATTATTTGGTGCAGCTCTTTATTCACTGGCACACTGTCTTTTCAGAATGAGTTTTCCATCTCTGTACAGTTCACTTGCAATATCTCAGCTAGTACATGGATTTTGACTAATATCTATGGCCCAAGTCAGGCTGATAGAAAGGCAGATTTTATTGAATGGTTCTCCAACATAGATATGCCTGTTGACATGGATTGGTTGATTATGGGGGATTTCAATTTCATCGAGAAAACCTTCGGATAGAAACAAGCCAGGAGGGGACTTAAATGGAATGCTTTTATTCAATGAGGCAATCAGTAACCTTGGATTGGTAGAATTACCTCTAAAAGGTAGAAAGTACACCTGGAGCAATATGCAACAAACACCTCTCCTTGAAAGATTAGACTGGTTTTTCTCTTCATCCTCTTGGACTGTTAGCTATCCTTCAACTCTGGTTTTCCCTCTTGTTAAGCCAACTTCAGACCATGTTCCCTGTGTCATTACCATTGGAACAAAAATACCAAAGGCAAGAACTTTCAGATTTGAGAATTATTGGTTACAACATAGTGATTTCAAAAGCATAGTGCAAGCAAGTTGGAACATTCCTGTTGGTCATTCTGATCCAGCCAAGAAAATCACTGCTAAGTTGAAAAACCTAAGGAGAAGTATTAAGCTCCGGGCAAAAAATTTACCCCGCTTAAGAATGCTCATTGACAAAGTTAATCTAGTTATTACTTTTCCGGATAATGTTGAGGAATTAAGAACTCTTTCCCTTGAAGAATGGAATTTGAGAAATATTCTTAAAGATCATGTGATAACTTTGTTACAAAATCGAAGGCTTACTGGAAACAAAGGGGGAAAATAAAATGGGTCAAGCTTGGAGATGCAAATACCAGATTTTTCCATACAAAAGCAACAATAAATTATAGACACAACTATATTTCAATGCTAGTAAATGACAGTTTGGCTGAAATCTCTGATCATGATGGAAAAGCAGATATTCTGTGGAAGGCATTCAAGGAGAGGATGGGTATGACTGATAATCCCTCTATGCAGTTTGATTTACAAGAGCTTTTTGGTACCAATGTAAATACAAACACTTTTGCACAGTTGGAAGTACCTTTTTCTGATAAGGAAATTGATGATATTATTAAGGACCTGCCTAATGACAAATCTCCAGGACCTGATGGATTCAACAATGAATTTTTCAAGAATTGTTGGTCAATTATTGGTCCAGATGTGAAAGACATGATAAGAGCTTTCTATGAGGGTGATTTAAACTTGGAAAGCATCAACTCTTCATACATTACTTTAATTCCAAAGATTGACACTCCTTTGCTTCCAGGAGATTTCAGACCTATTTCCTTGCTAAATACAGTGCTTAAAATCATCACCAAGCTTCTAGCAAACAGATTGCAAAAGATCATTCTTCAGCTAGTGCACAAGAATCAATATGGTTTTCTTAAGCAAAGATCTATTCAAGACTGCCTGGGATGGGCTTTTGAATATCTCTTCCAATGTCATAAATCAAAAGAGGAGATTGTTATTCTCAAGTTAGATTTTGAAAAGGCTTTTGATAAGATAGAGCATAACACAATTCTAGAAATCTTGAAAGCTAGAGGGTTTGGGGAAAGATGGATTAAATGGATTCATCTAATTCTTAGTTCTGGAACTTCTGCTATTCTTCTGAATGGAACTCCTGGAAAGAAATTCTATTGTAAGAGAGGGGTTAGACAAGGAGATCCCCTATCCCCCCTTCTTTTTGTGTTAGCAGCAGATCTTCTTCAGACCATCTTGAATAAAGCTATGGCTCAAGGCTTAATAGACAAACCAATTCCTTCAGCTACTCGTCCCGACTTTCCAATTGTGCAATATGCTGATGACACTCGGTTGTGATGAAGGCAGATGCCGAAATCTTATCTCGCCTTAAGGCTTTGCTACAATCTTTTGCTGATTCCATCTGGGCTGAAAGTAAATTACAATAAATCAAACATGATACCCATAAATTTGAGTGAGGAAAGGCTGAATCATCTGTCTGCAACAATGAATTGTAAAAAAGGTTCTCTTCCTTTCACTTATCTTGGACTACCTTTAAGTATTGTGAAGCCTTCCATGGAACATTTTTTACCCATTGTTCGCAGATTTCTTAAACTATGGAGGAAAATTACAGTTGGTGAAATCAGTACTGGCCTCAATGCCAATTTTCTTCATGTGTTGCTTTGATGTACCTGTGGCAATAAAAGAGCAAGTGGTAAAGTACATGAGACATTGTTTATGGAGAAAGAAAAATTCTGAGGTTCAAGCAAATGGCTCTGCTCTTATAGCATGGAAAAAAATTTGCAGACCTAAAGAACAAGGTGGTTTAGGTGTGCTCAATCTGGATATTCAAAATAAAGCTCTTATGTTAAAGAATTTGCACAAATTCTTCAACAGTCATGATATACCTTGGGTGAAATTAATCAGAGAAGCATATTACTCAAATGACAATATTCCCATACACAAGTCAGATGCATCTTTCTGGTGGAAATCTCATCTTAAGTTGCTTGACATCTACAAATCTATGGCAAGATGCAATATTGGAAATGGAAACACTGTGAATTTCTGGACTGATCTTTGGGAACATAATTGTTTACAACACAAATTTCCTCATCTTATAACTTTTGCCAAACACACTGATTGGTCTGTGGCAAAGGTGGTCAAGACAGAATATCTGGAAGATCTTTTTCATCTGCCTCTCTCCCAGCAGGCTTATGTGGAGTTTCAGAGTTTGGAAAGTTTATGCCAAAATACTCTCACAATCATTCAAGAAGGAAATAAGGATAATTGGACATACATTTGGGGGAGTGCAGAATTTTCTTCACAAAAAGCATATAAAGCTATGATTGGATCCATTCCAACACCAAAGATCTTTACATCTATTTGGGAATCTTCTTGTCAAGCAAAGCATAAGTTCTTCTTTTGGCTATTACTTCATGATAGATTAAATACAAGAAATCTTTTGAGAAGAAAGAACTTTCAGCTACAATCTCATAATTGTGCGGTGAGAAACTGCAATACAGAAGAAACTCTTGTGCATCTTTTCTGGACATGTCCATTTGCGGACCATTGCTGGGATTTTGTATGCCCACAACGGAATAAAAGATTATCTATTCTGGAGGCTCTAGAGGAAATGAAGAAAAAGATCAATCTACCTTTTGCTATGGAGATCATAATGTTGTCTGCTTGGGGCATTTGGATTATCGAAATAACAAAGTTTTCAAAGATCAGAATGCGGACTTAAATAGTTGGAAAGCTATATATCTTCAAGAACTAAGGCTTCTAGTGCACGGAATGAAGAAAAAACACTTAGCTATTTTCAAGGATTGGTTGAAGACTCTGTCTTAGTTTCTTTCTTTGTTCTTTTCTTCTTCTTTCTTTCTCCTTTTGAGAGTTTCTCACTCTCTCTTTGTAATACATACTCTGTTTTTTTGCTTTTACAAATAAATAATAAAAATTGCAGTGGGTTTTACCCACTGTTTTACCTTCAAAAAAAAGGGCCTTTCTTTTACTTTATGTTGACTCAGTTTACCTACTTCTTTCTATCTTAGAAGCAAACACTTGTGTCAACTGTGTGGATTGATTCTTACATACTTGCTTATTTGGACTCATCATATTACTTTGTGTTCACAATTATCCATGAGATATACATGTTGAAATTTGAAAGCAACTGCTGAAACTTAAATCTTCCTTTGTGTTGCTTCAAAACCTTCTATTAAGAATCTATTGCTTTATGAGTTAAATCTTATGCAAGACTTGTTGATGCTTGTCTTGAAAGTACTATTCATGAAAAGTCTTTGCTATATGATTCAGTTGTTTAGTCATTATCTTTACCATTGCTTTGAATCACTTCATTCATCTCATATGCTTTACAATAGTATTGATCAAAATTATGTTGGTAGCATGTCACTTCAGAAATTATCCTTGTTATCGTTTACCTACTCGAGGGCGAGTAGGAACTAAGCTTGGGGATGCTTGATACGTCTCAAATGTATCTATAATTTCTTATGTTCCATGCTAGTTTTATGACAATACTTACATGTTTTATTCATACTTTATATCATTTTGATGCATTTTCCGGCACTAACCTATTAACAAGATGCCGAAGCGCCAGTTCCTGTTTTCTGCTGTTTTTGGTTTCAGAAATCCTACACACGAAATATTCTCGGAATTGGACGAAACAAAAGCCCACGGTCTTATTTTCCACGGAGGCTTCCAGAAAACCGAAGAGGAGACGAAGAGGAGCCACGAGGCGGCCACACCCTAGGGGGGCGCGGCCCCACCCCTGGCCGCGCCGCCCTATGGGGTGGGTCCCTCGGGACTCCACCGACATCGCCCCTTCGCCTATATATTCTTCCGTCTCCGAAAACCCTAAAACAATCGACGATATTCCACGAAGAGTTCCGTAGCCGCCGTCATCGCGAAGACAAGTTTCGGGGGACAGAATCTCTGTTCCGGCATGCCGCCGAGACGGTGAATTGCCCCCGGAGTCATCTCCATCAACACCACTGCCATCTTCATCGCCGTTGCTGTCTCCCATGATGAGGAGGGAGTAGTTCTCCCCCGAGGCTGTGGGCTCTACCGGTAGCTATGTGGTTCATCTCTCTCTCCCATGGTGTGATCTTTATGTGATCATGAGCTTTGTATCACTATTAATCTATGTGCTACTCTAGTGATGTTATTAAAGTAGTCTATTCCTCCTCCATGATGTAAAGTTGACAGTGTGTGCATCATGCAGTACTTGGCGTAGGTTATGATTGTAATCTCTTGTGGATTATGAAGTTAACTATTACTATGATAGTATTGATGTGATCTATTCCCCCTTTCATAGTTATTGTTGACAGTATGTATGCTATGTTAGTACTCGGTCTAAATTGCAACGGTCTATTATGCACTCTAGAGGTTACTTTAATATGAACTCCGGACGTTGTGGAGCTTGTTTACTCCGGCTTGAGGTGTGCTTTGTAGCCCTACACAATGAATGGTGTTTGTTATCCAACAAGAGAGTGTTTGAAAGTAGCATTTATTTATTCAGTTATGTGATCATTGTTGAGAGTGTCCACTAGTGAAAGTATGATCCCTAGGCCTTGTTTCTAAGCATTGAAACACCGTTTCCAACAAGTTCTGCTACATGTTCGCTTGCTGCCATTTTTATTTCAGATTGCAATTACTACTTACAATCATCCGTATTACTTGTATTTCACTATCTCTTCGCCGAACTAGTGCACCTATACATCTGACAAGTGTATTAGGTGTATTGGGGACACAAGAGACTTCTTGTATCTTAATTGCAGGGTTGCTTGAGAGGGATATCTTTGACCTCTGCCTCCCTGAGTTCGATAAACCTTGGGTGATTCACTTAAGGGAAACTTGCTGCTGTTCTACAAACCTCTGCTCTTGGAGGCCCAACACTGTCTACAGGAATAGAAGCGTGCGTAGACATCATCTCCCTCAAAGATTGCTCTAAGGACGCGAAGCGGTCTGCTTCCCTTGCCTTTCTCCTCCCATGGCTTTTATCAGGAAATCTCTTCCTTTTCCCGGGAAAGCCATACTTCCACGGAAGGGATCTTTTCGTGCCTCGTGCTCGTCCGCCGTGTTCTTTATTCCCATGCGCGCGTGTCATCTCCTTGTTCTCTCTTTCGGGATGGAACCTCCCCTCCCGCACGTCCTTATGTGCAGCTACAAGATCTTCAACAAAATTTTGAGATGTTCTTTTGCCATAATACACTTCCCTGTTTCTGGATCCAACTTTCCCCCAACCCCGTAGAACCACTCCTTCGCCCGTTTGGCCAAATCCATTGTCTCTACATTGATCCCTTTGTTGATCAGTTCCGCCTCAAGTTCCTCCCACTTGGGCATGTTAGCCTGGTAGCCACCTGGACCTGTAATATGGTGATATGTCTTCAACGAAGCATTTGCCTTATTTGTTGCCTACCTTTTCTTAGCTTCATCTGAAAGCTTGAACTTAACGAATTTGGGCCAGTGATATTTTATCTTTTCATGCGCACCACGGAAGTCCGGAGTCTTGTTTTTCTGGACATAGTCACGGAACAATCTTTTCTTGTGGCTGAATTGTTCGGCTATCTTCTTTAGAGCAAACTCCTTGACTTTCCCCTCTATCTTTTTGGCTATATCGGGATTCCCCTCTGGAGGTAGGGTCAAATGTGCCATGAACTCACGCCAAAGGTTGTTTTTTTGCTAGATCATCGACATAAGTACCTTCTTCAACCTCTTCAGCCTTTGGCTTGTGCCATTCTCGAACGGTGATCGGGATGCAGTCCCTGATAACCACTCCACATTGACTTACAAATAATCTTGATGCCTTCAAGGGAGTAGTAGGTCCACCATCATGAGCGATTTCGACGATGTCGAACCTAACACCATCGCTCAACTTTTTGGTCAGGCCTCGCTTCGACTTCATAGAAGATTGGCTCGATCCGGAGAGCTAAAATAGAAAGAATTCATCGTCAATATATATATATATATACAAACCTGTTAATGCATCTAGTCAGCAACGCCTTAATTTATATATCTCGATGAACTTTGAAATAACTAAGACTCCAGAGCCATCATCTTCTTCACCGGAGCAATTATCTTCTCCCTCACCGGGGCCATCATCTTCTCTTCGCTCAAGATCCTTCGCTCCCTCACTGGAGTCATTCAGATACATTGCGGTGGCATCGACATCTCCACTGGCTATGAGGTTCGCCATCAATTCTTCTTCTACTTTGTCTCTGTCAGCGTCCATAGTTTCTGCAACGACTTGCAAGTTATAGGAACCATCATGTAATCACACATATAGATATTAATTAAGAATAATGCACAAAACAGAGATTGAATTTACATATATAGCTATTAATTAAGGTTAATGTAGTGCTCAAAACAGACATTGCAGCTACATATATAGCTCGGGTCCATTTTTTATTTAACCCTAATACATCACTACAAACTCCCATGCATGAACCTCTCATCGTCAACCGGGTCCTGAGCCACGGGCGGTGAACACCCAAAGATACGGAACAGTCACGGGATCATAACTCACGTGAGATCCCTGCATAACCGCCCATGTGTTGGAATACATGTTGTCCAACACATGCATGTAACGGCGGACGTGCTCGTCCTCCTATCTAATGTGGCGATGTACCACCTCCTCGGGGGTCGGCTCCCTCCGCACCTATCGTGGCCCACGTGACCGCCATCCAAGAAGATCTGGGTCGACGACGAGACCTAGATTCCTCACCAAGGTGCGCGTCTTGAAAGGTAACACCTCCCAGTGCCAGCCCGGCGGAGCCCGGTCCCGGACTTCGGTCATCATCATCTGGTCCAGAACGTGGCCAGAGCCCAGTCCACGACAGGGGGCGCGGCATCATAGCTATGAAAACTAAATCATATATATACTAACATTATTAAACAAACATAATATTGTGCGAAATAAACTAACTATATACGAACTAATATTGTGCTAAATAAACTAACTATATATACATACTACTAATATAGTTCTATAACTAAATATTTCTAACTAATTTTCTAACTAACTATTTCTAACTAATACTTCTAACTATTTCTAACTAATACTACTACTAGTATTTAGTAAGTAAATATTTCTAACAAATTATTTTAACTAATTTTTATAACTAAATAATTCTAACTAAATATTTCTACTACTAATTCTAACCAAATAACTCTAACAAAATATTTCTAAAAAACATAATCTAACATAAACTAAATATGTATACTAACATAATCTAACCAAATACTACTGCTAATATTTTCTAACATAAACTAACTAAATATTTCTACTAACATAATCTAACAAAATTCTAACTAAATATTTCTAAACAACATAATCTAACATAAACTAACTAACTAATTAATCTAAAAAGCATGAGCAACATATAAATTTAACAAAAAAATTAATTAACCTACCAAATGCATGGAGGTTTGGCCGGTGGTGGAGATGTGGCCGAGGTCGGAGAGGAGGCGGCCGATGTGGCGGTGGCGGAGGAGTCCGGCACAGCGGCATCGATCGGAGGAGCTCAGCACGTGGCGGCGGGAGGTGGCCAGCGCGAAGAAGGAGGAGGGACGCGCGGTGGGATGCGGCGGTGGCACGCGCGGTGGCGGTGGCTACGATTGCGCTGCGGGCGAATTTGGTAGCCTGGCGGCGCTAACTCCTTCTCCGCGTGAATAATATGCGTGGAGAAGGAGGCGTCACAGTTAATAGGGGAAGGACCCTTTGGTCCCGGTTCGTCGCATGAACCGGGACCAAAGGGACCTTTGGTCCCGATTGGTAATACCAACAGGAATGATCTGCGTGGAGAAGGAGGCATTACACTTTATAGGGGATCGCATGACCCTTTGGTCCCGGTTCGTCGCATGAACCCGGACCAAAGGGGTATTTTCGCCGCGCCCCTTCGATGTGCGCGCGCGCAAAACCACCTTATTTCAAATCAGAAAATAACATATAGCATATCAAAATGTTAGAAAAAAAATTATACGTAATAGAAGTGTAATTTATTCATTATGAACATTTAATTATTTAAATTCCTTATGTTAAGTGTTTGAATATGAATTTAAATAGCTTCTGTATAATTTTGAATGTGACAAAACTTTCTACATGAAAAATGTTCTAATTTAGATAATTAATCTAAAAATATTTTATGTTTTCTAAAATAATTATTCTAACTATTCAAACTACTAAACATTTTTCCATTTTCAATTTAAAATGCATTAATTTATATCTTTTACATAATTTCTATTCCGACAAAATTTTCAACATGAAAAGTGTTTGAATTTGGATAATTAATCTAAAATAATTTTGTGTTTTCTAAATAATTGTTCTAACTATTCAAACTATTAACCATTTTTCCGTTTTCAATTTATAATGCATTAATCTATATTCTTTTGCATTAATTTATTCGTGGATGACTCCAATGATGATGAGGAGGAGGAAGAAGAGGAAGCGAGAGCTAGTGGTGAGCAGAGCAGGAAGAAGAGGAATCGGGAGCTGGTAGTGAGCAGAGCTGGCCGTCTAACCTTTAGTCCCGGCTGGTGGGTGATGTTTACGCACACTCCTATTCCTGTAGACAGTGTTGGGCCTGCAAGAGCAGAGGTTTGTAGAACAGCAACAAGTTTTCCTTAAGTGAATCACCCAAGGTTTATCGAACTCAAGGAGGTAGAGGTCAAAGATATCGCTCTCAAGCAACCCTGCAATTAAGATGCAAAAAGTCTCTTGTGTCCCCAACACACCCGATACACTTGTCAAATGTATAGGTGCACTAGTTCGGCGAAGACATAGTAAAACACAGGTGGTATGGATGAATATGAGCGATAATATAAATATGCAACAAGTAAACATGCAGTAAAACAGTAAACGAACGGTGCCAGAAAAGAGCTTCGTTGGCACTAAGGAGTGTGATGTAATATTTGGAAACAAGGCCCAGGGATCATACTTTCACCAGTGGCACTCTCAACAATGCAATCATAACTATATATAAATATAAGCACTTCATCATGCTACTACTCTTGTTGGATAAAGAACACAAATTCATTGTGCATGGGTTATAAAAGCACACCTCAAGATGCAGCCCCAAGTACCATGAACACCCCACGCTATCACTTTGAGAATTCATAGGAGGAACTAACATTACACAATTCATAAGGGAGCTACACACGGTACATACCGCGATCACGCTGACCCCAAAGTTCATATGATAAAACACTAGAGTAGCACAACAACATCAAGATTACAAAGCCCACGATCACATAAAAGATCATATCACGAGAGAGAGAGAGAGAGAGAGAGAAACCACATAGCTACAGGTACGGCCCCTCAGCCCCGGGGGTGAACTACTCCCTCCTCATCATGGGAGTCAGCAACAACGATGGAGATGGCGGTGGAGTCGATGGCGATGGCTCCGGGGGCACTTCCCCGCTCCGGCAGGGTACCGGAACAGAGACTTCTGTCCCCCGAAACTTGGTTTCGGCGATGACGGCGGCTACGGAGTTCTTCTTCCACGGAAAAGTTACGCCACGTAACTTTTAGGGTCAGGAGCTTCTTATAGGCGAAGAGGCGACGCGAGGCGGTGCTCGAGGGGGGAATACATGGCAGGGGCGGCCAGGGCCCAGGCCGCGCCTGGCCCATGTATAGCCACCATGTGGCTCTCCCGGCTCTCCCCTTCTGGCTCCCGGAGTCTTCTAGTGAATAAGAATTTTGGTGAGTTTTCCAGATTTTTCCGAGCACTTTCATTTTTGGACTATTTCTGCAATAAACAGACATAATAAACAGAAACTGGCACTGTAGCACTTGTTAATCGGTTAGTCCAAATAATTACAATATGATACAAAGTGCCTATAAAGCATGTTGGACTTGGTGCAAAACAAGCATGGAGCATCAACATCCCCAAGCTTAACTCCTGCTCGTCCCGAGTAGGTAAGTGATAACAAAAATAATTTTTGAAGTGACATGCTATCACACAACCATGATCATGCAATTGTAAAAGCACATAGAGCTGGGATCATAATAGCATCAACATGGTAGATATAATGTTGCAATGAACTTAGAAACCATGCTGGAATCATGAAAAGAATCAAACAAAAGACAATGTATAAAGTGCATGAAAAGTAAAGTGATTGTCTAGAGCATAGAAGAAACACAAAGTGGTATTCAACTTGTCCATATTGAAAGAAAAACATAAATGCTTGGACACCTTTAAAGTTCAAGGGTGACTAGATACAAGTAATTTGAGACAAGTCATACCATAATCATGAATCAATCAATAAAATTTTGGGGCCTTGCACATTAAACTAAGAATGACAACTATGCTCTCATAAGAATGTGCATAAAGCAAGAAAGTGGAGACTCAACATGGAATTAAAAGAAAGTCTATCTTTCAGAGGTAGGTGGAATTACTCATGTGCTAGAGCTTTTCCTTTTGAAATCATAGAGATATTGAAAATGTAATTTGAGAAGTGCACTAAAGTCAACGGGAAAAATATTTCATGCAATTGGAATTCTTATAAAATTGCTTCTCTCATGCACAATATACTAATAGTACTTACACCTCGGCCTATTTAGTTCGTGTTCCCAAAGATTATCACCGTATGCATATGTTTCTACCAAGTGTCACAAAGGGGTACCTCCTTGCTTCCTGTATAAAGGCTCTAGGAGACAATTCCACTTATGATATCTCAGCTTGGGAATATCTCAACCAGAACATCCATACCGGGAAAACAAAGACAACAGACATGGACTACCACTTTTTTAATGCTTTAAGCATTCAACAACAATATTATCTCGCATGAGATTGAGGCGTTTTAGTCCAGCTGAAACTTCCACCATGTAAGCATGGCTTTCGTTAGCGGCCCAATGTTCTTCTCTAATAATTATGCATAAAGCAACTCATGGAAAATTTACCCCATTTAGTTCAGCCAAGATGAGTATGCATAGCAACTCACATGATAAAAACAAAAGGATATGATGAAGGCGTTCCCTGATGGCGCGTGACGGGGCTTGATGGAGTGTTGATTCCTCCCCGGCGACGGCACCAGCAAAGCTGCTTGTGACGGTAAAGCACACATCCGTTGGGAACCCCAAGAGGAAGGTGTGATGCGTACATAAGCAAGTTTTCCCTCAGTAAGAAACCAAGGTAATCGAACCAGTAGGAGATGAAGGCCACGTGAAGGTTGTTGGTGAAGGAGTGTAGTGCGGCGCAACACCAGGGATTCCGGCGCCAATGTGGAACCTGCACAACACAATCAAAATACTTTGCCCCAACTTAACAGTGAGGTTGTCAATCTCACCGGCTTGCTGAAAACAAAGGATTAAACGTATGGTGTGGAGAATGATGTTTGCTTGCAAAGAACAACAGAGAACAATGATTGCAGTAGATTGTATTTCAGATGTAAAAGAATGGACCGGGGTCCACAGTTCACTAGTGGTGTCTCTCCAATAAGATAAATAACATGTTGGGTGAACAAATTACAGTTGGGCAATTGACAAATAGAGAGGGCATAACAATGCACATACATATCATGATGACTACTATGAGATTTACTTAGGGCATTACGACAAAGAACATAGACCGCCATCCAGCATGCATCTATGCCTAAAAAGTCCACCTTCGGGTTAGCATCCGCACCCCTTCCAAGTATTAAGTTGCAAACAACAGACAATTGCATTAAGTACTGTGCGTAATGTAAACAATACAAATATCCTTAGACAAAGCATTGATGTTTTAGCCCTAGTGGCAACAGCACATCCACAACCTTAGAACTTTCTGTCACTGTCCTAGATTCAATGGAGGCATGAACTCACTATCTAGCATAAATACCCCCTCTTGGAGTTACAAATATCAACTTGGCCAGAGCCTCTACTAGCAACGGAGAGCATGCAAGATCACAAATAACATATATATGATAGATCGATAATCAACTTGACATAGTATTCCATATTCATCGGATCCCAACAAACACAACATGTAGCATTACAATAAGATGATCTTGATCATGATAGGCAGCTCACAAGATCTAAACATGATGGCACAATAGGAGAAGACAACCATCTAGCTACTGCTATGGACCCATAGTCCAAGGATGAACTACTCACGCATCAGTCCGGAGGCGGGCATGGTGATGTAGAGCCCTCCGGTGATGATTCCCCTCTCCGGCAGGGTGCAGGAGGTGATCTTCAGAACCCCCCGAGATGGGGTTGACGGCGGCGGCGTCTCTGGAACTTTTCTCGTATTTCGGCTCTCGGTACTAGGGTTTTCCGATACGAAGGAATATATAGGCGAAGGGGCAGCGTCGGGGGAGCCAGGAGGTGGCCTCGCCACACCTGGGCGTGCCAGGAGGGTGGGTCGCGCCGCCCTATGGGTGGCCCCCCTGTTGGCTGCCTCCGACTCTTCTTCGATGTTCTGGAATCCTCCGTGGAAAATAGGGCCGTGGGCTTTTGTTTCGTCCAATTCCGAGAATATTTCCTGTGTAGGATTTCTGAAACCAAAAACAGCAGAAAACAGGAACTGCCGCTTCGGCATCTTGTTAATAGGTTAGTACCGGAAAATGCATAAAAATGATATAAAGTATGAGTAAAACATGTAGGTATTGTAATAAAACTAGCATGGAACATAAGAAATTATAGATACGTTGGAGACATATCAAGCATCCCCAAGCTTAGTTCCTACTCTCCCTCGAGTAGGTAAACAATAAAAAGCATAATTTCTGAAGTGACATGCTACCAACATGATCTTGATCAATACTATTGTAAAGCATATGAGATGAATGAAGTGATTCAAAGCAATGGTCTATAGTTTGCTAACAAAAAGATAATGACTAAACAACTTAATCATATAGCAAAAACTTTTCTTGAATAGTACTTTCAAGACAAGCATCAAAAAGTCTTGCATAAGAGTTAACTCATAAAGCAACAGATTCTTAATAGAAGGTTTTGAAGCAACACAAAGGAAGATTTAAGTTTCAGCAGTCGCTTTCAACTTTCAACATGTATATCTCATGGATAATTGTCAACACAAAGTAATATGATGAGTTCAATAAGCAAGCATGTAAGAATCAATGAACACAGTTGACACAAGTGTTTGCTTCTAAGATAGAAGGAAGTAGGTAAACTGATTCAACATAAAGTTAAAAAAAGGCCCTTCGCAGAGGGAAGCAGGGATTAAATCATGTGCTAGAGCTTTTCAAGTTTTGAAATCATATAGAGAGCGTAAAAGTAAAGTTTTGAGAGGTGTTTGTTGTTGTCAACGAATGGTAGTGGGCACTCTAACCCCCTTTTCAAACAGACTTTCAAAGAGCGGCTCCCATGAAGGACGTTATCTCTACCAGCAAGGTAGATCATCCATCTTCTCTTTTGTTTACACATGTACTTTAGTTTTATTTATGGATGACACTCCTCCCGACCTTCTTCTTTCACGAGCCATGGCTAACCGAATCCTCGGGTGCCTTCCAACATTTCACATACCATGGAGGAGTGTCTATTTGCAAAATTAAGTTGCTTACTGATGAATCAGGGCAAAACATGTGAAGAGAATTATTAATGAAAGTTAATTAATTGGGGCTGGGAACCCCGTTGCCAGCTCTTTTTGCAAAATTATTGGATAAGCGGATGTGCCACTAGTCCATTGGTGAAAGTCTGCCCAACACGATTGAAAGATAAAACACCACATACTTCCTCGTGAGCTATAAAACATTCACACAAATAAGAGATAATAACTTTTGAATTGTTTAAAGGTAGCACATGAAGTATTTACTTGGAATGGCAGAAAAATACCACATAGTAGGTACTTATGGTGGACACAAATGGCATAGGTTTTGGCTCAAGGTTTTGGATGCACGAGAAGCATTCCCTCTCAGTACAAGGCTTTGGCTAGCAAGGTTGTTTGAAGCAAACACAAGTATGAACCGGTACAACAAAACTTACATCAGAACATATTGCAAGAATTATAAGACTCTACACTGTCTTCCTTGTTGCCCAAACACTTTTACCAGAAAATATCTAGACCTTAGAGAGACCAATCATGCAAACCAAATTTCAACAAGCTCTACGGTAGTTCTCCACTAATAGGTTTAAACTACATGATGCAAGAGCTTAAACATGATCTACTTGAGAGCTCAAAACAATTGCCAAGTATCAAATTATTCAAGACAATATACCAATTACCACATGAAGGATTTTCTGTTTCCAACCAAATAGCAATAAATGCAGCGGCTTTCAGCTTCCGCCATGAATATTAAAAGTAAAAGCGAAGAACACTAGTGTTCATATGAAAAAGCGGAGCGTGTCTCTCTCCCACACAAGCATGTTAGGATCCGATTTATTTAGAGAATGAAAACAACAAAACGAAAATAAAAACACACAGACGCTCCAAGTAAAGCACATAAGATGTGACGGAATTAAAATATAGTTTCACTAGAGGTGACCTGATAAGTTGTTGATGAAGAAGGGGATACCTTGGGCATCCCCAAGCTTAGATGCTTGAGTCTTCTTGAAATATGCAGGGATGAACCACGGGGGCATCACCAAGCTTAGACTTTTCACTCTTCTTGATCATATTATATCATCCTCCTCTCTTGATCCTTGAAAACTTCCTTCACACCAAACTCAAAACAATCTCATTAGAGGGTTAGTGCATAATCAAAAATTCACATGTTCAGCAAGGACAGAATCATTCCCAACACTTCTGGACATTACCCAAGGTTACTGAAATTTAATGGTGTCGAACAGACAGATGCCATGGGATGGCTTATCTTGGGGCCGAATGGATGCTAGAGGATTCAGGGGAGGGTTTTTGGTATGGACGGAGAGGTTTCCGGATGGATTCCTCAAGAACTTGGCCCTGGCCGAAGGTAGAAGAAGATGAACTCAAGAGCAAGGACAGCTCTAGATCTCTCTATTTCTTGATCATATGAGCTTACAAGTTTCTGTGTACCGCCTAAACCTCTGGATGTCAGTTACCCGCGCAAGGATGTGCCCCCTCTCCTTATATAGGGGAGAGGGTGGCTTACAGGGGAAGAAACCCTAAGAAACCCTAATGGGATCTTTGACTAGACAAACTACTTTACAAAGCTACTTTAGCTACCGGTGATGCCGGTATGCCTTTAATCAGAAGCTGTGACATCCTCCGGCACCTTTTACGTCATCCTTTGCCTTTAGCGTCGTGGCTTCGATTAAAGCTGAAGTGCTTCGCTCATCTTTGTCTTCTAGCTCTGGAGAGCATCTTTGACCAGTCTTGCCGACGTGCTACACTGTAGCCTGTTCTGGAAGTTCCGGTATGTTCTTAGCTAGTTCTGGTATCCCCCTCCTGGGATACCAGTATGATTCTCTGAATCAACCTTTGTTATCCGTAATAACACTTAACTGGTACCTTGATGGCTAAAACCATCCGGTGTTGGCATGCCTTTGGAATACCGGGGGTCATCCCCCCGACATTAGTCCCCAAAGCTGGTATAGTCTGGTGGATCCTATCCAACAGACCATGCCAGGTTCCCCTTTCTCAAGGTACCGGTTTAATCCTTCCGGAATCCGGATCAAACTCTTCGGCGTCCTTGCCGAACTTATGTCTATGTACCGGTTTTCTCCGGAATCTCTTGTCATTAAATCTCTCCTCGACGAAGTCGAGAATATCTCGAGTACTGCGCCTGTCAGTGACATGCGCACTGTGCCTGGCGCGCGACAGTGTCAGTGGTCACTTCGGTTCGTCTTCTGCGCCAGCATTTATGGCGCCGCACCGGATCCGCGCTACCGTTCCGGATCCGTGTGGCCTTCCTGTGTCTTTGCATTTTTGGCGCGTGTATCTGCGCGCCACGTGGCGGCCCACTATTCGAACCGCCGCGGCCCAGTGGTTTCCGGCCCACTATTCCTTCTTGCTATAAAATGGGGGTGCGGTTCCACTTCATCTTCTTCTCCGCACCTCCCCCTTTCCCAGCGCACAGAGCTCCTCGCCCTCTGCGCTCCAGTCGCCGCCGGTCGCCGTCAGAGCACTTCTCCAGACGAACCCGCGCCGTCGCTCCTACTGCGCCGAAGGTCACCGCCGCGCAGAGAGCCTCTGACGCTCCTCCGCCGCCGCTGCCTCGAGTTTTCTTTGGCGGCTTCCGCCCTTCTCCGTCGCCAGCTTTCGTCGACGACCGCGAGCCCGCGAGCCCGCTGCGCCTCCGGTGAACCTCTTCTTCGCGCTTCCCACTGCCTCAGGTGAGCACCAATGCCCGTTTGCCATCTTCTTTCTCGCTTTCCAGTTCTTGGGCCGGCAGAGTATTTACCTCCTCTTTTCCTTTGCCTTTCTTCTTACTCGTAGATCTTCGCGCGGGGCTTGATCTTGGGAAATCTGTTTCTAGGTAGATTCTGAAACCTTCCGGAAAATGTCTTCCGTGGACCGGCTTTCGGATTCTTCTTTCGGTAGCCGCCACACTGTAATTCCCACATCTTCTTCCGATGGGCTCGAGGCAGATCTTGCCCAGAGCGAGGTTGGTACTGGTAGCTCAGCCCCTGCTACTGGTAACCAAGGAGAAGCCGGCAGCTCCAACCAAGGTGTCGGAGTAGATCTGGACTCCTACACGCGAGGAGCCTGGATGGGCTCCGACGTGACCCAGGCGGAAATCGACTGGCTCTACCGCTCCCGGAGGATTCCGGAAGAGGTTCGGTGTCGGATCCCCGGCGTGGAGCGCCAGCCCGAGCCTCAGCCGGGTGAAATTGTGGTCTTTGCCGCTCATTTTGAGCGCGGTTTAGGCCTTCCAGCGTCGGATTTCTTCCGGCGCTTTCTAGACTTCTACGAGCTTCAGCCCCACCATATTCCGGGCAATGCTATCTTTTATCTTTCTTCCTTCACCACTTTCATGGAGGGATACTGCGGTATCACTCCTTCTGTCGACAACTTCTCTTTCTTTTATTATCTTCGGAAGAATTCTATCCAGGATAGGAAACTTCCCCAGCCCAAACCCTTTGTTCGGTGTGGGGGCTGCATCTTGTCTCCCCGTGCCGGGAGCAACTTCTACAAACTCTCCGGTCTGGACTCTGTCCGGACCTGGCAGAGGACCTTTTTCTACGTCCGGAATGGCGGTCCGGAAGACTTCATTAATCTTCCGGCGTATGTTCCCGGGCCGCCCTCCATGAAGAATTGGCTCCACCATCCCAAGGATGACAAGGAGTCCACCCGGATCGCCGGCTTTATTGACATCAATAAGGAGGAGACCAACCTCTGCACGGAGGATCTAGTCCGCGCCTTCCTCGCGCGCCGGGTGCTGCCCCTTCAGCGGCGTGCCCACAAGATCAGCGAGATGTCGGGGCCAATGGACCCGACAAGGATCACAACCCACCGGCTGAGCCCTACTGACTTGGTCCTTAAGGCCAACCAGATCAGCCAAAACCCGCTGAGCCTCAGCGGGAAATACGGACTGGCCCCTTATAGCCGCCACAACTCTCCTCCGCGGCGAGTAAGACTCTGGGATCTTTGGGAAGCTTTTTCCGGTATTACCTTACGTATCTTGCTCTAACATGTTGTCTTTGTATTTCAGAACTTCCGCCGGATCGGCCAGGAGCATCCGGCTTCCTACACGCCGGATCGGGTCTTCGAGGACGACGCCGACGCTGATCCTTACGTCAAGGGAGAACAGAAGATGGGTCGCACCCACACTCCATGCCCCCGTAAGTTTTCCGGCAAGGGCTCTGATTCGGATGATCAGGTTATACTTGAGGTATTTCGCTCTTTCGCCTTCTCATATATCGTCTTTCTGTAGGCACTGCCTCAGCCAGCGCCGACCCACAGGTCGTGGAGCACATCACCCCACTTCAGGCCGAGGTTGGGGCTGAGTTTCTCGAGAAGCTCACCTCCCAAGGCCGCAAGAACAAAGCGCCCGAGCCCGAGGCTGGTCCCAGCGAGGCTCCTTCCGGCAAACTCTCCCGGCAGGAAGTTATTGGCGGGAGGAAAGTCTCCACCAAGCGTCGCTGGTCTCGAGAGATGCCGGTGGCTACCGGGTAAGTTCCCGATTTTGCTTCCTATTTCTCTTGACTCTTTGCTTTTTGATTCTCTTTTCTCGGTTGCCTTTTCTGAACTTTTTTCCTTTTTAATCTTTCTAGGCCTCCCTTGAAGATCTCCAAGAGCGCCTCTGGCATGAAGCCGGAGACCTCAGGGGATGCCGCCAGGGGCTCCCCTCCTCCTCAGCAAAGTCCGGTACCATCTGGTGCCGGCAACCTCTCTGCCTCCCCTCTGGGGGGCAACACAAGTTCGGGGTGCGCGGCCCCAAAACCTTCTGATCACCGTGCGGAGGAGGACTCTGTCCCCCCTCCAGAGACCGAAGACACTGGCGCCAGCAACATCGGCGTTGGCACCGAAGATGCCGGGCAGGCGGAACCTCTGGTTTCTCCTGCCCCGAAGAAGAAGAAGAAGACTTCCGCTTCCTCCCCCTCGAAGGCCGTGCCGGATTCTTCCGAGCCGGCTAGCTCCGCTCCGGCAAAGGACGCTACCGAAGCTCCTGCGCCAACAAGGACCACACCAACTCCTCCGGCAACCTCTACTGGGAAGCCGGTTTCTGCCAAGCCCACGCCACTAGAGGGCGACAAGCTCACCGCCCAGCAATTTGCTACGGTGGTGACTGCGGCCACAGATCCCTCTTCCGGTTCGCGGACGATGGTTCTGCATACCGGCCGTGCCGCCGTGGTGGCCTCCGACCAGATTGGCCGGATTACCGAGTTCCAACGCCAAGGAGCCGAGCTGGGCCATCTGCTCGACTACGCTGAAAAGTGGAATCGGGCAGATCTGACGCCGGCGACGCGGGGCCTCGGCAAGGACAAGCTTCCGGTGGTCGACCCCTCCGGCCCCCGCAGCACCGTCCAACACTTTGGCCGGCTGCGGCGTGCAGCCAAGGAGTTTGACAACGCCTGGCATGATGCCAGCAGCAACGTGACGGTAAGCCGCAAAACCTCAATCTCTTTTACATCCTTGCCGATTTTCTTTCGAAGCTCTAAAGATTATTTATATCTTCCCAGTCCCCGAGTTTTGGGTTGAGAACGTAGTTCTTAGCGCGAAACTTTGTTAGAAACACAAAAAACCGGCATAGCCAGTCCCCGAGTTTCGGGTTGAGAGCGCAGCTCTTAGCGCGAAACTTTGTTTTTCTTGCCGGCACCTTTTTTACCGAAAGCTTCTTTAACTGGAACAGAGCACGCTGGACACCCGGAAGCAGCTCTTTGAGGAGCTGTTGTGGGAGCACCGGGAGCTGTCCGAGGCTCACGGCAAGTGCCAAGGTTAGCTTCTTGTCTCTGGCTTCTTTTTACCGGTTGCTTTTTCTTTTTAGTTCCCAACTTTTTTGCACTTCAGTGCTTCCGGAAGTCTCCTTCGAGGCTCTCTCCGCCGAGCTGACCGCGCTCAAGGGTACCATTCCTTGCTTTTACTTATTTGGCATGTTTCGTCACACCGGATTTCTCTTTGCTAACAAAACTCTACCGGATGTCAGCCGAAAAAGAGCAGCTCACCACCGCGCACCGCGAGATGAAGGAGCACGCTATGCAGGCTGGGCTCCGGCACGCGCGGGAGCTCAAGGAGGCCAAGGCCGCAGCAGAGGCGAAATAAGATGAAGCCCTCAAGGAGTACACGAACTCCACTGCTGTGCTGCGGACGGAGCTGGAGGAAGAAGCTGCCGCGCGGAAAGCTGCGCAGGACAAGATCACCCAGCTCACCGCTGATCAAGCCGACTATGATCAGATGGTGATGTAGATCGACTCCCTCGCCTGCAGTAAGTGATTCCTCTCTTTTTTCTCTTTCTTAGAAGCTTTTAGTTTATGCTGTTATGTTCTCACACCAGTTGCTTTTTCTTCTCTTTCTTTGTAGGGATCTTCCCGGACTCCCAGAGGCATGCGGTTGCCAAGGTCACAGAGCACAGGGTCAAGCAAACATTGCCAAGCCCGGATGCGCCCTGGGACGGCTACGACTATCTGGTCGCGCTGTCCGCCCGGATACAGCACATGCACTCCATCGACCGGCACATGAACGATCTTCCGGATGCTGCGCTCCAAATCTTCAAAGTGTTGTGGCCTGGGGAGCCGGTGCCTGACAACGTCACGCTGGTTGCTGAGCGCCTGAAGGACGCAGGGCGGAGGATCCGCGAGTGGAGGTGCTCAGTTGCTCGTGCCGGAGCGGATGCGGCGCTGCGCATCGCATGCTCCTGGTATGATGACCTGGACCTGGACGCCTTCCACGCCCTTCGTGGCGACTCGCCTGCTGATAAGGATCCGGTTCGCGTCGCCAAGCGCCAGGACCGTGCTTACCACATCGTAGAGTTCGCCCACGTGTGCACCTTCATCCCTCCTCCTCCCGACATCAAGGATGCAATTTCCGATGACGAAGGAGTCGAGGACGAGGAGGATGAGGACGCCGAAGAGGACGCGGTTGATCCGGAAGAAGGCGCTGCTCCCGCGGAAGCCCCTGAGGCCGGTGCTTAGCTCCCCGTTGCCTGAATCTCCTGTTTGCTGTTATCAGACCTGTTGCCTCAAAGACTTAAGTTTGTTAATTTTCACCCCGGTATGCCGGGGTTCATGGTGTAAGATAAATCTCAGCATTTCTTTCGCTCATGCTACAATCATGCTTATGCCGGAATACTATACCGGTAATCATTTAAGTTAAGTTTTATGTGCTAGCTTAGCATTTTGCATATCGTTTACTTTGATCTTGCACTATGAAGATTCCGGAATTGTTTCGGCATCCAATCCGATGCACACTTGGTTCTTTTGCTTTGCCTCTGCCTACCTCTCTGGGTTTTTTGGCGTATGAGTCACAAAGTTCTTTCGCCAAGCAAGCACTTTCTTGAACTTAGAAATAATTCAAAATTTTCACAAAAAACCGGTACAACCGGGGTTAGTTACATTTTTCCGGATTGATTGTTCCCATTCATCCTCTTCGTGTTTCACGTGCTTAATTCCTACCGGTTTATCTTGCTTGCCATGAAGCCGGTTTGCGGACAACAGCAAAGTCGAAGACTCCGGTAGGTTCACAAAGCAACCGGTAAACTGAAAAAACTGGTAAACTGAAAAAATAAACACATTTAAGGTAAACTGAAAAAAATAAACACGTTACTAAACCGGAAAGAAAAAATGTTCACAAAGCAACCGGTAAACTGAAAAAATAAACACATTTCATGCAACTTTTGGTAGAGGCGGTCCCCGAGATTCATTCGAGGTGCCGGCGTCTTTATTCATAGCATTTAAGGTACAAAAAAGAACCTCTTACAGCACAACTTCAGGAATAGAAAGGACGCAGTAGTGCTATGTTCCATGGGCGCTTGATTTCCTCTCCGGACCTGTCCGCCTTGCCTTTCTTCGATTCCTATGCATCGATTAGGTAGTAGGCATCATTGTGCAGAGCCTTGCTCACAATGAAAGGTCCTTCCCACGGACGCGAGAGCTTGTGGCGTCCCTCAGTGCGCTGCACTAGGCGTAACACCAGATCTCCTTCCCGGAAAACCCTCTGGTTAACCTTCCGGCTATGATAGCGTCTCAGGTTCTCCTGGTATATGGCTGTTCTTGCCAAAGCCAGCTCTCTTGCTTCTTCTAGCAAGTCCACATCATTTTCTCGGGCCTCTTTTACCTCCTCTTCGGTATAGAGTTGAACCCTTGGTGAATCGTGAATGATATCGGTTGGAATTACGGCTTCCGCCCCATAAACCATGAAGAACGGAGTATATCCGGTAGAGCGGTTTGGCGTCGTTCGGATGCTCCACAGCACGGATGGTAGCTCATCTAGCCAACATCCTGGTGATTTTTCAAGCGGTTCGATCAGCCTTGGCTTGATACCGGAAAGCACCAGAGCATTTGTCCTTTCAACCTGGCCATTGCCTTGCGAAGTGTG
This sequence comes from Lolium rigidum, assembly GCF_022539505.1. NCBI lineage: Eukaryota > Viridiplantae > Streptophyta > Magnoliopsida > Poales > Poaceae > Lolium > Lolium rigidum. The sequence continues at coordinate 196,497,981 of NC_061514.1, read as the reverse complement.
CTACGGAGCACAAATCCAACCGGATATTGTTATCCTCACAAAACCTTTTGAACTCACCTTGAGCAAAGTTTGTGCCATTGTCAGTGATGATGCTATGCGGGTATCCATACCGCAAGATCACATCTTTTAAGAATTTCACAGCCGTATGCCCATCACATTTTGCGATAGGCTTCACTTCCAACCATTTGGTGAACTTATCCACCATCACCAGTACATGTGTCATATTGCCCCTTGCGGTTTTAAATGGCCAAGTCAATGGTATAGTTTTGAGACCAGACGCTGGGGTATGATTTTGCTTGGCGTACCGCTGGCAGCCGCTGCACTTTCGTACCAAATCCTCAGCATTTTCCAAAGCTGTGGGCCAATAGAACCCATGCCGGAAGACTTTTGCCACCAGAGCCCTTGATGAAGCATGGTGCCCACATTCTCCTTGGTGAATCTCCACCAGCATTTCTTTTCCTTCTTCCGGCTCCACGCATCTCTGGAGGACACCGGTAACACTTCTTTTGTATACCTCACCATTAATGATAGTGTAGGCCTTGGACCTTCTCTGGATCCTTCTCGATTCGTTTTCGTCAACCGACAATGTGCCGTTGATCAGGAATTCCTTAATAGCTTCAACCCAAGTTGGTGCTTCCCGGACTAGGAATACCGGTACGTCTACCTCCATACTGTCCACCAGCATAGCTTCTTCCGGTTTTGACACTGCAGTCCCCGGGTTTACCGGAACAGTCCCCGGGTTTCCTTCGTCAATGTCCATCGGCACAACGTGTGACTCCGGTACAAAAATTGATTCTGATTCCGGACTCGGTTTAATCGATGGAGTCCTTAGGTGAGCCAAAGCCACTCCGGGAGGAATTTCCTGCCGGGAGGAACCTAGCTTGGAAAGCGTATCCACGGCTTCATTTTCCGCCCGCAGCACATGGTGAAACTTACATCCTTCGAAGAAGCCGGCAATCTTTTGCACATGAAACCGGTATGAGGCCATGTTGGCATCTTTTGCGTCTCAATCTCCGAAACACTGCTGCAGCACAAGGTCTGAATCACCATAGCAAATGATCCGGTGTGCACCGATTTCTTTTGCGACCTTGAGCCCATGGATCAAAGCCTCGTACTCAGCGACATTGTTCGACGCCCTGAAGTGCACTTGGAGAACATACCAGAGATGATCTCCCTTGGGCGAGGTAAGAACCACACCGGCTCCCAGACCCTCCTTGAGTTTGGATCCGTCGAAGTGCATCTTCCAATACTCTACCTTGTGTTCTGGCGGTTTGTATTGCATTTCCGCCCAATCAACCAAGAAATCAGCTAAAGCTTGTGATTTTATGGCGTCTCTTCTTTCGTACACCGGTACGTATGGTGATAGCTGAATCGCCCACTTGGCGATCCTGCCGCTAGCATCCTTGTTGCCCATGATATCGGAGATTGGTGCTTCACTCACCACCTTCATCGGGTGCTCTTCAAAGTAGTGTTTGAGCTTTGTGGCGGCCATGAACACGCCATAGGTCATTTTCTGGAAGTGAGGGTAGTTTTGTTTTGAGAGGGAGAGCACCTCGCTCAGGTAGTATACCGACCTCTGGACGGTTTTTCCTTCCTCTTCTCTTTCGACCACAACTACCACACTCACAACCCGGTTTGTTGCTACTATGTACAACAGCATGGGCTCCCTTTCTAGAGGCGAAGCCAATATCGGCGCAGTGGCCAGCATCGTTTTCAGCTCTTTGAATGCTGCGTCTGCCTGAGGGGTCCAGACGAAGGTGTCGGATTTTTTCATCAAAGCATATAGAGGCAGAGCCTTTTCTCCCAACCTGCTTATGAACCGGCTTAGCGATGCCAAGCTTCCGGTGAACTTCTGCACGTCCTTGAGATCGTGCGGTATAGTCATTCTTTCGATGGCCCTGATTTTTACCGGATTAACCTCAATTCCCCGGCTTGATACGAGAAAGCCAAGCAACTTGCCAGCTGGAACACCGAAGGTGCATTTTGCCGGATTGAGTTTCATCCGGAACCTTCTTAGGTTGTAAAATGTTTCCGTTAGGTCACCAATCAAGGTTTCCTTGACTTTAGTTTTTATTACAATATCATCCACATAGACCTGCACATTCTTACCGATCTGATCAAACAAACAATTTTGCATACAGCACTGGTACGTTGCACCAGCGTTGCGCAAACCGAAAGGCATAGTGACATAGCAATAAGCCCCGTGCGGGGTAATGAACGCAGTTTTTATTTGATCTTCCTTTTTCAGGGGAATTTGGTGGAAACCGGAATAGGCATCCAGGAATGACAACAGTTCACATCCAGCAGTAGAATCAATCACTTGATCGATCCGGGGTAAGGGGAATGGATCTTTCGGGCAAGTTTTGTTCAGGTTGGTGTAGTCGATGCACATGCGCCACACCTTTGGAGCCTTTGCTTCAAGGTTCTCCTCTTTTTTCTTCTCGACTAGCACCGGATTGGCTAGCCACTCAGTATGCAGTACTTCCACGATGAAACCGGCAACCAACAGCTTTGTTACTTCTTCTCCAATGATCTTCCTCCTGTCTTCAGCGAACCGGCATAGAGGTTGTCGCACCGGCTTCGCATACTTCCAAACGTTTAGAGAGTGCTCAGCCAACTCCCTCGGAACACCCACCAAGTCATCAGTAGACCAGGCAAAGATATTCCGATTCTCATGGAGGAAGTTGACGAGCGCGCTTTCCTATGCCTCGCTGAGGCCAGCACCGATACGAACGGTACGCTCAGGGTAAGCCGGGTCCAGCACGATGTCTTTTGTCTCCTTATTTGGCTTGAAGGACAGTGTGCCCAAATTGCCACTCATTGCCGCTAAGCTCAACTGTGAGGACTGAGCCAGCACAACCGCAGTTTGCAGCCTTCTTTTTTCTTCTGCTATTACCAGCGATTCGGCCAGATTCGATCCGGTGGAGGCAGTTTCCAGTGAGACCGTAGTTTCCCACCACAGTTAAGGGTCCACGAGGTGCCGGCATCTTCATCTTAAGATACGCCGTATGTGTTGAGGCCATAAATGACGCCAACGCCGGTCTCCCCAGTAGTGCGTGATAAGGACTGTCTAGGTCCACCACCTCAAAGAGAACATTTTCCACCCGGCAATTATCACGTCCTCCGAACGAGACATCCACCCGGAATTTTCCCATGGGCGAACAAGACAACCCCGGAACAATTCCATGGAACGTGGTGTGAGTTGGTTGTAGCATGTTTTATGTGATTCCCAGCGTATGCATGGTGTGCCGGTACATTATGTTTATGCTGCTCCCATTGTCTATCAGCACCTTGCTGAATTTGACTCGAGTGGTTGGCCCATGCATGATTGGGTCTACAACAAGAGCATAGCCACCCGGATTCGGCATTATCTTAGGATGATCTTTGAACGACCAAGAGATTTCCTGATCGGACCACAGCATGTATTTTGGTACCGCCGGCATCACAGCGTTCACCTCCATGGAACGGCGATGCAGGCTTTGCCTGTCTGTTGGCTCAGTGACGAACACAACACAGCATACGTCTAGATCCTTGTAAACGTTCCGGCCCAAAGGTGCCGGTGGAGGTGGTTGGCCATTGCCTTCTCCCACCTGATGGACCTGCTGGTACTGCTGCCGGTTTGGCTGAGGCTGTACTGGTAGAGCATTTGCTCCGGTAAGCGGTGGTGGTAGTGGTAGTTGGTGTTGGTGCAACATATCTTGGGATGGTGGTAGCATTGTGGTACAGCCTTGTGCTTGCGCATCTTTTACTGCACCCTTCAGCATCAAGTACTTGGTCCAAGAACAGTCCTTCGTCAGGTGATTTGACGGATGAGCCGGATTCGGAGTGTGCCACCGGCAAGGTTGGTCCATAGCTGCCTCCATGGTATATTTCGCAGGTTCCTGCCTATTCTTTTTCTGGCCCCATGGCTTTTTCTCGACCCATTGTTTTTTAGGACCCGCCCACGGCTGCGATCCGGTTTTTTGCCTCTGACTTCCGCTGGCGTCGGAATTATCCTGCACCGCGGCTACTTGTTGCCCATACCTTCTATCCGGAAAATCTTCCCTTCTTTTGTTGTGCCGGTTATCCCGGTATTGCTCTTGGCGCTGCTGAGGCGGGTTTGATTGTTCCGGCTCAGCTTGTACCGCCGGTTGCATTGGATATCCCAACGCATAGTTATCCGCCACTCGTATCATCTCTGCCAAAGTAGTTGGCATGTTTCTCTGTAGCTTTTGCCACATCGGTGAACCTCTTCTGCAGCCATTGCAAAACCAAGCAATGGCTTGTGCCTCGATCACTCCTTCACAAGAGTTCCTTATGGAGTTCCACCGGGTTAGATAATCCCGGTCTGTTTCATGCTGACGCTGCACGCACAAGGCGAGCTGCTGAGGCTTGTTTGGCCTCCGGTAGGTACTGCTGAAGTTGCTCACAAAAGCTTCCTCAAAGTCCAACCAGCCATTTATGCTTCCTGCCGGAAAATTGTTTAGCCAGATGCTTGCTGGTCCTACCAAGAACGATGGTACAATTCTCACGGCCCATCGCCGGTTTCCTCTTCCGGTGACGGTTCCTCCGCCACCAGCGACATAAACTGCGGTCACGTAATCAGCAAGCTAATCTTCCGGCTTAGTTGAGCCATCATATGTTTTTGTGTCCCGGGGCAACGTGAAGTTGCGAACCGGTGGTTCCTCTTTCATGATACGTGGGCCAAAACACTTGGGACCCGGAGGACCTTCTGCCTCGACCATCTCAGATAAACACATCTTATCCAGCCTGTGCCTCGCATCCTGGTATGGTAGGCATCTTTCTCCTAACCGTGTCCCTAAAGGGTTCTGGTACGCTGCTCCTCTCTCAATTCCTAAATCAGCTTCATCGTACCGTTTTGGTACCGCGACCCTTGCCTGCCGGTACATTGGTGGGGGTTTTTCCTCCTCCACATACGCTCCTCTTGGCGCATGATAGTTTTGCCCGCTTTCTTCTCTAGCGGCATAATCATTTCCGGCATAGCCTTTTCCGGCATAGCCGCGAGCTGCCCCTTGGCTTTTTCTACCGGCCTCATGTCGCCCGGCTTGTTGTTTTCCGGCAAGAACCGGATCGTACACAGTCATTTGATGCGCATTCACTTCTTTTTATTTTCTTCTGTCCGGATGGGGGGATGATGCCTGCCCATGGGACTTGCTTCCGGCATTCTTTATTGAACGCGCAGATTTTGAAGCCGCAGCCTTGTTCAGCTTAACCAGCTGCTCGGCATTTTGCTGCTCGATGGTTTCAAGCAACTCTCTGACACGCTCTTGCTATTTTGCTAAAGCCTCTCCGGAAAGCAACTCACACAGCTCTACTGCAGCCTTAGCAGCTTTGATGGTTTTATCCGGACTGATGTACTTAGGTTTCTCTACGATGCTCAATGATGCAGATGCACTCTTACCGGTAAGAATCTCCTTACGCAGATCTTGATCTAAGTTGCAAGCTCTAAGCCGGTTTTCCGGTATCCTGGCGGCCTGAGCACTAACAGAAGCAAAGCCATGGGCAGCGTTATACTCACGTAGGGTTAGGTTCAGCTCGCGCTGCGCCCGGACGATGTCGGCGCCGTTCGCGAGCAACTTCTGTTGTTGCGCCTCCAGCTCCGCCTGAGCCGCTGCCAGGTCGATGTTCTGCGCGATGGGCGTAGCCAGCACGCTCATGGCCGCTTGGAGAGGAGTTTCTGGTGGTGGTGCGGATGCACCCGCTGCCACCTGGTCGCGCTCGGTCGGCGTCTTGGCCGGGCGTGTGGACTTCGTCGGTCCTGCGCCTTCCGCCGCAGGTCCTTTGCCGGCGTCGCCCGCGCCAACGACCAGCACCTCAACGCTGCCGGCGGCGCGGCCGTCGCGAAGCACAGATCTTGGCGGGTCCGGAGCCACCAGCACCGGCGAGAGGCACTGGCGCTCAGGGACGGTGCCGTAGTAGATGAGGATGCTCCCGAATTCGATGACGCGGCCGTTCTTGGGGAACTTACCTCCGTTGGAGAAGCAGCCCGTGTTGTCGTTGATGAAGCGCATGTCGCGGATGCGGTTGACGAGCGTGGTGACGACACGCTCGCCGCCGACGGTGAGGAGGCCCGCCCAAATATGAACTCCAGCAAGCGCCGCTGCTGGCCCCACGGTGGGCGCCAACTGTCGTCATGGTGAACAGACAGATGCCATGGGATGGCTTATCTTGGGGCCGAATGGACGCTAGAGGATTCAGGGGAGGGTTTTTGGTATGGTGATACGTCTCTGACGTATCGATAATTTCTTATGTTCCATGCTACATTATTGATGATATCTACATGTTTTATACACATTATATGTCGTATTTATGCATTTTCCGGCACTAACCTATTAACAAGATGCCGAAGAGTCGATTCTTTGTTTCTCGCTGTTTTTGGTTTCAGAAATCCTAGTAAAGAAATATTCTCGGAATTGGACGAAATCAACGCCCAGGGTCCTATTTTGCCACGAAGCTTCCAGAAGACCGAGGGGGAAAGGAAGTGGGGCCACGAGGCGTCGCCACAACAGGGCGGCGCGGCCTAGGTCTTGGCCGCGCGGCCCCGGCGTGTGGGGCCCTCGTGTGGCCCCCGCGTTGCCCTTCCGCCTACTTAAAGCCTCCCGTCGCAAAACCCCCGACACGAGAGCCACGATACGGAAAACCTTACCGAGACGCCGCCGCCGCCAATCCCATCTCGGGGGATTCGGAGATCTCCTCCGGCACCCTGCCGGAGAGGGGATTCATCTCCCGGAGGACTCTTCACCGCCATGGTCGCCTCCCGAGTGATGAGTGAGTAGTTCACCCCTGGAGTATGGGTCCATAGCAGTAGCTAGATGGTTGTCTTCTCCTCATTGTGCTTCATTGTCGGATCTTGTGAGCTGCCTAACATGATCAAGATCATCTATCTGTAATACTATATGTTGTGTTTGTCGGGATCCGATGGATAGAGAATACTATGTTATGTTAATTATCAAGTTATCACCTATGTGTTGTTTATGATCTTGCATACTCTCCGTTATTAGTAGAGGCTCTGGCCAAGTTTTTGCTCTTAACTCCAAGAGGGAGTATTTATGCTCGATAGTGGGTTCATGCCCCCATTAAATGCAGGACGATGACGAGAAAGTTCTAAGGTTGTGGATGTGCTTGTTGCCACTAGGGATAAAACATTGATGCTATGTCTAAGGATGTAGTTATTGATTACATTACGCACCATACTTAATGCAATTGTCTGTTGTTTTGCAACTTAATACTGGAAGGGGTTCGGATGATAACCTGAAGGTGGACTTTTTAGGCATAGATGCATGCTGGATAGCGGTCTATGTACTTTATCGTAATGCCCAATTAAATCTCACTATATTTATCATATCATGTATGTGCATTGTTATGCCCTCTCTATTTGTCAATTGCCCGACTGTAATTTGTTCACCCAACATGCTTTTATCTTATGGGAGAGACACCTCTAGTGAACTGTGGACCCCGGTCCTATTCTTTACATCGCATACAATCTACTGCAATACTTGTTTACTGTTTTCTGCAAACAATCATCTTCCACACAATACGGTTAATCCTTTGTTACAGCAAGCCGGTGAGATTGACAACCTCACTGTTTCTTTGGGGCAAAGTACTTTGGTTGTGTTGTGCAGGTTCCACGTTGGCGCCGGAATCCCTGGTGTTGCGCCGCATTACATTCCGCCACCATCAACCTTCAACGTGCTTCTTGGCTCCTCCTGGTTCGATAAACCTTGGTTTCTTTCGAGGGAAAACTTGCTACTGTCCGCATCACACCTTCCTCTTGGGGTTCCCAACGGACGTGTGTCAACTGCACGCATCAAGACTCGTTTTCACGGCGCCGTTGCTGGGGAGATCAAGACACGCTGCAAGGGAGTCTCCACTTCACAATCTCTTTACTTTGTTTTTGTCTTGCTTTATTTTATTTACTACTTTGTTTGCTGCACTTATATCAAAACACAAAAAAATTAGTTGCTAGTTTTACTTTATTTACTGTCTTGCACTCTATATCAAAAACACAAAAAAATTAGTTGCTTGCATTTACTTTATCTAGTTTGCTTTATTAACTACTGCTAAAATGGCCACCCCTGAAAATACTAAGTTGTGTGACTTCACAACCACAAATAATAATGATTTCCTATGCACACCTATTGCTCCACCTACTACTACAGCAGAATTCTTTGAAATTAAACCTGCTTTACTGAATCTTGTTATGCGAGAGCAATTTTCTGGTGTTAGTTCTGATAATGCTGTTGCCCATCTTAATAATTTTGTTGAACTATGTGAAATGCAAAAGTATAAGGATGTAGATGGTGATATTATTAAATTGAAATTGTTTCCTTTCTCATTAAGAGGAAGAGCTAAAGATTGGTTGCTATCTCTGCCTAAGAATAGTATTGATTCCTGGACTAAATGCAAGGATGCTTTTATTGGTAGATATTATCCCCCTGCTAAAATTATATCTTTGAGAAGTAGCATAATGAATTTTAAACAATTGGATAATGAACATGTTTCTCAAGCTTGGAAAAGAATGAAATCTTTGGTTAAAAATTGCCCAACCCATGGACTGACTACTTGGATGATCATCCAAACCTTCTATGCATGACTAAATTTTTCTTCGCGGAATTTATTGGATTCAGCTGCTGGAGGTACCTTTATGTCCATCACTCTTGGTGAAGCAACAAAGCTTCTTGATAATATGATGATTAATTACTCTGAATGGCACACGGAGAGAGCTCCACAAGTTAAGAAGGTAAATTCTGTTGAAGAATTCTCTTCCTTGAATGATAAGATTGATGCTATTATGTCTATGCTTGTGAATGATAGGACTAATGTTGATCCTAATAATGTTCCTTTAGCTTCATTGGTTTCCCAAGAAGAACATGTTGATGTAAACTTCATTAAAAATAATAATTTCAACAACAATGCTTATCGGAACAATTCTAGTAATAACTATAGGCCATATCCTTATAATAATGGTAACGGTTATGCTAATTCTTATGGGAATTCTTACAATAATAATAGGAACACACCCCCTGGACTTGAAGCTATGCTTAAAGAATTTATTAGTAACCAAACTGCTTTTAACAAATCTGTTGAGGAAAAACTCAATAAAATTGATATTCTCGCTTCTAAGGTTGATAGTCTTGCCTCTGATGTTGATCTTTTGAAATCGAAAGTTATGCCTAATAGGGATATTTAAAATAAAATTGTTACTACAGCAAATGCCATCCAAGTTAGAATTAATGAGAATATAAGATTAATGGCTGAATTGCGTGCCAGGTTGGATAGAGAAGAAAATGAAAAACTAGCTAAAGAGAAAAATGTAGCTAAAGTTTGGACTATTACCACCACTAGCAATGCTAATGATTCACTTGTTGCTGCACCTCCTACTATTAATGGTAAAATAATTGGTGTTGGCAATGTTTCCGCCCCTAGTGCAAAGCGTACAAAACTGCCTGAAATTGCTAAAACTGCTGAAATTGCCTGTGATAAAACTGCTGAAATTTTTTCCAACCTTGGGGACAATGATCCCATTGCTGTAGCTCATAATGATTTAGATTTTTATGATTGCCACATCTCTGAAGTTATAAATTTCTTACAAAAACTTGCTAAGAGTCCCAATGCTAGCGTCGTAAACTTGGCTTTCACAAAACATATTACAAATGCTCTCATAAAAGCTAGAGAAGAGAAACTAAAACTTGAAACTTCTATTCCTAGAAAGCTAGAAGATGGTTGGGAGCCCATCATTAAAATGAGGGTCAATGATTTTGATTGTAATGCTTTATGTGATCTTGGTGCAAGTATTTCCGTTATGCCTAAGAAAGTCTATGATATGCTTGACTTGCCACCATTGAAAAATTGTTATTTGGATGTTAATCTCGCTGATAATGCTAAAAAGAAACCTTTGGGGAGAGTTGATAATGTTCATATTGTGGTTAACAATAACCTTGTCCCCGTTGATTTTGTTGTCTTGGATATTGAATGCAATGCATCTTGCCCCATTATATTGGGAAGACCTTTTCTTCGAACCGTTGGTGCTACTATTGATATGAAGGAAGGTAATATTCAATATCAATTTCCTCTCAAGAAAGGTATGGAACACTTCCCTAGAAAAAGAATGAAGTTACCTTTTGATTATATTATTAGAACAAATTATGATGTTGATGTTTCGTCTCTTGATGTTACTTGATATACACTTTCTGCGCCTAGCTGAAAGGCGTTAAAGAAAAGCGCTTATGGGAGACAACCCATGTTTTTACTACAGTATTTTTGTTTTATATTTGAGTCTTGGAAGTTGTTTACTACTGTAGAAACCTCTCCTTATCTTAGTTTTATGTTTTGTTGTGCCAAGTAAAGTCTTTGATAGTAAAGTGAATACTAGATTTGGATTACTGCGCAGAAACAGATTTCTTTGCTGTCACGAATCTGGGCCTAATTCTCTGTAGGTAACTCAGAAAATTATGCCAATTTACGTGAGTGATCCTCAGATATGTACGCAACTTTCATTCAATTTGGGCATTTTCATTTGAGCAAGTCTGGTGCCTCAATAAAATCCATCTTTACGGACTGATCTGTTTTGACAGATTCTGCCTTTTATTTCGCATTGCCTCTTTTGCTATGTTGGATGAATTTCTTTGATCCATTAATGTCCAGTAGCTTTATGCAATGTCAAGAAGTGTTAAGAATGATTGTGTCACCTCTGAACATGTTAATTTTTATTGTACACTAACCCTCTAATGAGTTCTTTCGAGTTTGGTGTGGAGGAAGTTTTCAAGGATCAAGAGAGGAGTGTGATACAATATGATCAAGGAGAGTGAAAGATCTAAGCTTGGGGATGCCCCGGTGGTTCACCCTGCATATTTTAAGAAGACTCAAGGGTCTAAGCTTGGGGATGCCCAAGGCATCCCCTTCTTCATCGACAACATTATCAGGTTCCTCCCCTGAAACTATATTTTTATTCCATCACATCTTATGTACTTTGCTTGGAGCGTCGGTTTGTTTTTGTTTTTGTTTTTGTTTGAATAAAATGGATCCTAGCATTCATTGTGTGGAAGAGAGACACGCTCCGCTGTTGCATATGGACAAATATGTCCTTAGGCTTTACTCATAGTATTCATGGCGAAGGTTGAATCTTCTTCGTTAAATTGTTATATGGTTGGAATCGGGAAATGCTACATGTAGTAATTCTAATATGTCTTGAATAATTTGATACTTGGCAATTGTTGTGCTCATGTTTAAGCTCTTGCATCATATACTTTGCACCCATTAATGAAGAAACACCTAGAGCTTGCTAATTTGGTTTGCATATTTGGTCTCTCTAAAGTCTAGATAATATCTAGTATTGAGTTTTGAACAACGAGGAAGACGGTGTAGAGTCTTATAATGTTTACAATATGTCTTTTATGTGAGTTTTGCTGCACCGTTCATCCTTGTGTTTGTTTCAAATAAACCTTGCTAGCCTAAACCTTGTATCGAGAGGGAATACTTCTCATGCATCCAAAATCCTTGAGCCAACCACTATGCCATTTGTGTCCACCATACCTACCTACTACATGGTATTTCTCCGCCATTCCAAAGTAAATTGCTTGAGTGCTACCTTTAAAATTCCATCATTCGCCTTTACAATATATAGCTCATGGGACAAATAGCTTAAAAACTATTGTGGTATTGAATATGTACTTATGCACTTTATCTCTTATTAAGTTGCTTGTTGTGCGATAACCATGTTTCGGGGACGCCATCAACTACTCTTTGTTGAATATCATGTGAGTTGCTATGCATGTCCGTCTTGTCTCGAAGTAAGAGAGATCTACCACCTTAATGGTTGGAGCATGCATATTGTTAGAGAAGAACATTGGGCCGCTAACTAAAGCCATGATTCATGGTGGAAGTTTCAGTTTTGGACATATATCCTCAATCTCATATGAGAACACTAATTGTTGCCACATGCTTATGCATTAAAGAGGAGTCCATTATCTGTTTTCCATGTTGTCCCGGTATGGATGTCTAAGTTGAGAATAATCAAAAGCGAGAAATCCAAAATGCGAGCTTTCTCCTTAGACCTTTGTACAGGCGGCATGGAGGTACCCCATTGTGACACTTTGTTAAAACATGTGTATTGCGATGATCCGGTAGTCCAAGCTAATTAGGACAAGGTGCGGGCACTATTAGTATACTATGCATGAGGCTTGCAACTTGTAAGATATAATTTACATAACTCATATGCTTTATTACTACCGTTGACAAAATTGTTTCATGTTTTCAAAATAAAAGCTCTAGCACAAATATAGCAATCGATGCTTTCCTCTTTGAAGGACCTTTCATTTACTTTTATGTTGAGTCGGTTCACCTATCTCTCTCCACCTCAAGAAGCAAACACTTGTGTGAACTGTGCATTGATTCCTACATACTTGCATATTGCACTTGTTATATTACTCTATGTTGACAATTATCCATGAGATATACATGTTACAAGTTGAAAGCAACCGCTGAAACTTAATCTTCCTTTGTGTTGCTTCAATACCTTTACTTTGATTTATTGCTTTATGAGTTAACTCTTATGCAAGACTTATTGATGCTTGTCTTGAAGTACTATTCATGAAAAGTCTTTGCTTTATGATTCATTTGTTTACTCATGTCATTACCATTGTTTTGATCGCTGCATTCATTACATATGTTTACAATAGTATGATCAAGGTTAGGATGGCATGTCACTCCAGAAATTATCTTTGTTATCGTTTACCTGCTCGGGACGAGCAGTAACTAAGCTTGGGGATGCTGATACGTCTCCGACGTATCGATAATTTCTTATGTTCCATGCTACATTATTGATGATATCTACATGTTTTATACACATTATATGTCGTATTTATGCATTTTCCGGCACTAACCTATTAACAAGATGCCAAAGAGCCAGTTGTTGTTTTCTGCTGTTTTTGGTTTCAGAAATCCTAGTAAAGAAATATTCTCGGAATTGGACGAAATCAACGCCCAGGGTCCTATTTTGTCACGAAGCTTCCAGAAGACCGAGGAGGAAAGGAAGTGGGGCCACGAGGCGCCGCCACAATAGGGCGGCGCGGCCTAGGTCTTGGCCGCGCGGCCCTGGCGTGTGGGGCCCTCGTGTGGCCCCCCGTGTTGCCCTTCCGCTTACTTAAAGCCTCCGTCGCGAAACCCCCGCACCGAGAGCCACGATACGGAAAACCTTACCGAGACGCCGCCGCCGCCAATCCCATCTCGGGGGATTCGGAGATCTCCTCCGGCACCTCGCCGAGAGGGGATTCATCTCCAGGAGGACTCTTCACCGCCATGGTCGCCTCCAGAGTGATGAGTGAGTAGTTCACCCCTGGAATATGGGTCCATAGCAGTAGCTAGATGGTTGTCTTCTCCTCATTGTGCTTCATTGACGGATCTTGTGAGCTGCCTAACATTATCAAGATCATCTATCTGTAATACTATATGTTGTGTTTGTCGGGATCCGATGGATAGAGAATACTATGTTATGTTAATTATCAAGTGATCACCTATGTGTTGTTTATGATCTTGCATGCTCTCCGTTATTAATAGAGGCTCTGGCCAAGTTTTTGCTCTTAACTCCAAGAGGGAGTATTTATGCTCGATAGTGGGTTCATGCCTCCATTAAATCTGGGACGAGTGACGTAAAGTTCTAAGGTTGTGGATGTGTCGTTGCCACTAGGGATAAAACATTGATGCTATGTCTAAGGATGTAGTTATTGATTACATTACGCACCATACTTAATGCAATTGTCCGTTGTTTTGCAACTTAATACCTGGAAGGGGTTCGGATGATAACCTCGAAGGTGGACTTTTTAGGCATAGATGCATGCTGGATAGCGGTCTATGTACTTTGTCGTAATGCCCAATTAAATCTCACTATATTTATCATATCATGTATGTGCATTGTTATGCCCTCTCTATTTGTCAATTGCCCGACTGTAATTTGTTCACCCAACATGCTTTTATCTTATGGGATAGACACCTCTAGTGAACTGTGGACCCCGGTCCTATTCTTTACATCGCATACAATCTACTGCAATACTTGTTTACTGTTTTCTGCAAACAATCATCTTCCACACAATACGGTTAATCCTTTGTTACAGCAAGCCGGTGAGATTGACAACCTCACCGTTTCGTTGGGGCAAAGTACTTTGGTTGTGTTGTGCAGGTTCCACGTTGGCTCCGGAATCCCTGGTGTTGCGCCGCATTACATTCCGCCACCATCAACCTTCAACGTGCTTCTTGGCTCCTCCTGGTTCGATAAACCTTGGTTTCTTTCTGAGGGAAAACTTGCTACTGTCTGCATCACACCTTCCTCTTGGGGTTCCCAACGGACGTGTGTCAACTGCACGCATCATATGGACGGAGAGGTTTCCGGATGGATTCCTCAAGAACTTGGCCCTGGCCGAAGGTAGAAGAAGATGAACTCTAGAGCAAGGACAGCTCTAGATCTCTCTATTTCTTGATCGTATGAGCTTACAAGTTTCTGTGTACCGCCTAAACCTCTGGATGTCAGTTACCCGCGCAAGGGTGTGCCCCCTCTCCTTATATAGGGGAGAGGGTGGCTTACAGGGGAAGAAACCCTAAGAAACCCTAATGGGATCTTTGACTAGACAAACTACTTTACAAAGCTACTTTAGCTACCGGTGATGCCGGTATGCCTTTAATCAGAAGTTGTGACATCCTCCGGCACCTTTTACGTCATCCTTTGCCTTTAGCGTCATCGCTTCGATTAAAGCTGAAGTGCTTCGCTCATCTTTGTCTTCTAGCTCTGGAGAGCATCTTTGACCAGTCTTGCCGACGTGCTACACTGTAGCCTGTTCCGGTAGTTCCGGTATGTTCTTAGCTAGTTCCGGTATGATTCTCTGAATCAACCTTTGTTATCCGAAATAACACTTAACCGGTACCTTGATGGCTAAAACCATCCGGTGTTGGCATGCCTTTGGCATACCGGGGGTCATCCCCCCGACAAATGGAGCAAAGAAATCCACTCAAACACAGTAAAAGAGGCAATGCGAAATAAAAGGCAGAATTTGTCAAAGCAGAACAGTCCGTAAAGACGAATTTTTCGAGGCACTTAACATGCTCAGATGAAAAAGCTCAAATTGAATGAAAGTTGCGTACATATCTGAGGATTACTCACGAATTTTTTCAAGATTTTACGATGTTCCTACAAAGAGAACAGCTCAAATTCGTGACAGCTAAAAATCTGTTTCTGCGCAGAAATCCAAATCTAGTATCAACTTTCTATCAAAGACTTTACTTGGCACAACAGTGCAATAAAGTAAAGATACAAAGGTATTGCTACAGTAGTAACAAACACCTTCACTCAAATATAAAACAAAAATTGCAGAAATAAAACAATGGGTTGTCTCCCATAAGCGCTTTTCTTTAACGCCTTTCAGCTAGGCGCAGAAAGTGAAAATCAAGTAACATCAAGAGAAGAAGCATCAACATCATAATTTGTTCTAATAATAGAATCAAAAGGCAACTTCATTCTCTTTCTAGGGAAGTGTTCCATACCTTTCTTAAGAGGGAATTGATATTTAATATTTCCTTCTTTCATATCAATAATAGCACCAACGGTTCGAAGAAAGGGTCTTCCCAAAATAATAAGGCAAGATGCATTGCATTCAATATCCAAAACAACAAAATCAACGGGGAGAAGGTTATTTAATAACCGTAATGTGAACACTGTCAATCCTCCCCAGAGGTTTATTTATAGAATTATCAGCAAGATTAACATCCAAATAACAATATTTCAAAGGTGGCAAGTCAAGCATATCATAAAGTTTCTTAGGCATAACAGAAATACTTGCACCAAGATCACATAAAGCATTACAATCAAAATCATTGACCTTCATTTTAATGATGGGCTCCCAACCATCTTCTAACTTCCTAGGAATAGAAGCTTCAAGTTTTAATTCCTCTTCTCTAGCTTTAATGAGAGCATTTGTAATATGTTTTGTAAAGGCCAAGTTTATAGCACTAGCATTAGGACTTCTAGCAAGTTTTTGCAAGAACTTAATAACTTCAGAAATATGACAATTATCAAAATCAAAACCATTATGATCAAAAGAAATGGGATCATTGTCCCCAATACTCTGCAAAATTTCAGCACTTTTATCACAAACAGTTTCAGCAGTTTCAGGCAATTTTGCATGTTTTGTAGTAGAAGTAGAAACATTGCCAACACCAATTATTTTACCATTGATAGTAGGAGGTTTAGCAACATGTGAAGCATCAACATTACTAGTGGTGGTAATAGTCCAAACTTTAGCTACATTATTCTCTTTAGCAAGTTTTTCTTCTCTTTCCCACCTAGCATGCAATTCAGCCATCATTCTAATATTGTCATTAATTCGAACTTGGATAGCGTTTGCTGTAGCAAATGAATTAATATCTTTAGTTTCATTAGGCATAACTTTCAGTTTTAAAAGATCAACATCAGCAACAAGACTATCAACCTTAGAAGCAAGAACATCAATTTTACCAAGCTTTTCCTCAACGTGATTTGTTAAAAGCAGTTTGTGTACTAATAAATTCTTTAAGCATGACTTCAAGACCAGAGGGTACACTCCTACTATTGTTGTAACAATTACCATAAGAATTACCATAACCATTACCATTATTAGAAGGATATGGCCTATAGTTGTTACCAAAATTATTCCTATAAGCATTGTTGTTGAAATTATTATTTTTAATGAAGTTCACATCAACATGCTCTTCTTGAGCAACCAATGAAGCTAAAGGAACATTATTAGGATCAACATGAGATCTACCATTAACAAGCATAGACATAATAACATCAATCTTATCACTCAAGGAGGAGGTTTCTTCAACAGAATTTACCTTCTTACCTTGAGGAGTCCTTTCAGTGTGCCATTCCGAGTAGTTGATCATCATATCATCAAGAAGCTTTGTTGCAGCACCCAAAGTGATGGACATAAAAGTACCTCCAGCAGCTGAATCCAATATGTTCCTTGAAGAAAAATTTAATCCTGCATAAAAGGTTTGGACGATCATCCAAGTAGTTAGTCCATGGGTAGGCAATTCTTTACCAAAGATTTCATTCTCTCCCACGCTTGGGCAACATGTTCATTATCCAATTGCTTAAAATTCATAATGCTACTTCTCAAAGATATAATTTTAGCAGGAGGATAATATCTTCCAATGAAAGCATCCTTACATTTAGTCCATGAATCAATACTATTTTTAGGCAAAGATAGCAACCAATCTTTAGCTCTTCCTCTTAAGGAGAAAGGAAACAATTTCAGTTTTATAATATCCCCATCTACATCCTTATACTTTTGGATTTCACAAAGTTCAACAAAATTATTAAGATGGGCAGCAGCATCATCAGTACTAACACCAGAAAATTGCTCTCTCATAACAAGATTTAGTAAAGCAGGTTTAATTTCATAAAATTCTGCTGTAGAAGCAGGTGGAGCAATAGGAGTGCATATGAAATCATTATTATTGGTGCTAGTGAAGTCACACAACTTAGTGTTCTCAGGAGTATTCATTTTAGCAATAATAAAAATAAATAAAGCAAACCGAATTAAATAAAGTAAAACAAGTAACTAAGTTTTGTGTGTGTTTTTTTTCTAAACAAACAAAAAAGTTTTGTGTGTTTTTGATATAAAGAAAGCAAATAAGACAGAAAATAAAATAAAGCAAGACAATAAACAAAGTAAAGAGATTGGGTGTGAGAGACTCCCCTTGCAGCGTGTCTTGATCTCCCCGGCAACGGCGCCAGAAAAAGTGTTTGATGGCGCGTGACGGGCTTGATGGAGTGTTGATTCCTCCCCGGCGACGGCACCAGCAAAGCTGCTTGTGACGGTAAAGCACATGTCCGTTGGGAACCCCAAGAGGAAGGTGTGATGCGTACAGCAGAAAGTTTTCCCTCAGTAAGAAACCAAGGTTATCGAACCAGTAGGAGATGAAGGCCACGTGAAGGTTGTTGGTGAAGGAGTGTAGTGCGGCGCAACACCAGGGATTCCGGCGCCAACGTGGAACCCGCACAACACAATAAAAATACTTGGCCCCAACTTAACAGTGAGGTTGTCAATCTCACCGGCTTGCTGAAAACAAAGGATTAAACGTATGGTGTGGAGAATGATGTTTGCTTGCAAAGAACAACAAAGAATAATGATTGCAGTAGATTGTATTTCATATGTAAAAGAATGGACCGGGGTCCACAGTTCACTAGTGGTGTCTCTCCAATAAGATAAATAACATGTTGGGTGAACAAATTACAGTTGGGCAATTGACAAATAGAGAGGGCATAACAATGCGCATACATATCATGATGCCTACTATGAGATTTACTTAGGGCATTACGACAAAGAACATAGACCGCCATCCAGCATGCATCTATGCCTAAAAAGTCCACCTTCGGGTTAGCATCCGCACCCCTTCCAGTATTAAGTTGCAAACAACAGACAATTGCATTAAGTAATGTGCGTAATGTAAACAATACAAATATCCTTAGACAAATCATTGATGTTTTAGCCCTAGTGGCAATAGCACATCCACAACCTTACAACTTTTTGTCACTGTCCCAGATTCAATGGAGGCATGAACCCACTATCTAGCATAAATACCCCTTCTTGGAGTTACAAGTATCAACTTGGCTAGAGCCTCTACTAGCAACGGAGAGCATGCAAGATCACAAATAACATATATATGATAGATCGATAATCAACTTGACATAGTATTCCATATTCATTGGATCCCAACAAACACAACATGTAGCATTACAATAAGATGATCTTGATCATGATAGGCAGCTCACAAGATCTAAACATGATGGCACAATAGGAGAAGACAACCATCTAGCTACTGCTATGGACCCATAGTCTAAGGATAAACTACTCGCGCATCAGTCCGGAGGCGGGCATGGTGATGTAGAGCCCTCCGGTGATGATTCCCCTCTCTGGCAGGGTGCCGGAGGTGATCTTCAGAACCCCCCGAGATGGGGTTGACGGCGGCGGCGTCTCTGGAACTTTTCTCGTATTTTGGCTCTCGGTACTAGGGTTTTCCGATACGAAGGAATATATAGGCGAAGGGGCAGCGTCTGGGGAGCCAGGAGGTGGCCTCCCCACACCTGGGCGCGCCAGGAGGGTGGGCCGCGCCGCCCTATGGGGTGGCCCCCCTGCTGGCTGATACGTCTCCGACGTATCGATAATTTCTTATGTTCCATGCCACATTATTGATGATATCTACATGTTTTGTGCATACTTTATGTCGTATTTATGCATTTTCCAGCACTAACCTATTAACGAGATGCCGAAGAGCCGCTTGTTGTTTTCTCGCTGTTTTTGGTTTCAGAAATCCTAGTAAGGAAATATTCTCGGAATTGGACGAAATCAACGCCCGGGGGCCTATTTTGCCACGAAGCTTCCGGAAGACCGAAGAGAAGACGAAGTGGGGCCACGGGCGCCGCCACACTAGGGCGGCGCGGCCCGGGGTGGCCCGCGCGGCCCTAGCATGTGGGGCCCCCGTGACCCCTCCGAGGCTGCCCTTCCGCCTACATATAGTCTTCGTCGCGAAACCCCCAGTACCGAGAGCCACGATACGGAAAACCTTCCAGAGACGCCGCCGCCGCCAATCCCATCTCGGGGATTCAGGAGATCGCCTCCGGCACCCTGCCGGAGAGGGGAATCATCTCCCGGGGGACTCTTCACCGCCATGGTCGCCTCCGGAGTGATGAGTGAGTAGTTCACCCCTGGACTATGGGTCCATAGCAGTAGCTAGATGGTCGTCTTCTCCTTATGTGCTTCATTATCGGATCTTGTGAGCTTCCTAACATGATCAAGATCATCTATCTGTAATGCTATATGTTGTGTTTGTCGGGATCCGATGGATAGAGAATACTATGTTATGTTGATTATCAATCTATTACCTATGTGTTGTTTATGATCTTGCATGCTCTCCGTTATTAGTAGAGGCTCCGGCCAAGTTTTTACTCTTAACTCCAAGAGGGAGTATTTATGCTCGATAGTGGGTTCATGCCTCCATTAAATCTGGGACTCGTGACGGAAAGTTCTAAGGTTGTGGATGTGCTGTTGCCACTAGGGATAAAACATTGATGCTATGTCTAAGGATGTAGTTATTGATTACATTACGCACCATACTTAATGCAATTGTCTCGTTGTTTTGCAACTTAATACTGGAAGGGGTTCGGATGATAACCTGAAGGTGGACTTTTTAGGCATAGATGCATGCTGGATAGCGGTCTATGTACTTTGTCGTAATGGCCAATTAAATCTCACTATACTCATCATATCATGTATGTGCATGGTCATGCCCTCTCTATTTGTCAATTGCCCGACTGTAATTTGTTCACCCAACATGCTATTTATCTTATGGGAGAGACACCTCTAGTGAACTGTGGACCCCGGTCCATTCTTTTACATTGAATACAATCTATCGCAATACTTGTTCTACTTGTTTTCTGCAAACAATCATCATCCACACTATACATCTAATCCTTTGTTACAGCAAGCCGGTGAGATTGACAACCTCACTCGTTTCGTTGGGGCAAAGTACTTTGGTTGTGTTGTGCATGTTCCACGTTGGCGCCGGAATCCCTAGTGTTGCGCCGCACTACATCCCGCCGCCATCAACCTTCGACGTGCTTCTTGACTCCTACTGGTTCGATAAACCTTGGTTTCTTACTGAGGGAAACTTGCTGCTGTACGCATCACACCTTCCACTTGGGGTTCCCAATGGGCGTGTGCTTTACGCGTCATCAAGCTAAATTTCTGGCGCCGTTGCCGGGAGATCAAGACACGCTGCAAGGGGAGTCTCCACAATCCAATCTCTTTACTTTGTTTTTGTCTTGCTTTATTTTATTCACTACTTTGTTTGCTGCATTATATCAAAACACAAAAAAAATTAGTTGCTAGCTTTACTTTATTTACTGTCTTGCACTCTATATCAAAAACACAATAAAATTAGTTACTTGCATTTACTTTATTTAGTTTGCTTTTTTTACTACTGCTAAAATGGCTACTCCTAAAAATACTAAGTTGTGTGACTTCACAACCACAAATAATAATGATTTATTATGCACACCTATTGGTCCACCTGCTACTACAGCAGAATTCTTTGAAATTAAACCTGCTTTACTGAATCTTGTTATGCGAGAGCAATTTTCTGATGTTAGTTCTGATGATGTTGCTGCCCATCTCAATAATTTTGTTGAATTGTGTGAAATGCAAAATTATAAAGATGTAGATGGTGACATTATAAAATTAAAATTGTTTCCTTTCTCATTAAGAGGAAGAGCTAAAGATTGGTTGCTATCTCTCGCCTAAGAATAGTATTGATTCATGGACTAAATGCAAGGATGCTTTTATTGGTAGATATTATCCCCCTGCTAAAATTATATCTTTGAGGAGCAGCATAATGAATTTTAAACAATTGGATAATGAGCATGTTGCACAAGCTTGGGAAAGAATGAAATCTTTGGTTAAAAATATCCCAACCCATGGACTGACTACTTGGATGATCATCCAAACCTTTTATGCAGGACTGAACTTTTCTTCGCGGAACCTATTGGATTCAGCAGCTGGAGGTACCTTTATGTCCATCACTCTTGGTGAAGCAACAAAGCTTCTTGATAATATGATGATTAATTACTCCGAATGGCACACGGAAAGAGCTCCACAAGGTAAGAAGGTAAATTCCGTCGAAGAAACCTCTTCCTTGAGTGATAAGATTGATGCTATTATGTCTATGCTTGTGAATGATAGGACTAATGTTGATCCTAATAATGTTCCGTTAGCTTCATTGGTTGCCCAAGAAGAACATGTTGATGTAAACTTCATTAAGAATAATAATTTCAACAACAATGCTTATCGAACAATTCTAGTAATAACTATAGGCCATATCCTTATAATAATGGTAACGGTTATGGTAATTCTTATGGGAATTCTTACAACAATAATAGGAACACACCCCCTGGACTTGAAGCTATGCTTAAAGAATTTATTAGTACACAAACTGCTTTTAACAAATGCATTGAGGAAAAGCTCAATAAAATTGATATTCTCGCTTCTAAGGTTCATAGTCTTGCCTCTGATGTTGATCTTTTGAAATCAAAAGTTATGCCTAATAAGGATATTGAAAATAAAATTGTTACTACAACAAATTCCATCCAAGTTAGAATTAATGAGAATATAAGATTGATGGCCGAATTGCATGCTAGGTGGGAAAGAGAAGAAAATGAAAAACTAGCTAAAGAGAATAATGTAGCTAAAGTTTGGACTATTACCACCACTAGCAATGCTAATGTTCCACATGTTGCTGCACCTCCTACTATCAATGGTAAAATAATAGGTGTTAGCAATGTTACTACTCCTAGTGCAAAGCGTGCAAAATTACCTGAAATTGCTAAAACTGCTGAAATTGATAAAACTGCTGAAATTTTTCAAAATATTGGGGATAATGATCCCATTGCTGTAGATCATAATGGTTTAGACTTTGATGATTGTCACATCTCTGAAGTTATAAAGTTCTTACAAAAGCTTGCTAAAAGTCCCAATGCTAGTGCTATAAATTTGACCTTTACAAAACATATTACAAATGCTCTCATAAAAGCTAGAGAAGAGAAACTAAAACTTTAAACCTCTATTCCTAGAAAGTTAGAAGATGGTTGGGAGCCTATCATTAAGATGAGGGTCAATGATTTTGATTGTAATGCTTTATGTGATCTTGGTGCAAGTATTTCTGTCATGCCTAAGAAAATCTATGATATGCTTGACTTGCCACCATTGAAGAATTGTTATTTGGATGATAATCTTGTTCATAATGCTATAAAGAAACCTTTGGGGAGGATTGATAATGTTCATATTATGGTTAACAATAACCTTGTCCCCGTTGATTTTGTTGTCTTGGATATTGAATGCAATGCATCTTGTCCCATTATATTGGGAAGACCTTTTCTTCGAACTATTGGAGCTATCATTGATATGAAGGAAGGTAATATTAAATATCAATTTCCTCTCAAGAAAGGTATGGAACACTTCCCTAGAAAGAGAATAAAGTTACCTTTTGATTCTATTATTAGAACAAACTAGCAAGGTGGCCCTCGCAAATGCGAGGGCATGATCTTTAGCTTGTCAAATCAACTCATGAGATAATTTAGTGGTGTAATTAGTGTATAGTAGACACATAGCTACCATAAATACTATGTTAGGTAAAAATATGACATATGTGGTAGTGTTCCGTGTTGCACATCTAGATTAGGAGATATTTTACGAAATATTTATGTTGAAATGTTATTATGCCATTTTTTGCGGTATACACTGACTTTCGAAAAGAATTCCTAAAGCAAGTGCAACTTCTAATCTGCATTACTAACTAAGTGCTTTTGTTTGTCCGAAAAAATGCTTCCTATTTTCATGGGTTTTTTTAATAGATTTTTCTTTACATAGATCCCCATCAATTTTAATATCTATATCTATCACTTCTCTATCGCCTTCGGGGGTCAGGAAGTCCCGTTGTGCATGTCTCTTGACATATCGACATCTTTTCCAACAAACCGATGTGTGGGTATATATCTAAGAAAACATTCATGATTTCTAAATTCGACATGTCATGATAAAAGTATTATTAGCATTTCCTTTATGATTTCAAGTTTAGGAAAAATATGTCCATCAACTAAATGTTTAGTTATACCAGTTTGTCAAGCTATAGTTGTCTTAGTTTTGTGCTTTAGACCTCACCGTGATTTTCGTTGCTACTATAATTTATCTGGGTTTATTTGTTAATATATACACTCTCTCCTGCTCGTGTTTTTCATAGCTTGGTATTTATGATGTTGCATACAATATTTATTTCTATACCAGTGTGTCCCATATCCGCCGAAGGTTATTCGATTTTATTTTCGGCAGAATTAGGATTGATGTATCATTTGAACAATCGATGAAAACAGTTGGCAAAATGTGCCTCTGGATGAAACACCATTGGGCTTCCCTGCATATTTTTCTATTATTGTTTGCTCATTTTAGACATCAACATGTGATATAACATATTAATTGCAGTGATGCATATGGCTTGATATACAAAATTATACTCATATGTCCCCGAAAAAAATTGTGCATACTTTTCAATAATAATCTTTGACCAAGAATTGATCAAACAATGGTCCATCTTATAAAGAAGTAATATTTGTTGATTTATATTAGAAGGAAGTTTCAAATGATATCATTTTTTCCGTAAGTACTCCACGTACGGCGTTCTATTGTACGACCCATGTACGATGTAAAATCTGGTGGTACTCTGCACGTAGCTGCCACCGAAAAATGGAGGATCTTCTTGTCGTACAAAGATCGGATAAACTGTGTCATATGTATGGTAGGACTCTTTATTTCGTAGCACATAATCCATATTCCGTTTCTAAATTGATTGGTAAAAATTATATGTCAAAAAAGTCTTACAGGGATGAAAGGACTGTAGGATTTTGTTGCAAAATGCTGAAAAATCCTTAAATTAGAGAAGCCGTCGATCTTACGTGGCGCAATTGACGCCATCACAGGTCTTGACGAAGTCGCCGTAGCTGAAGTCGGCGGGGAAGACATGCAGCTTGTCGCTGAAGCCCTTTGCAAAGACCTCTCGACGATGCTAGCGCATGACTGGTTTGACACACATCACCGCATTGTCGGCTATGCGGCGCCACCGTGTGCTCCATCCGGAAGAAATACATCCGATCGAGCACCTTCGGCTCCGAGAAATTTTAGGTTACTCTCGAACTTGTTCTCTGGCAGGTTCGTGTCTAGTCAGCTGTCTCAGGTACCCGGTGCTCGACAACAACTCGATGTGCCCGCCGGTGACTTCTTAGACACTTCCACATGCATATAACCCTTTTCGGGAGGACTCCACGATGGTCTTCCTGAATAGGCCGTGTATGTGTACCTCGTGTTCTACTATTAATCAATGTAATAAGATTGAATGAAAAGTTATATTTATATTTTGAGAACTTGTGTATTTATTTTCTAGACCTACTAATATACGATCTTTTTCATATGATATGTGCACGATGGGGTCATGCAACTGCTCATGCATCAGACTCTGTAACCTCCCGTCCGACTCCCTGTTGTACGATCGTCATATCCCGCGGCGTTTGGTTAAAGCTAATAAATTTAATTTAACACAAAGCTAAACGTACACTTATTTGTGGACGGAGGGGTAGTTATACACGTCGCCACGCAAATATCTGTATATGTCATTAAAAATTTGTATTCATCTTGTTTATCATTGACATAGATTCTATAAAAATAGAAATCATATGAAAAATACGTATGAGGTGTCCTAGCAACTATTATGTTTCAGGTACCACTTTTAAGGGTCTAGTGAAATCCATACATGTCGTATCCAATATTTGTTAGATAGGCTAGTGTACCATGTACGTACATGTCATGCGAATCGTTTTGTGCTTGGTTTCTATTTTCCGATGGGCCGTACCAAGTTCGTTTGTGAGTTTTGTTTTAGCTGCACACCTGATTCTCCATTTAAATCCTTCTTTTCTTTTCCTTGCGGGGAGCCAAACGTGACCAAGGTCATAATCACGTATCAGCTTTGAACATATTTTGTAATCGTTGATCAATTTTAGAGTCAGGTTCCATGGTAAGTATATAACGTGTCAACTCGACCTACAAAGTTACGTAATTGATAACCTTTTATTAAATCATAGCCACTGATTTTAGATCTAACTGTTAAAATAATTTAGATCGTGTGGCTTAACGTGGTGTCTCTACTAAACATCCTTATTTTGCTTTTAGTATATAATAGATTATGATGTTGATACTTCGTCACTTGATAACACTTGATATACACTTTCTGCGCCTAGCTGAAAGGCGTTAAAGAAAAGCGCTTATGGGAGACAACCCATGTTTTTACTACAGTACTTTTATTTTATATTTGAGTCTTGGAAGTTATTTACTACTGTAGAAACCTCTCCTTATCTTAGTTTTGTGCATTGTTGTGCCAAGCAAAGTCTTTGATAGTAAGG
Organism: Lolium rigidum; assembly: GCF_022539505.1. Taxonomy (NCBI): domain Eukaryota; kingdom Viridiplantae; phylum Streptophyta; class Magnoliopsida; order Poales; family Poaceae; genus Lolium; species Lolium rigidum. The sequence continues at coordinate 196,471,955 of NC_061514.1, read as the reverse complement.
TTCATACTAGATTTGGATTACTGCGCAGAAACAGATTTCTTTGCTGTCACGAATTTCGACCTGCCTCTCTGTAGGTAGCTCAGAAAAATATGCCAATTTACGTGCGTGATCCTCAGATATGTACGCAAATTTCAATCAATTTGAGAATTTTCATTTGAGCAAGTCTGGTGCCTCAATAAAATCCGTCTTTACGGACTGTTCTGTTTTGACAGATTCTGCCTTTTATTTCGCATTGCCTCTTTTGCTATGATGGATGAATTTCTTTGTTCCATTAATGTCCAGTAGCTTTGTGCAATTTCCAAGTGTTAAGAATGATTATGTCACCTCTGAACATGTGAATTTTTATTATGCACTAACCCTCTAATGAGTTGTTTCGAGGTTGGTGTGGAGGAAGTTTTCAAGGATCAAGAGAGGAGGATGATACAATATAATCAAGGAGAGTGAAAGCTCTAAGCTTGGGGATGCCCCGGTGGTTCACCCCTGCATATTTTAAGAAGACTCAAGCGTCTAATCTTGGGGATGCCCAAGGCATCCCCTTCTTCATCGACAACATTATCAGGTTCCTCCCCTGAAACTATATTTTTATTCCATCACATCTTATGTGCTTTGCTTGGAGCGTCGGTTTGTTTTTGTTTTTTGTTTTTGTTTGAATAAAATGGATCCTAGCATTCATTGTGTGGGAGAGAGACACGCTCCGCTGTTTCATATGGACAAATATGTCCTTAGACTTTACTCATAGTATTCATGGCGAAGGTTGAATCTTCTTTGTTAAATTGTTATATGGTTGGAATCGGGAAATGCTACATGTAGTAATTCTAAAATGTCTTGAATAATTTGATACTTGGAAATTGTTGTGCTCATGTTTAAGCTCTTGCATCATATACTTTGCACCCATTAATGAAGAAATACATAGAGCTTGCTAAAATTTGGTTTGCATATTTGGTCTCTCTAAAGTCTAGATAATTTCTAGTATTGAGTTTTGAACAACAAGGAAGACGGTGTAGAGTCTTATAATGTTTACAATATGTCTTTTATGTGAGTTTTGCAGCACCGGTTCATCCTTGTGTTTGTTCCAAATAACCTTGCTAGCCTAAACCTTGTATCGAGAGGGAATACTTCTCATGCATCCAAAATCCTTGAGCCAACCACTATGCCATTTGTGTCCACCATACCTACCTACTACATGGTATTTCTCCGCCATTCCAAAGTAAATTTCTTGAGTTCTACCTTTAAAATTTCCATTCTTTACCTTTGCAATATATAGCTCATGGGACAAATAGCCTAAAAACTATTGTGGTATTGAATATGTACTTATGCACTTTATCTCTTATTAAGTTGCTTGTTGTGCGATAACCATGTTCCTGGGGACGCCATCAACTACTCTTTGTTGAATATCATGTGAGTTGCTATGCATGTCCGTCTTGTCTGAAATAAGGGAGATTTACCACTCATTTAATGGTTAGAGCATGCATAATGTTATAGAAGAACATTGGGCCGCTAACTAAAGCCATGATCCATGGTGGAAGTTTCAGTTTTGGACATATATCCTCAATCTCATATGAGAATATTAATTGTTGCTACATGCTTATGCATTAAAGAGGAGTCCATTATCTGTTGTCTATGTTGTCCCGGTATGGATGTCTAAGTTGAGAATAACCAAAAGCGAGAAATCCAAATGCGAGCTTTCTCCTTAGACCTTTGTACGAGCGGCATAGAGGTACCCCTTTGTGACACTTGGTTAAAACATGTGTATTGCGATGATAATCCCGGTAATCCGAGCTAATTAGGACAAGGTGCGGGCACTATTAGTATACTATGCATGAGGCTTGCAACTTGTAAGATATAATTTACATGATACATATGCTTTATTACTACCATTGACAAAATTGTTTCTTGTTTTCAAAACCAAAGCTCTAACACAAATATAGCAATCAATGCTTCCTCTCGCGAAGGGCCTTTCTTTTACTTTTATGTTGAGCCAGCTTTACCTATTTCCTCTACCTCAAGAAGCAAACACTTGTGTGAACTGTGCATTGATTCCTACATACTTGCATATTGCACTTGTTATATTACTTTACATTGACAATATCCATGAGATATACATGTTATAAGTTGAAAGCAACCGCTGAAACTTAATCTTCCTTTGTGTTGCTTCAATACCTTTACTTTGATTTACTGCTTTATGAGTTAACTCTTATGCAAGACTTATTGATGCTTGTCTTGAAAGTGCTATTCATGAAAAGTCTCTGCTTTATGATTCATTTGTTTACTCATGTCATTACCATTGTTTTGATCGCTGCATTCATTACATATGCTTACAATAGTATGATCAAGGTTATGATGGCATGTCACTCCGTAAATTATCTTTGTTATCGTTTACCTGCTCGGGACGAGCGAGAACTAAGCTTGGGGATGCTGATACGTCTCCGACGTATCGATAATTTCTTATGTTCCATGCCACATTATTGATGATATCTACATGTTTTGTGCATACTTTATGTCGTATTTATGCATTTTCCGACACTAACCTATTAACGAGATGCCGAAGAGCCAGTTGCTGTTTTCTGCTGTTTTTGGTTTCAGAAATCCTAGTAAGGAAATATTCTCGGAATTGTTCGAAATCAACGCCCAGGGGCCTATTTTGCCACGAAGCTTCCAAAAGACCGAAGAGAAGACGAAGTGGGGCCACGGGGCGCCGCCACACTAGGGCGGCGCGTCCCAGGGGGGGCCCGCGCGGCCCTAGCGTGTGGGGCCCCCGTGACCCCTCCGAGGCTGCCCTTCCGCCTACATATAGTCTTCGTCGCGAAACCCCCGAGACCGAGAGCCACGATACGGAAAACCTTCCAGAGACGCCGCCGCCAATCCCATCTCGGGGGATTCAGGAGATCACCTCCGGCACCCTGCCGGAGAGGGGAATCATCTCCCGGGGGACTCTTCACCGCCATGGTGGCCTCCGGAGTGATGAGTGAGTAGTTCACCCCTGGACTATGGGTCCATAGCAGTAGCTAGATGGTCGTCTTCTCCTTATGTGCTTCATTGTCGGATCTTGTGAGCTGCCTAACATGATCAAGATCATCTATCTGTAATGCTATATGTTGTGTTTGTCGGGATCCGATGGATAGAGAATACTATGTTATGTTGATTATCAATCTATTACCTATGTGTTGTTTATGATCTTGCATGCTCTCCGTTATTAGTAGAGGCTCGGCCAAGTTTTTACTCTTAACTCCAAGAGGGAGTATTTATGCTCGATAGTGGGTTCATGCCTCCATTAAATCTGGGACAATGGATGTAAAGTTCTAAGGTTGTGGATGTGCTGTTGCCACTAGGGATAAAACATTGATGCTATGTCCGAGGATGTAGTTATTGATTACATTACGCACCATACTTAATGCAATTGTCTCGTTGTTTGCAACTTAATACCGGAAGGGGTTCGGATGATAACCTCGAAGGTGGACTTTTTAGGCATAGATGCATGCTGGATAGCGGTCTATGTACTTTGTCGTAATGCCCAATTAAATCTCACTATACTCATCATATCATGTATGTGCATGGTCATGCCCTCTCTATTTGTCAATTGCCCGACTGTAATTTGTTCACCCAACATGCTATTTATCTTATGGGAGAGACACCTCTAGTGAACTGTGGACCCCGGTCCATTCTTTTGCAAACAATCATCATCCACACTATACATCTAATCCTTTGTTACAGCAAGCCGGTGAGATTGACAACCTCACTGTTTCGTTGGGGAAAAGTACTTTGGTTGTGTTGTGCAGGTTCCACGTTGGCGCCGGAATCCCTGGTGTTGCGCCGCACTACATCCCGCCACCATCAACCTTCGACGTGCTTCTTGACTCCTACTGGTTCGATAAACCTTGGTTTCTTACTGAGGGAAACTTGCTGTTGTACGCATCACACCTTCCACTTGGGATTCCCAACGGGCGTGTGCTTTACGCGTCATCACTGGCCGCCTCCGACTCTTCTTCGATGTTCTGGAATCCTCCGTGGAAAATAGGGCCATGGGCTTTTGTTTCGTCCAATTACGAGAATATTTCCTGTGTAGGATTTCTGAAACCAAAAACAGCAGAAAACAGGAACTGGCGCTTCGCATCTTGTTAATAGGTTAGTACCGGAAAATGCATAAAAATGATATAAAGTATGAGTAAAAGATGTAGGTATTGTCATAAAACTAGCATGGAACATAAGAAATTATAGATACATTGGAGACGTATCATCCCCATGTCAGCATGGTTACCGCACAACAAGCGTTATAAGAATTAAAATCACAATTTACCATGAGAAAAAAGTTACACAAAATGGATAGTGATTTGAAATTTTAAAGGTAGCACATAAGTAAACACTTGCGGGGTGGCAATGAAATACCACAAAATAGGTAGATATGGTGGACACGCCTGGAACAACTTGGTTTATGGTGGTTGGATGCATGAGTAGAGCACATACTCAGTACAAATGGAGGCTAGCAAAAAGATTGGATGCCACTGTCTAAGAGAGCAATAATGGCCATAATCATGCATAGCGACAAAACAAATTGATCAAACAATAAAGTGATATCACAAGTCAAAAACTAAATGATCATAGAGGAAAAATTGACTATTTGATAGTCACAACATGGTTCAAGCATGCGCCAAGTCGACCCAATTGAAACATTTGCAGGGGAATATTTTCACCACTATAAAATGTTTTCTATACTAAAAACAATGCATGAAACTTTTAATGGCACAATAAACACTCTAAGCTATTTGAAATGATTCACGATACTCTCATAATTTGTAAGCTCGCAAAAACATCTAACATGTCATGCTAAAATAAATGCCACGGTCTATAAAGCTTCCATTTGCATCTAATCACGCACGAAGAATTTTTTTCTCTACTCTTCCAACACCAATCAACTTATTTGAAACTACTCTCATGAATAACAAGAAATAAAACCAGAGATCTATTCAATCATAAATAAAGGAAACTAACATGCTCTGAACAAAATATGAGTGGAAAACTCAGAGCTAAACGAAGTACTCGAAAAATAGAACGCTCACAAAACAATGACAATGAAAACTAGAGCGTTCGTATGCAATTAAAGCAGAGCGTGTCTCTCTCCCACACAATGATGCTATGATTACTATTTATTACAGCAAACAAAACAAAAAACAGAAAACAAAGACGCTCCAAGAACAACACATAATGCATCAAGCAATAAAAATATAGTGTATTGAAAAATGACCTGGTGCTTTTTGTAGATGAAGAGGGGATGCCTTGGGCATACCAAAGCTTTGACGCTTGTAATTCTTAGATATTTCTTGGGGGTCCAGGGGACATCCCCAAGCTTAAGCTTTTGTCCATCGTTCATCTATTTGCAGCATTCTTCTCTCCCTACACTTGAAAACTTCCTTCACACAAAACTCATCACAAATCTCATTAACAGCGTTAGTGCAATTATAGATATATATATTCAAGTCCACAAACTTAAATATGACATATGAAAGGCATGTAATATGCATCAGCTACTGTAGCACAGCTTCAATAAGGTTCTCTAATCAAAAGAACTCAAAAAGATGGACAAAAAGGTGCAAATGCAAAACAGTGCAAGAATCTGTCAAAACAGAACAGTTCGTAAAGATGAATTTTAACGAGGGGGTTACACTGCGAATCTAGAAAAACTCAGAACTAATGAAAGTTAGATAATAACCTGGGGAACACGCTCGTAAATTAGTAGCTCAAAATGACGTTATGGTGATTTATGCGAATTTTTCTCACGAGAGTCCAGAAACAGAAACAGGATAGCAATTTCCCCAAATACCACTTTCTTAACATTAGAGGCAATTCTTGACACAAAAACGAAATGAAAATGATAAGGAGAGGTCATTGTAGTAGCAATGACTTCCAACACTGAACAAAATAGTAAAATAATAGATATAAAACATAAATGGGTTGTCTCCCAAAAGCTCTTTCTTTATAGCCATTAAGATGAGCTCAGTAATTTGAGAAGATGCTCTTGTAAGAAATATGAATTGAAGAAAACAGAGCATCAAGAAGCAAATATGAAACACATTTAAGTCTAATCCATTTCCTATGAAAAGTAATATTGTAATAAAACAAATTATTGAAGCATGAAGCTACTAGTATATGAAGACAAAATAAGTGGTACTTCAAAAAATTCAACATATAGAGGGGAAACTTAATATTATTGAGATGCATATAACTATGTTTCCCTTTATCATAATAACTTTCAGTAGCATCCTTAATGAAATCCACAATATAACCATCATCTGAAACATTCTTATCATGATCCATATGCATAAAATAATTATTACTCCTCACATAAGCATAGTCATTATTAATAGTAGTGGGAGAAAATTCAACAAAATAGCTATCATTATTATTCTCATCACCATAATCATCAAATATATGAGGCATATTAAAATCATAATTAATTTCCTCCACAATAGTAGGTGTACTGAAAATATCATATTCATCATTGCAATCATCATATATAGGAGGCATAGTATCATCAAATAAAATTTTCTCCTCCCTGCTTTGGGGAACTAAAAATATCATGCTCATCAATACCAACATCCCCAAGATTAGACTTTTCCATATCATTAGCAATAATAGTATTCAAAGAATTCATACTAATATCATTGTTATCATCATGATAGAAAAGTTTCATAATTATGTTTATGTTGTCCATTAAGCCGAACTAAAGGAAATACCTTCAAGCGCTCACCTCCCCGGCAACGGTGCCACAAAATAGCTTGTTGTGCGCAAATTGCCGCGGGAGTTGGAAATCTCTGTCGTGTAGCTTTTCTTCAGTTCCCCGGCAACGTCGCTAGAAATAGCTTGATGTCTATGCACACTCCTATTCCTGTAGACAGTGTTGGGCCTCCAAGAGCAGAGGTTTGTAGAACAGCAGCAAGTTTCCCTTAAGTGAATCTCCCAAAGTTTATCGAACTCAGGGAGGTAGAGGTCAAAGATATCCCTCTCAAGCAACCCTGCAATTAAGATGCAAAAATTCTCTTGTGTCCCCAACACACCCGATACACTTGTCAAATGTATAGGTGCACTAGTTCAACGAAGAGATAGTAAAACACAGGTGGTATGGATGGATATGAGCGATAATATAAATATGCAACAAGTAAACATGCAGTAAAACAGTAAACGAACGGTGCCAGAAAAGAGCTTCGTTGGCAATAAGGAGTGTGATGTAATATTTGGAAACAAGGCCCAAGGATCATACTTTCACCAGTGGCACTCTCAACAATGCAATCATAACTAGATATAAATATAAGCACTTCATCATGCTACTACTCTTGTTGGATAAAGAACACAAACTCATCGTGCATGGGCTATAAAAGCACACCTCAAGATGCATCCCCAAGTACCATGAACACCCCACGCTGTCACTTTGAGCATTCATAGGAGGAACTAACATTACACAATTCATGAGGGAGCCACACACGTTACATACCGCGATCACGCTGACCCCAAAGTTCATATGATAAAACACTAGAGTAGCACAACAATATCTAGATTACAAAGCCCACGATCACATAAAAGATCATATCACGAGAGAGAGAAACCACATAGCTATCGGTACGGCCCCTCGGCCCCGGGGTTGAACTACTCCCTCCTCATCATGGGAGTCAGCAACGGCGATGGAGATCGCGGTGGAGTTGATGGCGATGGCTCCGGGGGCACTTCCCCGCTCCGGCAGGGTGCCGGAACAGAGACTTCAGTCGCCCGAAACATGGTTTCGGCGATGACGGCGGCTATGGAGTTCTTCTTCCACGGAAAAGTTGCACCTCGTAACTTTTAGGATCAGGAGCTTCTTATAGGCGAAGAGGCGACATGAGGCGGTGCTCGAGGGGGAATACATGGGGCAGGGGCGGCCAGGGCCCAGGCCGCACCTGGCCCATGTATAGCCACCATGTGGCTCTCCCGGCACTCCCCTTCTGGCTCCCGGAGTCTTCTAGTGAATAAGAATTTTGGTTAATTTTACAGATTTTCCCGAGCACTTTCATTTTTGGACTATTTCTGCGATAAACAGACATAATAAACAGAAACTGGCACTGTGTCACTTGTTAATAGGTTAGTCCAAATAATGACATAATATGATACAAAGTTCCTATAAAACATGTTAGAATTGGTGCAAAACAAGCATGGAGCATAAAAAATTATAGATATGTTTGCAACGTATCAGTGGGTGTAACCGGGACTAAGGTGGTTATAGAAGCCATCTAACAAAAATGTTGGCGGGATAAGGACATGTCGGCAACCTTTATTCCCGGCTGGTGGGTGCAACCGGGACTAAATGTGGTTTTTTGTGTCATCTAACAAAACTGTCGGCGGGATAAGGATGTGTGGGCAACCTTTAGTCTTGGCTGGTGGGTGCAACCGGGACTAAAGCTGTCGGCAGGTTAAGGACGTGTGGGTGGACGCACTGCTCGACGAGATAAGGCATGTAGCGCACGATGCCCTGTCGGAGGAACAAGACGAAGGAGGAAGCGGTGCCGTGCCTATAAAAGGAGCGTCGATAATCTCTATGGCAAGCAGCTCAACAAGCCAACCTAGAAGGTGGTGAGCTTCATCCCCATGGCCGGAGGAAAGGGTTGGGAAATCTCCCATGGCGGAGCTTCTCGAAGATGACGTTGGTGCACACACCCTAGGACATCTTCGGAAGTTCCGCCTTGGAATTTTTTTCCCGCAAGCTCGTGAAAGCCTCCATCTCCTCTAACAGTGCTAGGGAAAGGGCTAGGAAAACTCCCGCGGCCGAGCTTCTCGAAGATGTCGTTGGTGCACACATCCTAGGATATCTTCGAAAGTTCAGCCTTAGAAAAATTACCCCGCAAGCCCGTGAAAGCCTCCATCTCCTCTAACAGTGTTGGGGAAAGGGTTGGGAAATCTCCCGTGGTAGAGCTTCTCGAAGATGTCGTTGGTGCACACGCCCAAGGACATCTTTGGAAGTTCCGCCTCAAAAAATTTCCCCACAAGCCCGTGAAAGCCTCCATCTCCTGTAATAGTATTGGGGAAAGGGTTGGGAAATCTCCCATGGCGGAGCTTCTCGAAGATGTCTTTGGTGCATGTGGTGACCCAGCATACCACTTCATGGTGTAGTATGCAAGTCGTTGACATAACACCAATGAAACACCGTTCCACTAGTATTACATTGCTCAGAGTGGTAAAAAAGAAATATATGCGGGTCCAAGGCATGTCTATAGAATTACAACACCGACTCTTTACAGAAGATCACATAGCCTCCTACTTTACAATAAGGTAAGACTGCAAATAAACTCTAGAAGAACGACTCTTAATCTAATCTTATCACGAACTCTACTTATAAACGATTTGACTAGCTATGGAGGCTATGACTGTATTCTAGCTAAATAGGAGCTTGGTTTAGGGAGCTGATTCCCTTCTACTGCTAATCTAAGTTTTCTCCTTGGTGGATGTGGTGTTTTACTCTTCCGACAGGGTCTTGTCCCTTGAAGTAGTTATTGACTCCTCGGCCTTCGAGTTGCACTGTAGATCCTCCTTCGATGCCTCCATATCTAAGTAGGGGATTTAAGGTGGAATGAGTACGAGCGTACTCAACAAGTTCATTATAGGAAAGAGGTGTTTAATGCACTAGCTACTACCACAGACGAGAAAATCCAAGGTAATGCAGGTTTTTGTAATCATTTCTTCAAAAGGTTGCTTTTATTCTGAAGAGCTATGTCCGTCAGCCTTCACCGGGTGTCTAGAACTTCATGGAGTTCCTTTCCAGCCGCGTTCGCAGTTCCATAACCCGGAACAGGGAGTGACAAGGTCACGATTTGATACACTCTGCAGAGCTGTGTTGCTTTACCCATAAGAGATCTTAACCTTGGTGCCAACCGGGCAATATCCCCGTTCACACTACCGTGGTGTGAGGCCCGGTATAAGGTCCTAGCCAATATTGTATTCCTTCGTGACCTTGCACACCCACCCTTTATTGCTCTTCCAACCTTGGGTCCTCGCCGGTCAGCGTATCCATTGGATATTATCCAACCTCGACTACTATCAGGTTTCGTGACCTTGATACCTTCACCGGTCGTTGCAACCCATCATAGACCGCATTACCGTGGGGAATTAACATGGGATCCCCACCCACCAGTTGTTCTCTCGAGATACAACTGCTACGTTAAGCGCATCCATTGATGTACGAGAGGAAGGAACACACTTGACTACTCTGTCCCACTGCAGATCTTATGTTTAACACAGGTATTACAGCACAAGAATCACTAGACGACATTGGTTGTTAATCCTAGATGGATACAAACCCATTGCAACGGAACCTCCACCATACTCATACCATGGTTCCATTGCCCACCACATAGTCATATTCATAGTTATCAAAGTAGCATTTTGCTTTTCATGCAAGAGTGATAAGTATAGTACTTTGCAAGTAATTTGGTAAAATACTCAAATGACATGAGAAAGCGATGAACTTGCCTTTCTTGACTGCAAGATTATGCAGACAAGGTCTTCGATACGGAATAACTCCAAATTCTGAAATAGCATCATCGTCCGGTAAGGACGATGTTTAAAAGATTGCCAAGGATGCAATAATGCATAATTATTAGATGTTATCGCTCTAAACGTGACCTAACCCCGATGATTTAGGATTAGTGAGTTGGTATGATTGGTTTAGGGTGTTTGCATCTTTAGAGTGATTCACGAACAAGGTTCTTATTAGGGTTTTGTTGTCTTAGAATCATAAACAAGTGGTAGAATGCATAATAACAATCATAAACACCAAGGGATAGTGGTTGTATAATAAGTAAAGAGCAGTTGTCAATTTTAAGTCCTATAGTGCATGATTGATGATTACTTGTTATATACTTCAAATGAATAACTTTTGAAGAACATGTTAATTAAGTAATAAGAAGTATTTCAATTATGGTTGAGGTTATCTAGGGTTTTCTATTGGATTCACTAAGTAAAGAGTAGTTGGTTCCTAAATAGCATGATTCATAATTATGAAGTACTTGTAGGGTTTAGTGGACTATGGTTATGTAATGCAAATTATTGGATGTAGTTGTCATTGGAGTTCATCACAATGGTGTGATGCTAGATGGGGATACTATGGATGATGGTTTTGGTAATATGAACTAGGGTTTAGACTTGGTTGATCCTACTTGATCATCTAGTTTTATTTGGATGAGAACATAAAATATCAATTTATTAGTGATAGGGTTCTTATATTCAATGTGGATATGAACAAGCATTGAGTTGCTATAAGATATCATGATCACATGTTTAACCTAGGGTTTAGGTTTATAAGTAATTTAGGGTTCACATGAGATAATGGAGCAAGGGTTCGTAATAGAATTAGAGTTTTAGGGTTTCACATGAAATGATAAGGTTGTGATTTCATTCAACATGAAATTAGGGTTTCCTATTAGTAATGTAGTTCTTAAATTATTACTTCGTTATAAAGTTGCATTTATTATTAACCTTGAAACAAAATAATAATGCTCTTAGCAACTTTATTATTTTTAGAAGATTAATAATTAGGATAAATTCCATTTAAGATTTTAAATCCCTCTGATAGGGATTTAATAAATTAATGATAAAGGAAAATTATTTTTATTGTTTCCTTTATTTATTTACTGGTTTTTATTTATTTTTAGAAAAGTTTAACTAATTATTGAATTTGATTTGAATTTAGAATAAAACAAAAGACTTATTTTAATGAGTTTGAAATAATTAAATGTTTATTAAAAATATAAATTCCATATTATATTTTTATTGGATAGATTTTATTTTTAGGAACATTTTGATATCGCATTTGTATTTCTCTGAGCTAATTTGAATTTTATAAATATCTGCAAAATTTTAGTAATTAGGAATTTCAATTAAAAAAAATAACTATATGTACCCGGACTAGTCTACACTCAGAGGCTGACTGGTGGGCCTTAGGCCACGTTGGTTGCCACGTAGGCGTGGACTGTGTCAAAGTTGATGGCGTGGTTGGAGGCACGGTGGTCTGCGAGGTAGCCGGCGACGGCGACGTCGATTCTGGCCGCGCGGGGATGATTAGATGGGCTCAGTAGTTGCAACTTGGCGTGCTGAGTATTATAGGGTCGGTGCCCCCAGAAAATGGTCGTCGGAGCCATCTCGGGCGAGCACAAACATGGCGGCGCACGGCGGACTACGGCGGTGGCAAGCTACGGTACATGTTGGGGCCAAATAAAGGGCTCGGGAGAAGCATGAGCTCACCCTCGTTGCGCGGAGAGGCTCAGGCGAGGCTGAGATGGCCGGACGGCGACGTAATGGTCGACAAAGACGGTGGCTGGGGCGGAGGGGAAATGATCGGAGCGGTTGATTCCCGGCACCCGCGGACGATTCCTTTGTCGAGGATGTTCAAGCCGTCGAGGAGAAGCTGCAGAGACACTCGCAGGACTAGGGGTGGCGAGGAACGGCGACGACGATATTCGACCGGGAAGCTAGGGTGTCGGTGTGCGCAAGAGAGAGACATAATTAGGGTGCTAGGGTTCCTTCGTAGGCTTTATACGGCCTCTCTCGGTCGTCGATGGTCACGCAGTCAGCAACGGCGGCCAGGACGTGGCTCTGGCCATCGCGGTGGCAACCTCATGTGGAGCGAAGGAAGAGGAGACGAAGACGACGATGCCCTGTTCGTTCCTATCCGAGGCGAAGAGGTATGTGGGCTTGTCTGGGCCGTGGTGCTGGGCTATGTATTGGACTGCGGTGGCCTGCTCTGGCTGGATAGGTAAGCCTGGTAGGCCTCTTCTCCTCTCTTTTCTTTTTCTATTTTTTTATGTTTCATGTTTCCTATTTAAATCTGATTTGAATTTCCATTCTGTTTTGCAGGATTTTAAATGTGTGGATCCTTTTGGAGTTTATAAAGATACTAATATAACTAATATAAGGTCTTAAATCTTTTACATGTGTAATGACACCCTTGTTTATTAAAGTTATTAGAGTTTGGAAATGGGCATCTATATAGTCAAAATTTCCCATATCAATTTAGGGTGGTCCAAACAATTTTTCAAGAGGCTCTTCAAAGTACCTATTGACAGTTAAGTTTTTTTTGCTTTGCAAGAAACAATTTACAAGGCATGGCTTATTATTTAGTTTCTTATTCGAGAATATGATCTCATGACATTATTTCAAGTGCTCATGTTTGTAAAGGATTTGGAAAAAAAAATTAAGGCTATTTTAAAGTATTAATGTCATCTTCTAAACCCTTAGTTTTAAAATTGTTAAGGTGGATCTTACTCCTTTCGTGAGACATTCATTTATTTGGAAACAATAGTTGGTTGTACCTATATATGCATAGTTTTAAGAGTAGGTTGGGTTTATATCTTGATTCATGTTAGGATCTTTATAGGATTGATACTAGAGTTTTCTTATGCTTATGAGATGAAGCATAAGTGCAATATGGTATTATGTATTATTGTTTTGTAGTGTGTGTTGATCATATGTTGAGTGGTTTAGGTTTACTCTACCTCACCATTACTAGGATTCTTATCTCAAATATTACTAGGGTTCTAATTATATTCATCTAATTGCACATAGTTTGAGACTCAAATATGGCCTAGGTTTTAATGGTGATCACCCAAGTGATACACAAACTAAGATTTAGGTATAGGCCTAGGTTATAGGCATGTATTGACACCATAAAAAATTGGTTAGGGTTTAGACTCCCCTATTGATGATAATATGGTCCCTTGCCTAATATTTCATGTGCTCACATCTAGTTTCTTAGAGACTTAAGAATTGGTTTTATCCCTTACAGCTTGACTACTTTTATTCTCTTTATTCTAGCTTTGAAATCTAGAGTGGCTATGACTCTCAACATGGTTGCCTTTGGGTATAAGGATGAATGGTTATTCACACCACATAAACTATAGGGTTTAGCTCTAAGGTTTCTTATGTTCCTTAATTGAGGAATAAGTGGAATGTAGATGTGATAGGACTCCACTTATGATCACCAATTGATTCACAAGATAGAATTGGAATATAAATCTAGGGTTGCTTACTAGTGTTCTCCCTATGATTTCATGGGATGTATGATATCTACTCATGAATATATCTTCAAATCATGGTCATGGATTATACATGATCAACTTATTCTTAATGTCTTCTACCTCAAGTTCTTAGGGTTTATGATCATTACTCAATTATAATGATCAAGGTCTTGGCTTCCTAAGGTATCTCTCATGAACTAGGTTTCTCACTTCTAAGATTAAGTATTGTCTTGATCAACTAGGTATAGTACTTCTATTTTACTTTCTTGGATGGACATATCTATGGTTGCCTCAATAGTTTATATCCCAGGAGAATGCCTGAGATAATAACTTAGGGTTCTTTTCAAGGAATGATGATATAATCCTATGGATACATGGAATAGTTATCTCCCTCAAATTCAAGTGTTGCCTCAACTAACTTGAGTATAACACCATAGCTTGAGCTTTCTTATATAGGAATGGATTATTCTAGGGTTTATGGTGTAGTCACAAGATCTCATTAGTATGTAAAGGTTAAGTCTCCACCTAGATAACTTAGTTGAATTAGTCTCTACTTTACTTCATCAATTCATGGATAGTCTGTTATACCATTTGATATTTGGTCATCTCACCACTCCAAGATGAAATGGTTTATCTCCTAATACTTTAGTTCAAAGGTTGTCCTTGATTCTTAAATAGGTAAAGCTAAGTTTGACATCAATGGTTTCTCTCACTTGGAAATGAATTGAATAATATCTCAAGGTTATGCTCCAAATATAATGATGTGGTCCCCAATATCTATGTTTAATATTTGTGGATTCTATCTCTAGGGAATGTCTTGAATAATACCCTAGGTTTCTTCTTAAAGATGATGATGTGAGTAATTGGATGTATATCCAAGGTTTAGTTCAAAGTTAATAGTGCTTTTCTAACAGATATAGAACTCTCTCTCTCTCCTCTAGGTTTTGATTTATAATAATTTGATTAGAGAAGAATGTAGCAAATGGAAACTAGGGAACATCTCTAGAGTTGAGATCCTTGTCATGATTCCAAGGATGAAGTAGAATGAATACCATGAGGTTCATGGTAGGAACAATGATTAGTTTAAGACATGGAAAAGATAAGTCAAGAATAGTTTCCCCATTTTATTGTTACTTGATTTGCAATTGAATAGATGTTCAGATGTTATGGAAAGGAATATCATACTATAATATTTTATAAGATCAAGCGATGGATCATTGATTAAAGTGTGGTTGTGTTGGTTTTAATTCCATTTGATCTAACCCTTTAGGTAAAATCATCTCTACCCAAAACAATGTTTTAGCAAAGGTCACATTGAGGTTTATAGCACTTGGCCTGATGATCTACTTCAATTACATCAAGTCAAGTGAAACTTCAGTTACTGTGACATGTTTTACTTTAAAGCGCGAAAATTCCCCGGATTTACTATGCATGAATGCAATGCACACATCTGTTTCCTCTATTTTTGTAACACCAAATCCTGGGATATTACAGTGCACACGCCCTAGGACATCTTCGGAAGTTCTGCCTCAGAAATATTTCCCCGCAAGCCCGTGAAAGCCTCCATCTCCTCTAACAGTGTTGGGGTATCTCCCTATGGTATGTCACAACCTCTATTTAACTAGTAAAAACAAGCCAACCATCTCCACTATTAATATCTTACATACAGTTACATTATTACATAAAAATAAATGGGAAATTGATTGCCATATTGAGATACACATGTGTGCCATGAACCTTCTTCGTGTATGCCCTTTCTTATGATCGCTTCGGCCGTAACCATGGAGCATCTTCATCATTTAACTTGATGCTTGGGTCAGTATTCACCATGAAGGGCGGAATTTCATCAAACTTATTATAATCTTCTGATATGTCTGTCTTGTTCTCCACTCCCGTGATGTTTCTTTTTCCTGAAAGAACTATGTGGCACTTTGGATCATCGTATGATGTATTCGTTTGCTTATTTTTTTTCCTTTTATCGGTTTGGTAGGCATGTCCTTCACATACAAAACCTGGGCCACATCCTTGGCTAGGACGAATGGTTCGTCTCTATACCCAAGATTGTTGAGATCCACTGTTGTCATTCCATACAACTTGTCTACCTGAACCCTGCCTCTTGTTATCTTGACCCATTTGCACCTAATCAAAGGGACCTTAAAAGAAGTTCCATAGTCAAGTTCTCATATCTCCTCTATGTAACCATAATATGTGTCATTTTAGCCTTTGTTGTTTGTTGCATCAAGGGACACCACTATTTTGGTTGGTGCTCTTTTTATCTTGGGTGATCGTGTAAAATGTATTCTCATTTATCTCGTACCCTTGAAAATTCAATACAGTCAAAGATGGTGTCTTGGCCAACAAGTACATCTGATCTCCAACAGTGGTGTTATTCATGAGATGTTTTTGCAACCAACCGCTGAAAGTCTTCATGTGTTCACGTATAATCCAGTCGTCTGACTGCCCTGGGTCTTGGGAGCGTACAAAATTCTTGTGTACATTGATATACGTAGCCATCAAGGTGGAACTTTGTAGAACTGTGTAGTGTGCTTGAGTGAAAGAATGCTCATCCATACTTATCATTGCTTTCTTTCCTAGCGTGCCTTTTCCACTCAATCTCCCCTCGTGCCCCAATTTAGGAACACCAATCGGCTTCAGATCAGGAATAAAGTCAACACAGAACTCAATGACCTCCTCTGTTCTGTAGCCCTTGGAGATGCTTCCTTCTGGCTTAGCACGGTTATGAACATATTTCTTTAAGACTCCCATGAACCTCTCAAAGGGGAACATATTGTGTAGAAACATATGACCGCGAATGTAAATCCCATCGACTAGGTGAACGAGGAGTTGCGTCATAATATTGAAGAAGGATGGTGGGAACACGAGCTCAAAACTAACAATACATTGGACCACATCATTCTGCAACCTCTGTAGACTTTCTGGATTGATTATCTTCTGAGAAATTGTATCGAGGAATGCACATAGCTTAACAATGGGTACTCGAACATTTTATGGTAGAATCCCCCTCAATGCAATCAGAAGTAATTGCGTCATTATCAGTGACAGTGATGAGACTTCAGGTTCTGGAATATTTTTCTGTCATATTTACTATTCCCTTTATATTGAAGGAGAAGCCACACGGGATCTTGATACTGCTCATGCATTCAAAAAAGATTTCCTTCTCTGCTTTTGTAAGAGCGTAGCTAGAGTAATGACGTCCTTTATCTGTCTCATGCATGTTGCTTGGGTTTTTCATGCGTTGATGGTCCTCCCGTGTTTCCGGTGTATTTTTTGTCTTCCCGTAAACACCCAGAAAGCCTAGCAGGTTCACGCAAAGATTTTTCATCGCGTGCACCACGTCGATTGAAGAGAGAACCTCTAGGACTTGCCAATAGGGTAGCTCCCAAAATATAGATTTCTTTATCCACATGGCCGCGTGTCCGGCAGTGTCATTCAGAACAGACTGTCCGCTAGGACCCTTTCAAAAGATTTCTTCTAGATCCTTGACCATACCAAATATATTAGGACCATGATGGTGGGCAGGCTTCTTCCGGTGATCTGTCTCACCTTTGAAATGCTTGCCTTTCTTTCTTACGGGATGGGTACGCGTAAGAAATCGACAATGCCCCAGGTACACGACCTTCTTAGATTTATCCAAATATATATTGTCAGTCTCATCTAAACAGTGTGTGCATGCAGTGTATACCTTATTTGACTGTCCTGAAAGGTTACCAAGAGCAGGCAAATCATTGATGGTTACGAAAAGCAGCGCTCGTATGTCAAATTCATCATGTTTGTGCTCGTCCCACACACGTACACCTGTTACGACCCACAGCTGTAGAAGTTCTTCAAATAATGGCTCCAGGTACACATCAATGTTGTTGCCGGGATGCTTCGGGCCTTGGATGGCACTGACATCATAATGAACTTCCACTTCATGCACAACCAAGGAGGAAGGTTATAGATACATAGAGTCACATGCCAAGTGCTATGACTGCAGATCTTCTCTTCAAAAGGATTCTATCCATCTGTACTTAGACCAAACCTCAAGTTCCTTGCGTCCTCTGCAAAGTATGGGAACTTTCTATCGATTTTTCTCCACTGCGAACCATCAGCAGGGTGTCTCAACATCGCATCTTTCTTACGGTCTTCTTTGTGCCATCGCAACAACCTGACGTGCTCTTTATTTCCGAACAAACGTTTCAGCCATGGTATTATAGGAACATACCACATAACCTTGGCACGAACCCTCTTCCTGGCTCGCCCTCAACATAACCCGGATCATCTCGTCTGATCTTGTACCGCAATGCAGTGCACACCGGGCATGCATCTAAATTCTCGTACTCACCGAGGTGGAGGATGCAATCATTAATACATGTATGCATCTTTTGCACGTCTAATCCTAGATGACATACAACCTTCTTCGTTTCATACGTACTGGCGGGCAAATCGTTACGACTTGGAAGCTGCTTCTTAATCATTTTCAGCAACTTTTCGAACTCCGAGTCAGTCACACCGTTCTCTGCCTTCCATTACAACAATTCCAGTGTGCTACCTAGCTTTTTCTGGCCATCTTCGCAAGTTTGGTACAACAACTTGTTGTGATCCTCTAACATCTGGTCGAAGTTTAACTTTTCATTTTCAGTTTCACAGTCTCTCCTTGCGTCAGCAATGGCCCGATGAAGATCATCAGCAGGCTCATCTGATGCCTCTTGATCTTCTTCTTCATTGTCTTCTGATGGAAAACAATCATCCTTTGCAGTATCAACTTATTCAGGGAACATGGGATAGTTGCCATCATCCTCTTCTTCTTCATTTTGTATTCCATCATAACCCCTCTTTCTCCGTGCTTGGTCCAACAATTGTAGTGGGGCATGAAACCGGACCACAGCAGGTGGGTGTGAAGGGTACTCGAGGAAGAGTAATTTATGTTATTCTTACAGTTAACCCATGAAAAATATATAAAACCACACTGTTTGTTTTCCTCAGCCACATCGATAAAAAAAAATTCAGGCCCGAAGTGAACCCGTGAAGGCGTCGGTCACTGTACATCCATTGTCGATTCAACTGCATGATATAATTAAGCCTATCAAAAACCATTACATGATATCATGATTAGTGAAGCGATGTATATATATACACATGCATTTTATCAATGAAGGATGAAAGGATAAAGTTGTTAACCTCGACTGGGAAGAAAAAAGAGAGGAGAAATCTTAAGTGTGGATTGTTTTGTGTGAACTCAAGTGGCAAAAGCTCATAGTCATTTCATCGAGCACCTCTTGTGCATAAGAAGAGAGAGCAAAGTAACATACACCTCTTGTGCTAAGAAGTGGAAAAAGCTAAGGGTGGCTCACGCTTGAGCAAGGCAGGGGTATATATATAGAGATGGGCCTTTGGTCCCGGTTGGTAATACAAACGGGGAGTAAAGGTGCACAGGCAGTGGCGCGCCCTGACACAAGACCTTTAGTCCCGGTTTAATACAAATCGGGACCAGAGTCCCCAAACGAACCGGGGGTAGAGGGTGGCGTCGCCCCGCATCGGTCAAACCGAGACCAATGGCCCCCACTGGTCCCGATTCGTTTTCTAACCGGTACTAAATCTCCTAGGGGCTTTGGACGAAAGCCCTGTTTTCTACTAGTGCTCCGGTATATTTCACGTGGTCGCTAAGCACGGCCACGAGCGACGAGCTGAAGCACCGCCTTGTTGGCAATTTCGACACCGACCAGCAGGACCGCAGACTATTTTCCTGCAAATTGTTTGAGGCGCGCCACCTCTACTAGCACTGGCAGGTACACCTGCAGTACTCCGTCGAGTTGAAGAAAAAGTGTTGCCGTCATCGATGAAGCCCCGCCGCAGGGTCCTTCTTTATTATCTACGTTTTGGTTTAATACCGAAAGTAGTGCTTATATATTATCTATCACCTTGTTATGGTGATTAATGATAAGAGCTATCTATCTCAGAAATATTGCGCTAAGGTAAGAGATATCTTTGTGGTTGGAGAACTAACATGTGGTTGGATGGTTAGAGGACAATGGGAGACATGATTAAACCCCAGGTTTAACACTTTGGTGTCTTGTAAAAGCCGGAATATTCTTAAATGTGTGGCAACATTTCCATCGACAACGAGACTTATGTGGTGACTTCGTCGGTTCAGTTTCTTGGACTCGATTTCTCGGATGTGCTCATAGGGGTAAGGTGTGTGTGCGACATGGATGAGTGTATGCATATTTTTATGAGTATACTGTGTTGCGCAAAAATATGTAGTTTCTGTTGCCCATATTTGTTCTACGGGGTGGTGTGGTTTAAACCATAAACTCATGTCGAGAGTAGCCGACACACGATTTTTTGACAAAGGTAATATATTAATATCACGAAGATAGCAATTACACCCAGCCTCTGCAACAACGTAGTGCCTTAATGGCAATACAAATTTACATAGCCAAAAAAAAGTCTCGCTATATCGATCTATTCCTTGTAGCAGCATACGAAACACCACCAACACATACTATAAATCTATTTTCTCCAAAAGCGACACCTCTAAGAAAAGAACAGTGCACAAGCGTCGTTGGCGCCTTGATCATAGATCATAGGTTTTCATCCTATAGAAGGTATGCGCTCTCAAAAACAATGGCTTCAATAAGGTCATTGCTAGACACAACAAATTAAGGTCAGACCTTGGTTTCATCCTGAAAATTAGACTCCGAACTTGTGTTGTCACCCACTTGCCGATGCCGCTGCTCCAAGTCATGAATCACTAAGCCAACCTCTCATCTTCATTATGACTCAAACCGCCATTATTAGTTCTCAGATCTCGGCTTACATTTCATCCTCCACCACTGACATCACCATGGAACTAATGGCATGTTCCACGATAGCAACAGATAGCTTCGCATCACTCTCTCTGAAACCAAATGGTCAGAAAAACATCGTTACGCGCGGGCGAATCCCATTCGGCAATCTCCGTAATATTCACGTTGGATATGGATCTGTTGAAGTTCCTCTAAGAGTGTCTCGAGGAGATACTCAAAAAGGGACACACTAAAGAACAAAAGTTTTGTGTAAGAAAGTAAAAAAATAGGGTTTAGCATATACTACTCGATTTTGCTTTTGTGTACTCAAAAACCTATGGAGGGATGATATTTTTAGCGTACAAAAAACCATGTTTCATTAGATGGGAGGAAAATTCCAAGGTTAAGCTCGGCGCTCGCACGAGGAAACTGGGTTCGGGATTATGATGGCGGTGGAATTCGCAGCAAGGAACTCAATTTCTGGCGGCAATCCTCAATTACTGTCCCTACTTCGCCGTGTCCGTCATCATTTTCTGTTCCGAGAAGCTCACGTGGAGCTGGCTTCGGACTCGGGCAACCATGGAAGACCTGTGAAGCTAAAAACCGCGGCCATGGAGGGTACGATGGTGGATAGCGGCGCTGGGCAAGGCAGTTTGTTGGCAGTCAGGGTGCAGTTCCTGGGCATGGCGGAGGCAACAATGCGCGAGCATGCAGTATGCTGCCTCGGTAGGACGGCTGAATTGGGTGTGCAGGGCCGCGGCAAGGATGCGGTATCTGAGGGATGCGCTGCGCGTAAGGAGACGAAGGGAGAAAAAAACAAAGAAAAAAAACATTTCCCATCTAAATTTAAATTAAATTAACATTGCCTTGTCAAGATACGAATGTGCTTAGTTGTTTAGAACAGTAATAATAGATGCACTAAAGTTGGCAAACAGACAGCTCAGCCACACCGACTCGCTACGTCCAACTTGCTAAACTCCCACAAGCGCGGAAGAGAAGAAGTTGCGTCTGTTATGAGAGAAGTACAAACATACCCGAGATACTCCTACAAAGATGAAGAAGCATGCATCCATAAAATCAAGCACCAGAAGTGGTGTCCAACATGCCCATTAAGAGTCACATCTACACAACACAAGGTCAAATACCCTCAAAGTTGGCAACATTCTAATAGGATACAAGATGCATAAAGTTTCTTTGTATTCTCTTTATAGTTGGCTTATTCATATTCCAATCTTGAGTGATCCATGAGTTTGTAATCCTAATTATCGTACTATCCAAAACCTTGAAATTTTTAATAAAAAGCTATGTGCATCACTCTGATGCAGAGGCTAGGGTTTCTCTCCCATTTCAAAAAATACCCTCAAAGTAGTCAAACTCTCTCTACCGCCGCTCCAATTTTCCGCTGCTTCGTTGCGCTGTGTGCAATTAATCAAGACCAGCACCTTTCGAGGTCACCGCTCCAGCATACCATCGCTCACCCTTGAGTTGCAATCCCGCACGAACCGTCAACTCGTAGACCAAGCTGCACAAGGAAACCGGTCGTAGATCACGACATCACACCAACTCATCTAGGGCCACCACATGCGCTCTTTTCGAGGTCACTACCTCGACGCACAAACACAACTCTCGGGACTGCCGCACAGAGTCAACAAGAGAAACACAAGGAAGCAACCACAATGCGATCCTCCAAGGTGATGCCCCCGAGGAGGTAGCGTCATATCTGGCGCCAATGACTGCTTCGGTAACCCAGAGCTAGGAATTTCCCTCGCAGAGCTACAAACCAACGAGAGTCCGAAGTGTGGCTCCATAACAATGCCTTCAAGAAGATAAACGACGCCAGGGCGCCGACCAAAGGGGCCTGGGCTAGGATTTTGCCTAGAGCTCCTCAGCTCCCTTGCCAATAGGGTGAATGTACGAAAGATCAGCAACACCAAAGAGCACCTAGATCTCTAAAGCATGTAGCACACAACACAACACAGCATCTCTCTATGGAAGTCTGCTAAGCTCCACCTTATGATGCACCTGTTGCAGCATCTCCCACCACGACAAATGTGAACACCACACACACCTTACCGGTGAGACCACCAAGGGTACCTGGGGCCACCAACCTGGTGCCCTCCATGTCCCTATGGTCGCGGTAGAGCCATGCCACAGGCCCTGCAAGACTGGTCGGAGCCCCGTGGAGGTCAAACTACCCAGACCTGGAACAACCCGGTTTAGTCCACTAGCTGCATCCACTAGTAGAAAAACGGCCATTCGTACCGGTTTCGCAATCGGTATAAAAAAATCCGGTACAAAAGCCCCCTCCCCCCTTTCGTACCGGTTCCTTACGAACCGGTATTAAAGGGGCCTCCACATGGGCCACCAGGAGAGCTCAGGGCCAGGGAGCTTTTGTACCGGTTTGTAATACGAACCGGTACCAAAGGTTTCCACCCGCGGAAGAGAAAATGCATGAATCTCTGTCGCGGCAGAGAATTCAGGGTTTAGGGTTTTTGGAGGGTTTAGGGGTATCGGAGCGTTTCATATCGCGTCGATGCACCAGAAACACGTTTGGGTTTAGGTAGTACATGAAGATCAAGGTGATGCATATCAAGTTGGTGCATATAATATAACACACATGTAATTGCATAAGATCGCAAATTAAGTAGTACATGCATGAAGATCGATCTTCATGCATAGTGGTACTCTCCGAGGCGTACTCTATATATGTCTATTACATGTAGCATAGTGGTTGTAATATCCCAGGTATAGGGGTTACAAAATAGAGGAACACAGATGTGTGCATTGCATTCATGCATAGAAAATCCGGGGAATTTTCGCGCTTTTGTTTAAAACCTCCAAAGGGATCGAGGTTTCTCTTACATCGGTGGAATTGAGTTAGTCTTCGATGTGGGTGCGATAAATCTCGACATGACCTTTCCGAACTCATGTGTTTTGGGGAAACAATTTGAATTCAAATTCAAATATGGAAACAGAAATTCAAATAAGAATTTGAATTGGAATTTGAAATTTAAACAAGTATATAAATATTATAGGTAAAAGTACACACATTTGAAAATTCAAATGAATAAATGATTTAAACTTTATTACAAATATCATTACTCCACTATTTACAAGTCACATAAATAGAAATATAGAAAGATTACAAAAGAATAAAAAAAAAAGAATTCCTATACTAAATCTTGATCTTCCCAATCTTCCAATCTTCTTCTTTTCCTGCAATAAGAGAAACAAAACAAAGAAAAAGGGAAAATATTGGGTTATGGTTATAATGTTGCCGTCATATGAAATGAGGCATTTTAATATTGGAACTTAATTAATGGAAATTAGGAACCAGTCCTAATCCCCAAAAGTGATTAGAGGGAAATATTCATCTTCGGCAACATTTGTGATTTAGGAACTACCAGATAGTACCATTGGAGGCAGCAATGATAAATTAGGCATCAAATAGGCAACCAGGGATATTGTGCAACAAGTTATGATCAATTGGAATGGCAACGAAGGCAACATTGTTATTTTCCCTCTAATGTAATCAAGTTCCTATTTAGAAGCCACAAATTAATTTAAATGGATCATTATTGACATAGAAAGGTCAATATGACCCTAACCAAATATTAATAAGCCACTGATAATTATGCAAAGCTTACATGCCAATAGATCAGTAGGCACAATACAGTTGGCAGCCACAAATAAAAATAAAGGTCAATACAAGATAACTACAAGCACCAGCCGTGCCTTGCACATGAGGCAAAGCAAACATCTACTTGACCACATACAATCGTACCAGGGACACAGGCAGCATAGTCACCGCATGCAACCATGTGCTCGTCAAGAAGCACAAGCAACGACCAACCATATAAAAGGCAGATGCCACAGTACCAGCAGTCCCTTGGACACACACAATCTATCCGGCCATAAACTTGTTTGTGCTTTGACAAAGGCAGCACCAACAGCCCTTGTTCATATACACATTAGTAGTTATCAAGAAAAGCTAGAACAACAAGCACCCACACACATCTCTGAGAGACAGCAACTAGATCAATATGAAGTAGATCAAGAAGCAAGGAGGAGAAGTTCATTACAAGCAGAAGGAGTATTTCAGGTTCCAGAGCAGATCAAGCTGCCAAGTACAGCTGGTAGCAACTCATAGGCTAGATCTTGCAGCATCTGTTCTTAACTTCTGCATAGTTTCAACAAGGGAAATAAAGGGTAGAGTGCAAATTTAATAACTCCAATCACCCTGCAACTAGATCTGGTCTAGGAGGATTGAGAGGAGTCATTTCTCTCAGGACTGCATAGAAATGCTATGCATGTTCATCACAGAGATTGGAGAGGCAACAAATAGTATATGTCTTAAAAAAGTGGAGCCTCAGCCTTTGCATCATTGGCAAGACCACAAGATCAAGCAAGCATCTGTTCTTATCGATAATAGCTCACAGAAAATTGGTAGGAGGGATGATTCTCAGATTAGCATAGAAGTGCTATGCTAGTTCATCATAGAATTAAACAAACCACAAGAAGTAGTATCTGTTCATATCATAGAATGTGCCTCAGCCTTTGCATCACAGGCAGGGCCACATAATCAAGTCATATCTGTTCTTATCAGCTTAATAATAAGCAAGCCATCAACTTAACCACAAGATCTGATCATGTATGCACATGATCCAGTAAGCAGTCCCATCCATCAGAGGCTATAAGCATACCAGCTAAATACAGCAAGCCATCAAATAAATTGCCAAGTCGAGCATCAAGTAAATATATAATGCATCCTTCAGCAAAAGCAACATAACCAGTCATGCATGCTTGGGTTGGTACAGCAATTCCAAACAGGGGCATCACAAGAATATAACATCCAGTAGAGCAATTACATAAGGTTACATACTGTCCAGGAAATGTTTCTGGCCAACCAAGTAGTACCAAAGTGGCAGGACAGACAATATAAGTATAAATATAATCTCATAAGCAAGCCACCAAACCAAGCATCAATCTACAAGCAAATCATGCCTGGTACCACAACAAGATGAACCATGGCTCACAGGTCAAAACACCAACACCTAAAGCTAAGATCTTATATCCCGAATTAATAGGAGATCAACCAGGACATATTTGCGCGATGCCGGACCACCTGCACATCATAGACTACAACTAGAAGCTCACCGAAACACCACCACCACAAGAGCATGTCCGGTCGATCTCGATCAATGCCCAATTACTAGATCACAAGGCATAATAGAGGGATCGGGGGAGAAGTTAGCTCACCGTGCTGTAGGGTTGCGGACGAAGTCGACGCCGGGGTTGCGGTCGCGGACGCCATCCGACCGGCGTCGAGGAGGAAGTAGTCACCACATCACCACCACACCATCGGGATGCCGGGGGTGGCCGAGGGCGTCGAGGTTGAGCTGGGGCTCAAACTGGTGGTCGAGGGAGTCAAGAAGAAGGGGCTGGAGCTCGAGGAGGTCAAGCAACGGCCGTGGTGATACTGAGCCGTGCCGGCGACCAAACCATAGGCGGGGCTAGAATCCTCGCGGGCGGGCGCGCGCGTGATGGCGACCAGGCATCATGGTGAATGGGGACCAGGGGAGGAATTGATGGAGGTCAGCCAGGTGGAGCAGCGGCGGCGTGCCGCAACCATAGAGGCGGCTGACATCGGCCGGAGGTGAGGCAGGGGCGGACTCGCCGCAAGTGTCGTGGGCGAGCGAACGAGGTCGTGGGAATCAAATCGGGGAGGTGGAGATGTAGATCACCTCAAGGCGGAGCAAATCCATACCACGCCGGCGCCGAGAGGTGGTCAAGAGCGGCCGGGGGCGGCGGCGCCGCCGCATGGGCGTGGTGGTCGCAAGAGAGGAGAAAGGGAGGACGGTGACCGTGTTCGTATGTGTGAGGAGGGTGAGCGTGAGAGTGGGGGTCGGTTTGGGTTAGACCCAACCGACTCGGGCCTTTTGGGCCAGGCCTGGTTGGCCAGGCTATTGGGCCAACCCAATAGATCATTTGATCTATTTTATTTTTTTTAATTTTTTTTAAAACATTTAAAGAAAATAAAAAGAAATCAATAAATAGAAGTAAGTATCAGAAAATGACATCTATGATATTATCAAATTAAAAGGACAATAATATAAACTTTCCTCTAAATTTCAGAAGACTAATTTTAAATCTTAAACTATTAAGACATAAATACTAACAATATAAATTTCTATGTTTCACCTCAAGAAAATAGTAAATATTACTTGTATTAAAATACCACAATTGTTCCATATGGTTATGTTTAATCATATAAGAATCCTAATTGATCATTACTTCAACTATTAATTAAAACCCTAAACCCTAATAGTATTTATCAATATTTTATTAAGTTTGATAAAATAATATAAGGTTAGATCCACTATTATTTCCATTTCAAGGTTATTAATAATTCCAACTCTTTATTCAATCAATACTTTAATAATTCTATCACAACTTGGAAACCTAGTTCTAATATGTGTAAAGACCTTAACCCTATCATTTTATGTGAAAACCCTAAATTGCTTCTAACCTAAACCCTAGGTTAGAACATGTGATCATGATACTTTCTTTTCAATCGTAGATCCATGGTACAACTAAACCATTGCCAAGTCTTCCTAAAATAATAGAAACCCATCTCTAATACATTGGTATTACATGTGTTCATGCTTAGCTGATCAAATAGGACCAACCCTAGTTCCTATCTTCTGAGACACCAAACTTAGATATCCATGCTTAGCATCACCCCAATGTGATGAACCTCAGGAGCAACTATGCCAGATCTTGAGCATTGCCTAACCATATTCCACTAAACCCTACTAGTCTTGGATACTTATCAACCATCCTATTTAGGGAGCCAATTATTCCTTACTTAGTGAAACCAATAATAAAACCTAGAAAACCTCAACCCTAATTGATATACTTCTTATTCCTTAAGAAGTATGTTCTTCAAAAGTTATTCTTTTGAAGTAAATAAGGAGTAGCCATCCAACCAGACTTTATAGGACCTATAAACCCTAGCCAGCTATCACCATCAAGGTATACCAACCTTGATAGCACCCATGTTTAATGAATTGCCTAAGATGTGCTTCCAACCTTGTTAGAATCCATCTAATACTTACTCCAGAAACTAAATGAAACCATAGTCAACCATAGAACCCCACCAGCCTAATTATCATACTTGTTCTTTATTAAAGAACATGTTCTTCAAAAATTATTCTTTTGAAGTATATGATAAATAATCATTAACCATGTCATATAGTGCTAACACCAACCACTATTCATTACATGTTAGGATTATACAAAATGTTATTATTATGTGCTATTAATGCTATTTTTATGATATATTGCAGCACATGATTATGATACCAAGTAATCACACCTGAATAAGAACCTTGTTTGTGAATCACTCTAAAAGTGCAACACACCCTGAACTAATCATTACCACTCACTAATCCTAAATCATCGGGGTTAGGTCACGCTTAGAGCGATTGCATCTCATACTTATGCATTATTGCATCCTTGCCAATCTTTTAAACATCGTCCTTACCGGACGATGATGCTATTTCAGAATTTGGAGTTATTGCGCACCGAAGACCTTGCCTGCATAATCTTGCAGTCAAGAAAGGCAAGTTCATCACTTGCTCATGTCATATGATTATTTCTATCAAATTACTTGCAAAGTACTATGATTATCACTATTGCATAAAAATCAAAACCACTACTTTCATAACTATGAATATGACTATGTGGTGGGCAATGGAACCATGGATTGTGTTGATATGGTGGAGGTTCCATTGCAAGGGTTTATATCCATCTAGGATTAAACAACAAATGTCGCCGATGATTCTTGTGCCGTAATACCCGTGTTAACCATAAGATCTGGAGTGGGACGGAATAGTCAATTGTATTTTCACCTCTTGTACATCAACGGATGCGCTTTACCGTAGACCCTTGATCCAAGAGAGGACAAGTGGTACCCTTGATCCAAGAGAGGACAAGTGGTAGGGTGGGGATCCCGATGAAGTCCCCACGGTAATTGCGGTCTATGATGGGTTGCAGCTGCCGGCGAAGGAGTTCATGGTAGAGACCTGAACTGTTGTCGTGGTCGGGGGCCGTCCTTAATTGGTATAAGAGCACCGGCGAGGACCCAGGGTCGGAGTTTGCATCAACGGGTGGGTGTATGAGGTAGCGGAGGAATATGATTGGCTATGACCTTATACCGGGCCTCACACCAAAGGAAGTGTGGACGAGAACTATAGACTCGGTTGGCATCAAGGTTAAGATCTCTTATGGGTAAAGCAACACACCTCTGCGAGTGTAAAGAACCGTGACCTGTCACTCCCTGTTCCGGGATATGGAACTGCGAACGCGGCCGGAAAGGAGCTCCATGAAGTTCTAGTAAACCGGTGAAGGCTGACGGACATAGTTCTTCTGAATAAAAGCAACCTCTTGAAGAAACGGTTATGAAAACCTGCATTGGTATTAGACTTTCTGGTCTAATGCCGTAGCTAGTGCATTAAACACCTATTTCCTATAATGAACTTGTTGAGTACGCTCGTACTCATCCCACTCTTAAATCCCCTGCTTAGATATGGAGGCATCGAAGGAAGATCTTCAGTGCAACTCGAAGACCGAGGAGTCAACAACAACTTCAAGGGACAGGACCCTGTCAGAAAAGTCAAATTCTACATCCAACAAGGAGAAAACCTAGATTAGCCATAGAAGGGAACTAGCTTCCTAAACATAGCTCCTATATAGCTAGAATCTATTCATAGCCTCTATAGCTAGTTAAATACTCTACAAATAGAGTTCGTGTTAAGACTAGACTACGAGTCGTTCTTCGGAGTTTATTTGCGGTTTTACCTCATTGTAAAGTAGGAGGCTGTGATGATCTTATGTAACGAGTATATGTTGTAATTTTATAGACATGCCTTGGACCCGCATATGTTTTCGTTGTACCACTCGAGCGATATAATACTAGTGGAACGGTGTTTCATTGGTGTTATATCGGACTTGCATACTACACCATGCGGTGGTATGCCGGGTCACCACAGTTGGTATCAGAGCAAATGCTTGGACCTTAGGATTAAAACCCTTTAAAGGAGACCTATAGGATTGGTAGTGTCTATAGGAAGTTGTCCTAGGTAAACCAAATAATTCTTATGACTTGAGATGGATATTCACTTGAGAATAATCCTGACACACTTAAGTCAATGTTTCTTCCCTAAGTTAGTTAGCTCAACATAGAGCACACCATTAAGTCCCTAAAACAATATATGAATAGATCACAGTTGGTATACAATACATGGTAGTCCAAAGAGAGGATACAACCATAAGGAAGATATCCTATTGGAAGATGTGTACCAACACATGTTATAATCAAGTAAAATTATCTAGACATGTGAAACCACTGATAGTAAGTGATAAAAACAACGGATATGCGGTATTATAGACCATGATGAGTCAATCATGGGAGATAAGGAAGAGTGATAGGAATAATATATGTCTACCTACATGGTAGAGTTGCTAATCATATATGATTCACTTGAGAGTCATTATGTGACGAAGTAGAACATTGAAAGTATTTAGGAGGAGTACAATAAGAAGCTAAGTGCTAAACAAATAGTGCAAGAATTGTGTTCCAAAACAATAAGAAGTGTGCCAAGCACATCATGACCATAGTTTTACAATAGAAACACTTGGAAGTATAGGAGCTATAGTCCAATAGTTATGTGTTTAGAATAACTATGCTAGAATCTAGATATACCATATGAAGTAGTCCTCAACATAATGCAAGCTAAGTTAGTAATTCTAAAGAAAATTAGGTTAACCTTAACTATTCTAGACCACCTTGTTTCAAGTTATCTTATTGCAATTGTGCAATTAAGGTAAAGGTTGAGACAAATAGTAGACTTCCATATATTCATGCTAAGTATCACGATACAAACCTATCTTATGTGGTGTTATATACTACACATCTCAGCCTGATGTTTAGAGATGTCTTACTCCACTATCATTATTCAGGCTTATGATGGTGTGTATTATAAGCACAAAGCTGAATCTTCTTGGATTTTTATTGGATTTTCATTGATTGACTAGATCTGTGCATGAAGTTTGACCTTGGTGTGCAAATGCATGTTGCATCATTAAGTTCTTTCTTGATGTTACAGGTCTAGAGGGTAAATGGGATCGCGTGAGGGAGAGACGAGTTACCAACCAATTGAGGAAATAGTAACGACTCATGAAGAGAGGGAGGCAAAAGAAGGTCAGGAAAGAGAAGCTAAGCGGATGGAAGAGACATTCTCCGCCACTAGAACATCAACATCAACCCCTGTTCTGCTTGAGCAAGAATTCTTTGAGTACATGGAAAGGATGGCTGAGGATAGAGCAGCAAACTTAGCACAACAAAATGAGTTTTTCAGTCATTTGATACGTGAGAATAATGGAGGTATCAGGAATGGAGTGCCAAAAGGAGTGAGTCTTACGGAATTCCTACAAACCAATCCACTGACTTTTGCTACCGCACCAGAACCTATGGATGCGGATGATTGGTTGAGGGACACTGAGCGGAAATTAAATACAGTTCGGTGTAATGATGAAGAGAAGGTTAGATATGCCACCTATCTATTATCAGGACTAGCAGCGTCATGGTGGGATAACATGACTCTAATTCAACCTACGGAACATGTTTTCACGTGGGACGAGTTTAAGAAGAAGTTCGAGAAGCCCGGGTTCTCGAAAGTATCATGGAACTAAAGAGAAGAGAGTTCGAGACCTTGAAATAGAATGACTTGTCGGTATGGAAATATCTAGTAGAGTTTGATCGTTTATCACGTTATGCAACAGAGGATGTGAACACAGAGGAGAAAAGGATAAAAAGGTTCTTAAAAGGGATGAATC
Organism: Lolium rigidum; assembly: GCF_022539505.1. Classification (NCBI taxonomy): domain Eukaryota; kingdom Viridiplantae; phylum Streptophyta; class Magnoliopsida; order Poales; family Poaceae; genus Lolium; species Lolium rigidum. Next base: position 196,440,241 of record NC_061514.1, on the reverse strand, counting down.
CATTCCTGAAAATGCAGTTGAATCTAACCAAATGCACAAGGTTCCACGAGCTAGTGGATACTGCAATTACTTTGGAGAATGATTATGAAGAAGTGCAGAATGAAAGAAAACGGAAGGCCAGGTTGGAACCACAACCAATTCAGATACAACAAACTCAGTCAGAGATGAATTTCCGAACTAGAGATGAGACAATCACACCGTTTTATAGTCAAGTTCGATGCCATAACTGTGCAAGAAAAGGTCACTATGCCAAGGATTGCACGCAACAGGATATTACCTGTTTTGGATGTGGACAACTAGGTCATATGAAATCAGAATGCCCGGATCCATATTTGGTACGAAGATCTAATGAAGCAATGAACCAATTTTCAAACCACCGGGGGAGTTCATCATCTAAGAAGTTCGAACAAGGAAGTGGATGGAGCACAAGGACGGATGCATAGGACTTTGACCATACTTGTTCTGACTCAATCAGTATGTTGAAACAACTTCTTCATTTAGCACAATATTAGTTGCAGAATAATATCTTTAAATTACTCAAGCTTTCATGGGCAACACACTTGCCCTGTGTAAAGTTGGAATAACCATAGTTGCATAACCAACTAACATATCGTACTGGTATTCACAAGCCATGTGGGTACACAATCAATCCAAATAGGATACCCTAGAAAAGTACAATAGAAAGCCAAGGAAAAGACATATAGCCTAACCAAGGAGCTAGATGGTTGGGGAAGATGAACTTAGCAACCATTAGGAAATCCCTAAGGGGGAGAGCGGGGGATCAGTTGGATCCCATATGAATCAATACTTTGAGCAAGATAGTTGGTGAAGGTCTGAACTGAGAGAAAGTTTGATCTTATTTTCATAAGATTATGAACACTACTTTCAGAAGGATGTCAGACCAGAAGCCGAGATTCATACCTCGAGGAAGTAAGAAGTGGACAATAACTTGAGAAAGTAAGTAATATTTACTCAGAAGTATGAAAGCTCAAGTAAGACAAAATTAATGAAGTTGGACGAGGGAAATATCAGAGACAAAACCTAATGGATTCCAGGAAGAATCTGGACAAGGGATATATTTAATTATATCTAGTGAGATCACCACGGAGTTCGAGAGAAGTCGTAGTCTGCATAAGTCAGATCCACACTCCGAAACGTGAGAGAGTTCAAACTTCGAGGACGAAGTTTAGTTTAAGGGGTAGAGACTGTAATATCCCAGGTATAGGGGTTACAAAATAGAGGAACACAGATGTGTGCATTGCATTCATGCATAGAAAATCCGGGGAATTTTCGCGCTTTTGTTTAAAACCTCCAAAGGGATCGAGGTTTCTCTTACATCGGTGGAATTGAGTTAGTCTTCGATGTGGGTGCGATAAATCTCGACATGACCTTTCTGAACTCATGTGTTTTGGGGAAACAATTTGAATTCAAATTCAAATATGGAAACAGAAATTCAAATAAGAATTTGAATTGGAATTTGAAATTTAAACAAGTATATAAATATTATAGGTAAAAGTACACACATTTGAAAATTCAAATGAATAAATGATTTAAACTTTATTACAAATATCATTACTCCACTATTTACAAGTCACATAAATAGAAATATAGAAAGATTACAAAAGAATAAAAAAAAGAATTCCTATACTAAATCTTGATCTTCCCAATCTTCCAATCTTCTTCTTTTCCCTGCAATAAGAGAAACAAAACAAAGAAAAAGGGAAAATATTGGGTTATGGTTATAATGTTGCCGTCATATGAAATGAGGCATTTTAATATTGGAACTTAATTAATGGAAATTAGGAACCAGTCCTAATCCCCAAAAGTGATTAGAGGGAAATATTCATCTTCGGCAACATTTGTGATTTAGGAACTACCAGATAGTACCATTGGAGGCAGCAATGATAAATTAGGCATCAAATAGGCAACCAGGGATATTGTGCAACAAGTTATGATCAATTGGAATGGCAACAGAAGGCAACATTGTTATTTTCCCTCTAATGTAATCAAGTTCCTATTTAGAAGCCACAAATTAATTTAAATGGATCATTATTGACATAGAAAGGTCAATATGACCCTAACCAAATATTAATAAGCCACTGATAATTATGCAAAGCTTACATGCCAATAGATCAGTAGGCACAATACAGTTGGCAGCCACAAATAAAAATAAAGGTCAATACAAGATAACTACAAGCACCAGCCGTGCCTTGCACATGAGGCAAAGCAAACATCTACTTGACCACATACAACTGTACCAGGGACACAGGCAGCATAGTCACCGCATGCAACCATGTGCTGTCAGCAGCACAAGCAACAGCCAACTATATAAAAGGCAGTACCGCAGTACCAGCAGTCCCTTGGACACACACAATCTATCCGGCCATAAACTTGTTTGTGCTTGGACAAAGGCAGCACCAACAGCCCTTGTTCATATACACATTAGTAGTTATCAAGAAAAGCTAGAACAACAAGCACCCACACACATCTCGAGAGACAAGCAACTAGATCAATATGAAGTAGATCAAGAAGCAAGGAGGAGAAGTTCATTACAAGCGAAGGAGTATTTCGGGTTCCGAGAGCGGATCAAGCCGCCAAGTACGACGGGTAGCAACTCATAGGCTAGATCTTGCAGCATCTGTTCTTAACTTCTGCATAGTTTCAACAAGGGAAATAAAGGGTAGAGTGCAAATTTAATAACTCCAATCACCCTGCAACTAGATCTGGTCTAGGAGGATTGAGAGGAGTCATTTCTCTCAGGACTGCATAGAAATGCTATGCATGTTCATCACAGAGATTGGAGAGGCAACAAATAGTATATGTCTTAAAAAAGTGGAGCCTCAGCCTTTGCATCATTGGCAAGACCACAAGATCAAGCAAGCATCTGTTCTTATCGATAATAGCTCACAGAAAATTGGTAGGAGGGATGATTCTCAGATTAGCATAGAAGTGCTATGCTAGTTCATCATAGAATTAAACAAACCACAAGAAGTAGTATCTGTTCATATCATAGAATGTGCCTCAGCCTTTGCATCACAGGCAGGGCCACATAATCAAGTCATATCTGTTCTTATCAGCTTAATAATAAGCAAGCCATCAACTTAACCACAAGATCTGATCATGTATGCACATGATCCAGTAAGCAGTCCCATCCATCAGAGGCTATAAGCATACCAACTAAATACTGAGCAAGCCATCAAATAAATTGCCAAGTCGAGCATCAAGTAAATAGATAATGCATCCTTCAGACAAAAGCAACATAACCAGATCATGCATGCTTGGGTTGGTACAGCAATTCCAAACAGGGGCATCACAAGAATATAACATCCGAGTAGAGCAATTACATAAGGTTACATACTTGTCCAGGAAATGTTTACGGCCAACCAAGTAGTACCAAAGTGGCGGAGACAGCAATATAAGTATAAATATAATCTCATAAGCAAGCCACCAAACCAAGCATCAATCTACAAGCAAATCATGCCTGGTACCACAACAAGATGAACCATGGCTCACAGGTCAAAACACCAACACCTAAAGCTAAGATCTTATATCCCAGAATTAATAGGAGATCAACCAGGACATATTTGCGCGAGCACCGGACCACCCGCACATCATAGACTACAACTAGAAGCTCACCAGAAACACCACCACCACAAGAGCATGTCCAGTCGATCTCGATCAATGCCCAATTACTAGATCACAAGGCATAATAGAGGGATCAGGGGAGAAGTTAGCTCACCGTGCTGTAGGGTTGCAGACGAAGTCGACGCCGGGGTTGCGGTCGCAGACGCCATCCGACCGGCGTCGAGGAGGAAGTAGTCACCACATCACCACCACACCATCGGGATGCCGGGGGGTGGCCGAGGGCGTCGAGGTTGAGCTGGGGCTCAAGCCGGTGGTCGAGGGAGTCAAGAAGAAGGGGCCGGAGCTCGAGGAGGTCAAGCAACGGCCGTGGTGATACCGAGCCGTGCCGGCGACCAAACCATAGGCGGGGCTAGAATCCTCGCGGGCGGGCGCGCGCGTGATGGCGACCGGGCATCATGGTGAATGGGGACCGAGGGGAGGAATTGATGGAGGTCAGCCGGGTGGAGCAGCGGCGGCGTGCCGCAACCATAGAGGCGGCCGACATCGGCCGGAGGTGAGGCAGGGGCGGACTCGCCGCAAGTGTCGTGGGCGAGCGAACGAGGTCGTGGGAATCAAATCGGGGAGGTGGAGATGTAGATCACCTCAAGGCGGAGCAAATCCATACCACGCCGGCGCCAGAGGTGGTCAAGAGCGGCCGGGGGCGAGCGGCGCCGCCGCATGGGCGTGGTGGTCGCAAGAGAGGAGAAAGGGAGGACGGTGACCGTGTTCGTATGTGTGAGGAGGGTGAGCGTGAGAGTGGGGGTCGGTTTGGGTTAGACCCAACCGACTCGGGCCTTTTGGGCCAGGCCTGGTTGGCCAGGCTATTGGGCCAACCCAATAGATCATTTGATCTATTTTATTTTTTAAATTTTTTTAAAACATTTAAAGAAAATAAAAAGAAATCAATAAATAGAAGTAAGTATCGAGAAAATGACATCTATGATATTATCAAATTAAAAGGACAATAATATAAACTTTCCTCTAAATTTCGAAGACTAATTTTAAATCTTAAACTATTAAGACATAAATACTAACAATATAAATTTCTATGTTTCACCTCAAGAAAATAGTAAATATTACTTGTATTAAAATACCACAATTGTTCCATATGGTTATGTTTAATCATATAAGAATCCTAATTGATCATTACTTCAACTATTAATTAAAACCCTAAACCCTAATAGTATTTATCAATATTTTATTAAGTTTGATAAAATAATATAAGGTTAGATCCACTATTATTTCCATTTCAAGGTTATTAATAATTCCAACTCTTTATTCAATCAATACTTTAATAATTCTATCACAACTTGGAAACCTAGTTCTAATATGTGTAAAGACCTTAACCCTATCATTTTATGTGAAAACCCTAAATTGCTTCTAACCTAAACCCTAGGTTAGAACATGTGATCATGATACTTTCTTTTCAATCGTAGATCCATGGTACAACTAAACCATTGCCAAGTCTTCCTAAAATAATAGAAACCCATCTCTAATACATTGGTATTACATGTGTTCATGCTTAGCTGATCAAATAGGACCAACCCTAGTTCCTATCTTCTGAGACACCAAACTTAGATATCCATGCTTAGCATCACCCCAATGTGATGAACCTCAGGAGCAACTATGCCAGATCTTGAGCATTGCCTAACCATATTCCACTAAACCCTACTAGTCTTGGATACTTATCAACCATCCTATTTAGGGAGCCAATTATTCCTTACTTAGTGAAACCAATAATAAAACCTAGAAAACCTCAACCCTAATTGATATACTTCTTATTCCTTAAGAAGTATGTTCTTCAAAAGTTATTCTTTTGAAGTAAATAAGGAGTAGCCATCCAACCAGCTTTATAGGACCTATAAACCCTAGCCAGCTATCACCATCAAGGTATACCAACCTTGATAGCACCCATGTTTAATGAATTGCCTAAGATGTGCTTCCAACCTTGTTAGAATCCATCTAATACTTACTCCAGAAACTAAATGAAACCATAGTCAACCATAGAACCCCACCAGCCTAATTATCATACTTGTTCTTTATTAAAGAACATGTTCTTCAAAAATTATTCTTTTGAAGTATATGATAAATAATCATTAACCATGTCATATAGTGCTAACACCAACCACTATTCATTACATGTTAGGATTATACAAAATGTTATTATTATGTGCTATTAATGCTATTTTTATGATATATTGCAGCACATGATTATGATACCAAGTAATCACACCTGAATAAGAACCTTGTTTGTGAATCACTCTAAAAGTGCAACACACCCCGAACTAATCATTACCACTCACTAATCCTAAATCATCGGGGTTAGGTCACGCTTAGAGCGATTGCATCTCATACTTATGCATTATTGCATCCTTGCCAATCTTTTAAACATCGTCCTTACCGGACGATGATGCTATTTCAGAATTTGGAGTTATTGCGCATCGAAGACCTTGCTCGCATAATCTTGCAGTCAAGAAAGGCAAGTTCATCACTTGCTCATGTCATATGATTATTTCTATCAAATTACTTGCAAAGTACTATGATTATCACTATTGCATAAAAATCAAAACCACTACTTTCATAACTATGAATATGACTATGTGGTGGGCAATGGAACCATGGATTGTGTTGATATGGTGGAGGTTCCATTGCAAGGGTTTATATCCATCTAGGATTAAACAACAAATGTCGCCGATGATTCTTGTGCCGTAATACCCGTGTTAACCATAAGATCCGGAGTGGGACGGAATAGTCAATTGTATTTTCACCTCTTGTACATCAACGGATGCGCTTTACCGTAGACCCTTGATCCAAGAGAGGACAAGTGGTACCCTTGATCCAAGAGAGGACAAGTGGTAGGGTGGGGATCCCGATGAAGTCCCCACGGTAATTGCGGTCTATGATGGGTTGCAGCTGCCGGCGAAGGAGTTCATGGTAGAGACCTGAACTGTTGTCGTGGTCGGGGCCGTCCTTAACTGGTATAAGAGCACCGGCGAGGACCCAGGGTCGGAGTTTGCATCAACGGGTGGGTGTATGAGGTAGCGGAGGAATATGATTGGCTATGACCTTATACCGGGCCTCACACCAAAGGAAGTGTGGACGAGAACTATAGACTCGGTTGGCATCAAGGTTAAGATCTCTTATGGGTAAAGCAACACACCTCTGCAGAGTGTAAAGAACCGTGACCTGTCACTCCCTGTTCCGGGATATGGAGCTCGCGAACGCGGCCGGAAAGGAGCTCCATGAAGTTCTAGTAAACCGGTGAAGGCCGACGGACATAGTTCTTCCGAATAAAAGCAACCTCTTGAAGAAACGGTTATGAAAACCTGCATTGGTATTAGACTTTCCGGTCTAATGCCGTAGCTAGTGCATTAAACACCTATTTCCTATAATGAACTTGTTGAGTACGCTCGTACTCATCCCACTCTTAAATCCCCGCTTAGATATGGAGGCATCGAAGGAAGATCTTCAGTGCAACTCGAAGACCGAGGAGTCAACAACAACTTCAAGGGACAGGACCCTGTCAGAAAAGTCAAATTCTACATCCAACAAGGAGAAAACCTAGATTAGCCATAGAAGGGAACTAGCTTCCTAAACATAGCTCCTATATAGCTAGAATCTATTCATAGCCTCTATAGCTAGTTAAATACTCTACAAATAGAGTTCGTGTTAAGACTAGACTACGAGTCGTTCTTCTGGAGTTTATTTGCAGTTTTACCTCATTGTAAAGTAGGAGGCTGTGATGATCTTATGTAACAGAGTATATGTTGTAATTTTATAGACATGCCTTGGACCCGCATATGTTTCTGTTGTACCACTCTGAGCGATATAATACTAGTGGAACGGTGTTTCATTGGTGTTATATCAGACTTGCATACTACACCATGCAGTGGTATGCCGGGTCACCACAGTGGTACTCTCCGAGTCAAACTATATGTAACATGTACATCTTCATTCATAGTGGTACTCTGCGAATGGTGGTAAGACGTTCCGAAGGAAAAATCCCGCCGATTCCTCGCCTATTGCTATGAAGCGGTCCTCGATTGAGAGCTTGTTCCGCTTTCTTGCCATCTATAAAAGAATAAGATACAAATGAATACATGAGCTATGTGTGTGTATATATATATATCAAATCACAATCAAACAATTATTACTGAAACTCAGCACAACTTATGATAAGAAAATAAATTTTTGAATATTGTTTTCGTACCTCTTTATTTATTTCATTATTCGTTCTCTCGCTGACAATTCTGTGGATGTACTCGCAAACGTAGTATCCACAGAGATCAGTCCCTTGTGGTTGTTGCGGGCATTTCTTTACAAGAATATAATTCAATCAAACAATAGTCAAGTATGATAGATGTGTGTGGACCTAGGTAGTACTACTTACTTTCGCACGCCATCGCAGCTTCGGTTGCCATTCATGGGACTTATCTTTCTTGATGAAAGTTTGTCATATGCTGCCCGACAAAATAAAATGCATAAAAGAGTTATCAATTAGTTCATAGCATGAAATTAACGAAACAAACCGAAAAGAATTGAAATTACCTTCTGAGCATAAGAAAACAAGACTTGTATAGTTCTGAATTTTTGCTTAGTGAGTCAAAGACTTCAACTTCTCCATCGTACATTTTGATGACGAGAAGAATAAAGTGAAACCTACGCACGTTTAAATACGTAGTGTCATATATATAAGTCATCAGTTAAAATTTTGACATACGATGAGCATAATATAATGTGTTATAAGACAGTAAGACTCACTGGAAGTTGTAAGGACAAATTATTAGCCTTTTGTCATGTTGTCGCTTCAAAAACCTTAGCAAAGTCTCCGGTGTATCCTTGTTATAGAGGGGTTCTTCTATGGTTATAACATGCATTGTGTCCGGGTCAATGAACCCAATGTTCGTGATTTCGTCCCTTTTGCATTCGAGCATCTTCGATCTGCATAATATAGCGCACAAAAGATTATAATTTGCAGACAATGAACGAGCTGAGCTAAAGACTTGTCAAATTAAATAAATCACTTACAGACAATAGCAACTGATGATAGATTTGTCGAGGGCCCGGAGATTGTATAACTGGAAAAGCTCGTTGAAGTACGTTCACACAGTATTCCTGGAAGTAGTTCTCTTGCCTAACTTGCACCATGATAGTCTCCGTCCCTCCTTTTGAGGCATTAAGGTACCACGAATGCAAGTTACGCATACGTGTTGGTAGCTTCCTGAGATTCTCGACCAAATCTTTCCCTTGAACAAATTTATATGCTGGTTCAGCGAAGGCATAATAGGTTGTGTTTTGTAGAGAACTTTGAACGGCCTTTCCGTCAAACACCTTCAGAGGGGGGCCGATTGAACGGGTTGTTGTTCGAGCTGGTAGACTTGGTGTATCCCTTTTATCTCCTTGACACCCGATTGAACGGGTTTTGTTGCCTCGATCATCTTGTCATACGACCTTTCAATAGAACCCCTATAGTCAGATGGCGGCGATGGTAGAGGGTCATATAGATTCTCAACGGTACGCACAACTTTCACTGGATCTAGTGTCTTCTCAAAACGTATCTCTGGCACTTTCGGTGCAAAAAAGGCTCTCAGCTCGGACTCAACGGTTTCCCTGTTTTCCTCTTCACTTTTTTCCCAAGTTAACTTCTCAATGGGCGGCTGTGGTTTCTCCTTTCTAGATCTCTTCCTAGGCGGCGTACCATTCCGCTTAACGGGCGCTGTCTTACGCGGAGAATCTCGAGATGGTGGACTCACGCTGGGGTCCCTCTCAGGTAGGTGTGGACTTGGCTGCTCATGAGGATCTGCTACCGGGGAGGAGTCGATGGCATTTGCTGCTCATGTGGACCGCTACCACGAGGAGTCGGTGGCCTTTGCAAAAGGACGATGTATTTCTTCGGCCATAGGGTGAAACCGTGCTTGACATCGGCCAGTGTCTTCTCATCGTCACCTCTAGGAATATCAAGCTCCACTATTTCAAAACCCGGAACAACTTCATCCACCCCGACACGAACACAACCAGGTGGAATGGGCATATGATGGTGCATTGCTCCATCTTCACTTGGGTAAACATAGCCGACCGCCACCTTAACAGACGCGGTCCTGAATAACATATGTAGCTCGCAATATGTCTTCTCCGTGACATAATCCACGGGGTAGCTTCCTCCACATCCGTCAAGATGCGAGGAACCCACACTGCTTCTTCGCTGAGATGGGGCAGCATCGGCTTGAGGATCCTATAGAAACAGCGGCTGATCAGGTGCCCTCTGATTTTTCTCAAGCGCCTCTACCCTATTTAACAATTCTGTTAACGTGTCGGCGTCCTTCTTCTTCCTTCGCGAATGGCTTCTATAAGTGTCAGCGCTGTCCTGCCACGCTTCCTTCATGGTGAGACCTGGGCGAGCTCGTACCCGTCCAACGTGTTCAGGATTCCCCAGAGCGACTGTCAGCTCGTCATTCTCTCTATCGGGAATGTACTCTCCCTTTCTGACCTTTTCAATTGCATCTACAAGCTTCGGTATGATTGCCTCAATTTTTTCCTTCCATTTTCCCTGCGCAACGATCAGCCCTGTCTTTGGGTCCAACCCTGCCCCATGCGCGAACAACCAGAACTTGGACCGTTCGGGCCAGTCCCATGTCTGTGGAGTGATTCCTGCATCCATCAGTTTATTTTCAAACGTTGTCCACTTCGGAATGGCAGTCTTGTAGCCACCTGACCCAAAATGATGCCAAAGTTTCTTCTTTGAAGCATTTTTCGTATTTGTGACTGATCGGGACACAAAAGTAGACGATTTCTTATACCTCTTAAATGCGGGCCAGTGATCTTTTATCTTCACTAGATTATCATCGAATACTAGATCTTCATTCTTATATTTGTCCCATAAATTTTTCTTCCAGGTCTGGAATTGTATGGCCATCTTCTTCCATGTCCATTCCTTGACTTTATTCTTCTGGCCTTCCTTCATGTCTTCCGGTAGGCTGAATCGTGTCAGTAGACTGTCCCAAATAAAAAATTGCATCGCGTCGTTGACATAACTAGCTTCAGTCCCCGCTTTCTTCGGCTTATGCCACTCTTGAATGCTGATCGGTACATGGTCCCTAACAAGAACTCCGGCTTGATTTGTAAATGTGCGGCAGTGCTCTTTGGGATGCTCCGGTTCACCATTAGCCTTAAATGCCGTGAGGGATAACCTGCCCTCGCCCTTTAGCACTCTCGTCGGACCTTGTTTTGTTTTAACAGACTTGCTCGATGATCCAGAAGGCTAAAAGAAAAAATTATTCGTTAATAAGTGCAATACAAATAAATGAATGCATCTAGGGATGAACATAGACTTGATACATTAATATACACCTCGCCGGAGTTTGTTATGGACACTTCGTTGTCTCTTCTAATTTGTTCACACTCAAATCCCTCGCCGAAATCGTTCAGAAAGTCTTCTGCACCGCTTCATCGGGTTCCGTACCACGGGCACTCTCATAGATCAATTTCTGCACCGCTTCTTCCCCCTCATCATCTCGGACAAAGGTGCCATCCTCCATACCTCAATGTCACTACAAAATTAAGAAAGAAATTATTTCATTCATCATATCATGATCATAATAGATTGCTAGATGGATAACAATTCAAATGAAGAAAGCAATAACCCTAACCCTAACACTCGGCGCTCCTCCTCGATGTCGCGGCGCCCTATTTCTCGACCCTAACTCTATGTCGCGGCGGCACCGCCATGGACTCGACACCGCTATGGACCCTAACCCTAACACTCGGCGCTACTCCTCTCGCTCTTCTCTCTTTTTCTCGACCCTAACCCTAACACTCGGCGCTCCTCCTCTCGCGAGCTCACAGGCAGCGTCAACAACGGAGGGAACCAGCCGGTCGGGGCACCACCCTCCTCGACTTCCTCCGCTCCCGCGCCCGCTTCACCGTCCCATTCCCCGCATTCCATCTCCAAATTCCAATTCGGATTGCTGTTTGAGAATCCGGCGATGGAGTGGCTCGACGAGTACGAGAAGCTGGTGATCAGGATGGACACCCGCAAGGTGGTCATCGACAATGCCGTCTGCCCCACAGCCACGCTGGTCTGCACTGGGCAATCCGATACGAGCTCGTCGGCGGGAACCTTCCCTGCCTATGCCCCCACGTCTGCGTGCTCCAGTGCCACCCGGGCCCATGCCCGCCCTGCAAGGCGTTCGCGCCTGAGCGCCCCTGCCCCTGCGGCAAGCAGTCCATCGCGCGGCGCTGCACGGACCGTGCCACCCCCGTCACCTACGGCTAGCGCTGCGAACGTCTACGCCCTGCCCCGGCGCCACCGCTGCGAGAAGCCCTGCCACACGGGGCCATGCGGGGACTGCCGCCGGCGTGTTCTCCTGCGGCGAGGCTTGCGGGCACGGCCTGGCGTGCGGCAACCACGCCTGCCAGGACACGTGCCACCCGGGGCCGTGCGGGGAGTGCCGGCTCCAGCCTAGGAAGGTCATCGCGAGCTGCCTGGACCCGGTCCCTGCCTGCGACGAGGTCCGCGGTCGACGAGCGGGTACGCCTGCGCCGCCGACCCTGCCGATGCCAAGAAGCTGCCCAGGAGCGCATTTCATCGAGCACCTGGAGCGCGTCCGGGAGGTGCTCCGCGCGGCAGGGAGGAAGATGACCACCTGGACGCGTCGAGGTCGGCACCGCGGCGTGCGGCAGCGTGCACGGCGAGGGGAGCAGCGTGCGGGCGAGGGGAAGGAGAAAGGGGAGGGATGGCGACGGCGGTCGGCGTGGAGAGGGAGGGAGGCTTACCCTGCCGGCGCGGGGAGCTGCTGCTGTGCGCGGACGACGGCGATGGCGTGGTGCGGCGTGGCGACGATGACGAACGGCGGCGACGGCGTGGTGTGAGTGCGGTGACGGCGAGGACGACGGACGGCGGCGACGGCGTGGGCGCGCGGAGCTCTCTCTGTGCGTCACGCGGCCGTTTGTGTGTGATTTGGGGATTTCCCGTCCTGCGCGCCTAAGGGAATACATGGGAGGGACCTTTGGTACCGGCTGGTACCACCAACCGGTACCGGTTGGTGGTACCAACCGGTGCCAAAGGTTTTTTTTTTGTTTTTCTTTTGTTGTTTCTTTTGTTTTCCTTTTGCTGTTTCTTTTTCTTTTCTGTTTCTTTTCTTTTCTTTTTCTTTTTTGTTTCTTTTATTTTCTATTTCTTTTCTATTTCTTTTCTATTTATTTTTCTATTTCTGTTTGTTTTCTTTTCTATTTCTTTTCTATATCTTTTTTCTGTTTCTTTTCTATTTATTTTATATATATTTTCTAATTCTTTTTATGTTTCTTTTCTATTTATTTTTTATATCTTTTCTAATTATTTTTATATTTCTTTTCTATATATTTTCTATTTCTTTTCTTTACTCCCGCCACGACGCCGTCCGCGCGGGAAACTTTCCCGCCACGATGGCGCGCGTGGAAGAAAAAAGGCGGGAAAGAAAGGGCGGGAATAAAATTTTATTACGATTGAACTCGAATTAAAAGTACATAGCTCAACTGAAAATTAAGATACATGGCTAGATTCGACTGTTGGAGTCATTCAGTCATACTCGTGCCTAGCCCTATAGTAGTCGCCACTGTAGTCGTCGTAGTCGCCGTCATCATCGTCGTTGGCGTCGGGGTCGCGGTAGTCGAACGTCGGCGGGTGAGCACGCGTGGGCTGGGACTGAGGGTAGCGCAGGAGGGGGCCACGGTAGGCCATGACGCCCTGGAGAGTCCGGTCGCGCCACCACAGCCGACGGCCGGCCTCGTTGAAGTTCGAACGAGGTGGGCCATCCTCCTCGTGCCTGGCAAGCGCACTCTCACGCCGATTGATGAAGAAGCTTTCCCAAGTCGGGTTGTAGTCGGGATGCCACTGGGGATTCCTCCGCTGCTCTGGCGTGAGCTCGAAGTAGTAGTGGTTTGTGATGGCCATCTCGCGCGCCACACCTAGAGGGACGAGGAGGGACCGGTACGCCTCCGACGCTCAGCAACCAGCCGGTCGGGACGCGGTAGCCCGGCGGGCAGGGGGTAGTTCGAGGCGCAAAGCGCCTCCGCCTCCCGGGGGGTTAGAGATACGATGGAAGTCATGGGAGAGAATGATGAGGTTTGCAGATATGAGTCTAGATGTGATATGTAAATGGAGGCCAAGCCTACATATATATAGTGAAAAAAATGGCGGGACGAAGGAGGCGGGAAGACAGAGGGGGGAACCGGTGGAAAGCGCGGGAAGAAAATAGGCGGGAACGCAATGGCGCGGGAAACTTAACCCTAACCTTTAGTACCGGCTGGTGGGTGCAACCGGTACTAAAGGTGGTTTTTCTGTCATGTAACAAAACTGTCGGTGGGATAAGGACGCGTGGGTAACCTTTCGTACCGGCTGGTGGGTACAACCGGTACTAAAGGTGGTTTTTCAACAAAACTGTCGGTGCGATAAGGATGCGTGGGGGACCTTTAGTACCGGCTGGTGGGTGCGACCGGTACTAAAGCTGTCGGCAGGATAAGGACGCCCTGCTCGATGAGATAAAGCATGTAGCGCACGACGCCGTGTCGGAGGAACAAGACAAAGCAGAAGCGGCGCCGTGCCTATAAAAGGAACACCGATACGCCTTGGCAAGCAGATCAACAAGCAGGTAGGGAGAGTTTCATCCCCATGGATGGAGGAAAGGGTTGGGAAATCTCCGTGGCGGAACTTCTCGAATATGCCCTTGGTGCACACGCCCTATGGCATCTTCGGAAGTTCCGCCTCAGAAAAATTTCCCTACAAGCCCGTGAAAGACTCCATCTCCTCTAACAATGTTGGTGAAAGGGTTGGGAAATCTCCCGTGGCGGAACTTCTCGAATATGCCCTTGGTGCACATGCCCTATGGCATATTCGGAAGTTCCGCCTTGGAAAAATTTCGCTGCAAGCCCGTGAAAGCTACTTAACTAGTAAAACAAGCCAACCATCTCCATTGTTAATATCTTACATACAGTAACATCATTACAAAAAGGTGATATCCATATTGAGATACACAAGTTATGATCCCTATCTAGCTAGTCTTCTGAGTTTTCTTCGTGTGTTTCCCTTTCTTCTGACTGCGACACAACCATGGACAATCTTCATTATTTAAGATGATGCTTGGGTCAGTTTTTACCTTGAAGGGTGGAATATCATCAAACTTATTATAATCTTCTGACATGTTTGTCTTGTCCTCTACTCCCACGATGTTTCTTTTTCTGAAAGAACTATGTGCGGCTTTGGCTCATCGTATGATGTGTCCTCTTGCCTTTCTTTTCTTTTCTTCGGTTTGGTAGACATGTCCTTCACATAAAAAACCTGAGCCACTTCACTGGCTAGGACAAATGGTTCGGTGTCGTACCCTAGATTCTTGAGATCCACTGTAGTCATTCCGTACTGCGGGTCTACCTGTACCCCGTCTTTCAGGTTGAACCATTTGCACCGGAACAAAGAGATCTTGAAATTAGGTCCATATTCAAGTTCCCATATCTCCTCTATGTACCCATAATATGTGACCTTGTTCCCATTGCCATCTTCTGCATCAAAGCGGACACCACTGTTTTGGTTGGTGCTCTTTTTATCTTGGGCGAACGTGTAAAATGTATTTCCATTAATCTCGTACCCTTGAAAAGTCGATATAGTCGAAGATGGTTGCTTGGCCAACAAGTATAGCTGCTCGTCATCAGTGACATTCATGAGACGTGTTTGCAACCAACCGCCGAAAGTCTTCATGTGTTCTCCATCAATCCAATCTTCACGTTGCTCCGGGTATTTAGAGCGTAAGATATCCTTGTGTTCCTCTTTGTACGGAGCCACCAAGATGGAATTATGTAGAACTGTGTAGTGTGCTTGAGTGAAAGAATGTATGTCCATACACGTTGTTGCTTTCTTTCCTAGCGTGCCTTTTCCACGCAGTCTCCCCTCATAGCGCGATTCAGGAGCACCGATCGGCTTAAGGTCAGGAATAAAGTCAACGCAAAACTCAATGACCTCCTCTGTTCCATAGCCCTTGGAGATGCTTCCTTCTGGCCTAGCACGGTTATGAACGTACTTCTTTAAGACTCCCATGAATCTCTCAAAGGGGAACATGTTGTGTAAAAATACAGGACCGAGAACGCCAATCTCTTTGACCAGGTGAACTAGGAGATGTGTCATAATATTGAAGAAGGATGGTGGGAACACCAACTCGAAGCTGACTAGACATTGCACGACATCCTTCTGTAAATTTTGTAGAGTAAGTGGATTGATCACCTTCTGAGAAATTGCATCGAGGAACGCACATAGCTTCACGATGGGTACTCGAACATTTTTTCGGCAGAAGCCCCCTCAATGCAACCGGAAGTAATTGTGTCATAATCACGTGGCAGTCATGAGACTTTAGGTTTTGAAACTTTTTCTCTGACATGTTTATTATTCCCTTATATTCGACGAGAATCCAGACGGGACCTTGATGCTACTCAGGACTTCAAAAAAGATCTCCTTCTCCTCTTTGGTAAGAGCGTAGCTGGCAGGACCTTGATACTTCTCTGGATTCAGGTTGTTTCCTTCGTGGATACTTTGCTGGTCCTGCCGTGCATCCGGTGTATCTTTTGTGTTCCCATACACGCCCAAGAAGTTTAGTAGGTTCACGCAAAGATTTTTCGTCATGTGCATCACGTCGATTGGAGAGTGAACCTCTAAGAATTTCCAGTAGGGTAGCTCCCAAAATATCGACTTCTTCTTCCACATGGGTACATGTCCATCAACATCATGCGGAACAGATTTTCCGCCAGGACCCTTTCCAAATATCACTTTTAAATCCTTGACCATATCATATATAACTTCCCCAGTAAGGCGGGTAGGCTTCGTTCGGTTATCTGCCTCACCTCCGAAATGCTTTCATCTCTTTCTTACGTGATGTTGTTTTGGAAGAAATTGACGATGCCCCAGGTACACATTCTTGTTTCCCAAATATTTACTGTCAGTCTCACCTAAACAGTGTGTGCATGCATTGTATCCCTTGTTTGACTGCCCTGAAATGTTACCAAGAGCAGGCCATTGATGGTTACAGATAACAACGCTCGTAGGTTAAATTCCTTTTGTTGTGCTCATCCCACACAGGTACACCTTCTTCACGCCACAACTCTAAAAGTTTTTCAACCAATGGCCTCAGGTACACATCAATGTCGTTGCCGGGTTGCTTCGGGCCTTGGATGAGCACTGTTATCATAATGAACTTCCGCTTCATGCACAACTAAGGAGGAAGGTTATAGATACATAGTCACTGGCCAGGTGCTATGACTGGAGCTCTGCTCCCCGAAAGGATTAAAGCCATCTGTACTTAGACCAAATCTTAAGTTCCTTGCGTCATCTGAAAATGACTTGAACTCTTTGTCGATTTTTCTCCACTACGACCCGTCAGCGGGGTGTCTCAGCATCACATCTTTCTTACGGTCCTCTTTGTGCCATCGCAACAACTTGGCATGCTCTTTGTTTTGGAACAAACGTTTCAACCACGGTATTATAGGAGCATACCACATCACCTTCGCAGGAACCCTCTTCCTGGGGTTGGACTCACCCTCAACATCGCCAGGGTCATCTCGTCTGATCTTATACCTCAATGCACTACATACCGGGCATGCATTCAAATTCCCGTACTCCTTGCGGTAGAGGATGCAGTCATTGATGCATGCATGTATCTTCTGCACCTCTAATCCTAGAGGGCAGACAACCTTCTTTGCTTCGTACGTACTAGAGGGCAATACGTTCTCCCTGGAAGCATCTTCTTTATTATTTTCAGCAACTTTTCAAATCCCTTGTCAGAAGTACCATTCTCTGCCTTCCATTGCAGCAATTCCAGCGTGGTACCCAGCTTTTTCTGGCCATTTTCGCAATTTGGGTACAATAGTTTGTTGTGATCCTCTAACATTTTCTCCAACTTCAACCTCTCCTTTGTACTTCCGTAGTTTATCTTTGCATCAAGAATGGCCCGACCCAAATCGTCATCCGGGTCGTCAAAAATCGGCTCATCAAAAATGGGCTCTTCTTCAGCTTCGTCTTCCCCCATTCTACTATCACCGTCTTCAGTGAATATAGGATAGTTGTCACTATCCTCTTCTTCTTCGTTGTCTTCCAATATAACCCCTCTTTCTACGTGCTTGGTCCAGTAATTATAGCTGGGCATGAAACCGTTCTCCAGCAGGTGGACGTGAATGATCTTTGAGGTAGAGTAATCCTTCATATTCTTACAGAAACTACATGGACAATAGATGAAACCATTCGACTGCCTGTTTGCCTCAGCCACGTTGAGAAAATAATGCATGCCATTAATGAAGTCGAGATGGCACCGGTCACCGTACATCCATTGTCGACTCATCTGCATTATATATTTATATCAAAAATCATTAATTACACAACATCGTGGATATATGAGTGACCAACTTAATTAATATTCAAGTTCATCACATAAAGCTAAGTTTTTTATTAAAAAAAGAGGCTCACCGAGGTGGTACGGTGCCGGCTAGGGGACGACGCTGGCGATCGACGGCGGTGAGGACGGGGATGATACTAATTAAAACCTACAAAACATACCATAATTTCAGCTCAAATTGCATATAAAATAAATAAAATCCCTAACTTAGGCATTTCATCGAACACCTTGCTAGAACTAGAAAAATAGTACGAGTTAAAACTACCAAAGAAATAAGATAAATTAGGAACTCCGGAAGAAAGGATGATATTGGTAACCCTTGGATAGATCTATGCCCTTAATCTTGTTAAAATGGTGGAGAAAAAATAGAGATTTGTTGGAGTGTGAGAGGTGCAAAAAAATTTAGAGTGTGAGAGGAAGAAGAGAAAAATGAGAGCCAGAGGCCAGGGACGGGGGCAATGTGATAATATAGCTGGGCACCCTTTGGTACGGGTTCGTGTTACGAACCGGTACCAAAGGTCCAGCCCTGGCCCCACACGCGCCTGAGATGCGGGCCGAAGACCTTTCGTACCGGTTCGTAACACGAACCGGTACGAAAGCCCCTCACGAACCGGTATTGATGCTCCTCGCCCGCGTGGGCGCACAAACCGGTACAAAAGGCTTAGACGGTTGCCCCCTTTTCTACTAGTGATCCTGAACCAACGCAAGAAAATGTCCTGCAGGTCCCCTGCTCACACAGTGCCACCACCGACAAATCTGAATCGCTCAAGTCTGCCACCGCTATGTTGCGGCCATCGCGCTACCATGAAGAAGAGGTGTTGACCAACCTCCGGGGCGTCCACCCTGGCTTACGCTCGTTGCGAGCTCCAGCCGCTGCTCACTAGCTGCATCTGCTGGCCTCCAGGAGCCCCAACCGACAGCGAGAAGAGGACCTCTCTCGCAACCTTAGGCAGCGGGGCCTCCACCGCGCTAGGAGCTAGCGCGAGCTAGCCAGGAGGCCTCTATAGATGGCGGACGGGTAGCCATCTGAATGGTGTTATTTATACTAGTGAATGCTACCTTTGCCTCAGCAAAATATACTCCTTCTGTACATAAAAAGATAAAGATATCTTATATTTATCTAAATTTGGATGTACGTAGGTAGTAGTGCAAATTGTGGTGTTAATCACACAGGAGTTGGCTAGTATGTCCGATATTTTAGCTGTGGTGAGAGCCACAAGCTCATAGTCTTGGCGAAGTTGGTAGTAGACACGGGCAACCTGCCTCCGATTGCTCACGGTTGTTGAGCAGGCCGATTATAAACCACGAGATGGTGGTGATGCATATGAACGCGGGGCACACGCCTCGGTAGAACCCAGCGTCGCCGTCGGTGAGCTCCTTGGGTAGGCGCACCACCAACATAAGCGTCGTGACACCGAGGGCCAACATTGCGGCGAAGTGAACCACCTGCGCAACACATAATTAACAAGGTATTTCATGAGAAGCCAAACTACAACATATGGTGGAGGTGTTCAGGCTAGCACGCACGTACCCTGAGCACGCAGAGAGCTAAAAGCTTTTTCTGCCGGCGATTGTGATCTAACCGAGGCTGCAGCGGCAGTACCGCCGGCGGCGCGTGGATAAGCCGGCGGGCCGGCGGCGGTGGTCGGACGTGGTCGTCCACCATGTGGATGACGAACTCCGGCTCCTTCTTTGGGCAGTCTTCGTCGGAGCTGGAGTCGGGATCCAACGCCGACATGATAGCACACCAAAACCTCGGGTTCAAGCTCTCTTTACGCCTTTACGGGAGGAGATCGATCAACAAACTGATTCTCCAGCGCAGCTCTTTATTTTTATTTTGCTCCTCGTCTCGGTTCCTTGCTCTAAAACGGCTTTGACCCGAACTCAAGGCCGGATAGGACACACGGTTGTACCAACTATCGTAAAAAAGAGACCAATTCAGCAAGCAAAACTGTCCATTTAATGCCGAAACTATAGGGATATAATCACGGAGTTCTTGTTATAATTTTTTCTTCGAATCACCTTGTTGAAACATGGGAGTTGTTCCACGTCAAGAAAAAAAATATGGGAGTTGTTAATAAGTTGAATGTTTTTCTTTTGACAATCTGGTGAAAAAAATGAGAAAAGATCCAAATTAAATTTGGTGAGGTAAGATCTGGAGATCCATACCTAAAAATTTATTATTCAGCACCACCGCTGACATCGTAAACACTATAACATACTCAGTTTTAGCTGACGATTTAATTTTGTCAGCAAATGTCTAAATTCCATTATGAACATGTGATATTGACGGTTTGAAAATCCGTAGGCAACCTCTCGTCACATATGGCCAGCCTAATGGTTTGGTGCGACTGTTGTGGACCCATGATAGCCAAATCCAAGCCCGAAGCTTGCCCGGACCGGTACATCGTGGCGGACTTAATCCTTTTCAGGCGGTCCCCGTGTCGCCGACCGCCGTGTCAGGCGTGTCAGGCGTGTCAGACCAATGATTGCATTGTCATTACGGTCGGGAAAGCATTTTGTCATCTAGCATGTTGTCAACGATGTCGTGGCTTGGCCCGCTGAAGATACGAGGAACCTTCCAGTGAAAACACGTGGCATTGTCAGACATACACGTGCCCTCGCATCTGCTCTCATCAAAACTAACATCATTGCGAAAAATGAGCCAGTAGAGTCAGGACACGTGTCTGCACGTTGGGATATACAAGGGGCTATCGCGTCGTGGGTTCCAACGCCAGGGAATGAGAATCCCCTTTTGGTTTGGCGGGGCGAAGAGCGCGGCAAGCCCTAGCGACGGTGGAGAGAGCCCTCACAAGCACATACAAACAACGTTGTTTTTACCTAGGCTCAGGTCGAGATGTGCGAAACCTACGTCCTGCAACTCTACTTCATATGGTGGTTTCTTCTCCGAGACATCCTCTTCCTCTCCCCTGGAGCCTTGGGCCTCCTTTTATACGAACAAGGGGTCACCACAGGGCGCTGCATGGATCCACGCGGTGAGGTGTCGCATGCATGGGTTCAACACGTCGGCACGGATCTACGGCCCGGTGAGACGCATTGTTGCGCCAGTAGCGCAGGCGCAGATCGGGCCCAGTCAGTTGGTCATGTCTTGGCTAGGCGGAAGTGGTTGGCCGGGTCGCTATTCCCAGGTATTCCATGGTTGGGTGTTCCTGGTCGAGGCCCCGTCGTGGTCATTCAATCCCTCTATCATCATCCGCTTGGCAGAGGTCCACGGGGGCTGCCCAGTTCGGCTCCCACTCTGGTGTCGATGCGAGACCCTATTTCCTAGACACGACAGGGGCCACATCTATGAATAAACAGGAAACACGTGTCTGAATGTTCTAGGACGTCGCCTAGAGGGGGAGTGAATAGGCGGTGTATAAAAACTTCTACTTGAGAGCTAAACTAGGCGGAATAAAACTACACTTGTGTTTACTAGTTTAGCTCAAGGCCTATCAACTAGGGTTTTGCCTAAGAGCACCAACAACCTATGCTAGCATGATGAGCACAAAGTGATAACAAGCTAGGTATAGCACATCAAGCAAGATAGATATAACAAGGTAAAGCGCATAGGTTAAGGAGCTCGGGTTGAGAAGTAACCGGTGCACGAGGAGACGACGGTGTATCCCGAAGTTCACACACTAAGGTTCTACGTCTCCGTCTGGAGCGGTGTGGAGGCACGAGGCTCTCCAATGAGCCACTAGGGCCACCGTATTCTCCTCGAGCCTTTCCACCAAAGGAAAGCCTCGATCCACTAAGGGACACTTGAGGGTGGTCACCGAACCCGTACAAGCTTGGGCAAACACCCAATTATCACACTTGAGGCAACTCCACAACGAGGAGGCTCTCAAGAACACGGCCACAAGAGGCAACACACACCACCAAGGAAACACACTCCACCAAGGATGCGAATGCGCCACAAGAGGCTAACACACTCCACCAAGGAAACGATGCGCCACAAGAGGCTAACACACTCCACAAAGGAAACACGACCACTAAGGCAATGCGGCCACTAAGGCAAGATGGCCACTTAGGCAAGAACACCACTAAGGTAGAACACACACTCTACGAGATCGAAACCCCGGAGAGGACTCAAACCGATGCACCTAATGCAATGGCTAAGAACACCACTAAGATGCCCAAGTTCTTCTCTCCCAAATTCCAACAAAGCTAGAAGAAGCTATTGGGGGAATAAGGGAGGAAGAACAAAGAGTGGAGAAACACCAAGAAACTCCAAGAACTAGATCTAGCAAGATCCTCTCACTTGGAGAGGGATTCAATTGGTGAAGCTCTAGATCTAGATCTCCTCTCTCCTTTCCCCCAAAAATATGCAACAAATAGTGGGGGGGGTCAAGAGGAGGAAGCAAGAACCCAAGATCAACAATGGAGGAGAGAGAATGGAGGGGAAGGGTTGGTTTGGTCGGAGGTGGAAGAGAGGTATATATAGGGGACCCAGAAATATAGCTGTTGGGGCTGAAAAACGGTCAGATCCGCGCCCAAAGCGGTACTACCGCTTGTCGAAGCGGTACTACCGCTCGCGCGCGAACTGCGCAGAAAACAGGTGAAAAACGCCCCAAACCGGTAGTACCTCTCCGCGGAGCGGTACTACCGCTCTTGTCAAAAACCAGTGCAAAAACGAATCTGGGACGATGTGAGAGAGAGAGAGAGCAGGCAGCGGCAGGTGAGCAGCGCAGCAGCAGCGCATGCAGCATACGGCATAGGCGCGCAGCGTGGTGGGGCCAGGCGGCAGCAGCAAGCGCGGGAGAGGAGGCAGCGAGCGGGAGCGGGCGCGGCGCACGAGACGGACGGGAATCGATCGATTCCGATCGATCCGATCGAGGCTGCCCGCGCGGGTCAACGCAACGAGCGCAAGCGAGCGGCAAGCGGCAGCAGCGAGCGCGAGCGTGGGCGGCGAGTTGGGCGCGGGTGGGCCTGCGGCGGGGTGCGGCCCAAGGCGGGGAGAAGGAGGAAGGATGCGGTGGTTGGAGGAAAAGCTGGGCCGGTACTACTGGGCCCGGTACCGGCCTGGTACCGTAATTGAGTTACGGTACTACCGGCCTGGTACCGGCCCGGTACCGCTTTGGATCCAGTAAGCCAAAACGCGCGTGCGGTACTTCGGCCGGTACCGCCCGGCCCAATAAGATATTTCTTTTTCTTTTTAAATATGCAGCAACCGTAAAATCCATAACTCGAGCTAGGAAACTCGGAATGACATGAAACCAACTTTGTTGGAAAGAGGGCGACAAGAGCTACCTTCTCACATGATGAAATTATGCAAAAGAGTGAGTGATGATTTTCTCATGGTCATAGAGGTGTAACCTCTCAATACGGTATATCGGGAAAATCATCACTCTCGCATATGCAACATGTGATGCAACCGAAATCCGTTTCATGCATAAGAACCAAGAAGAACCAAGAACACGATGCAATGCATGCAAGGTTTGAGCTCTCTCCGATGATGCGACCCGCTAACCTATCGAGCACAAACCTTGTCTTCGCGCGTTCCTCTCGAGTCGGCAAGCTCCGTCTTCACCCTCTTCATCATTGTCCATGCCACTGTCTTCCTCCAACATACACGCCACCGTCTTCTTCCATCTTGTACGCACGACACCGTCTTCATCCATCTTCAACGCCGTCTTCTCTCTTCATCTTCTACGCCGTCTTCTCTCTTCATCTTCAACACCGTCTTCGTCTCTCTTCGACACCATCTTCATCATTGTACTCCTTCTTCTCCATCTTGCAACCTTGATTCCAACATGACTATGGACTTGACCTATGATTGATTCTCAATGCAACCGTTAGTCCATAGGGATTGTCATCAATTACCGAAACCACACATGGGGTAATGGACATGTTCTTTCAGTGTCTGCTTTAAATTTGGCTGGGCCAGCCCGTTAAAAATTAAGCCCAACCAGGCCTGTAAATTAGGTCCTTCGTGGCCTATTGCTTGATGGGCCCTCCGGGCCTGTTTATTTTTAAACCCAATGTCTTGGTTGGTAGGCAGGTTTACATTCAGGACCGTCTGAACCACTCACACATGGGTTCGGTTGGCCTGTTTACACAAAGATTGGTTACCCCCTTCAATAATTGGCCTAATTTGGCTTGGTTATTGTTGGTCAAGGTGGCCCGTCAAGAAACAATGGGCCTTTTTGGGACCATCAAAATTGTAGTGGTGCCACTGAGATCATTTGACTCAGTTGTCTCGTACGCGGCCCACAAAAAGTCAATTTTTAAATTGCCACATAATAATATGGCCCACGAGAGCGTGCACAAAGTAAAAAAACAATACATAATTACATATTTGAATAAAATTTATACATAGAGGGAATTACAGTCATGCAATAACATCAGATCAAAGTTCGGTGTGCACATTAGCACCAAGATATCAGTTCAACATGGATCCAAAAGCTCCGTCGGGGACCATCGCAACATCAAAATAATATTTTCAGCGTTGAACATACCACCACTTGTGTGCACCACGTTATCAGGGTGACAAAGTCTACCTTTACTGGTACATGAGCATGAGCAACCTCTCAATCTTTTCATACATCACACACTACTTCTCTTTTATTTTCTTTGCCTTGGTGGCTAGTGGATCAATTAGCTCCCTCTGGATCTTGGCACCATTGAACAACTTTGCACTTGCCCTCTTCTATATCTCTAGTTCTGCAGCAAGCTTGCTCAATCTGAATTGAGAAGGCAGACCCCAACATTTCGAAGAAATGTAGGCTAGGATGTTTTCCTAGAGAGGATCTCGTATACAATCTGGGCGCTCATTTACCCCCTACCCCTCTCTCATCCAGCTACAGGGTTTGAGGGTCGACCTTAGTCGACCGGGCCGCTCTGAGGCCTCCTCCGCCGGATTAGCCGGCCGGAGATGGTCAAGAACGGGCGCCGAAGTAGATAGGATTAGTTTTAGGTGTAGATCTAGCTACTTAACCCATGTGGAGAATGGCTTTATGCCCAAGGGGGTCTGGCCACGGTGGAGATGGATAGGCTCCTGGTGGCTTGTGGCTGTCTGGCTGCTCGGCGCGGCGCTCCGGTGGTCGGAGCCGAAGGCGGAGGGCGGCGGCGCCCCACAACCCCTGCAATAAATCTCTCGGCCTTCTCTCTCGATCTGGATAGAGCTGTTTTGGATCTTTCTCTCCCTGGCCACCATGGTGGTGGTGAAGGAGGAGCAATCCTTGATGGCTCTATTGCTGCCACCAAGTGGTGCGTCCCCGGTTTGGAGGCCCTGCAGCTTCCTTCCTGCTGGAGCTCGGCGTGTTGCTGCCACCAAGTGGTGCATCCCCGGTGGCTCCAAGGCGTCCAGCAACGATGGATCTTCGCCGGACTTGGGTGTTCGGGCATCTGCGCCCTATTTCTCGGCGGCGACGCTTGGAGGATGCCGGCGAATCGTGGTGGTGACGCCCAAGGACCCGATTGCATTTTTATCTTATGTCCTAGGGTGTTTTCTACAAGATGGCAGGCCTTATCTTCTAATTTCTGGTTCTTCTTGGCGAGTGATGTGAAAGGGCCTATTTGTAATTATGTACCCACCACTTGTGTTAATAGAGGTTCTTCTGGGGTCTTCTAGAACCCTTCTTTATGCAAAAAAAAAGTATACAATCTGGGCCTTGGTCCCGCATTCTCCATCTGCTATCGGTACAAACATCTCATATTTCATCTGAGCCTTATTTTGCAATGAAGAAATATGGTTATAAGATTCACATGATATAAACTGCATGTTAGTGATGAGTTTTTGAAAGCTGGCTTACAATACCATCCTTTCTCGGGGTAGAGAAGCCGGTATGTCTGCTCAAGTGGCACTCCTTGAACATATCCATAGGACTGATTTCTAATTGTATTTGTCCTTCCGAAAAACACAAATAGGTGGCCAACATAAAGGTTTTACTAGTTGAATGCCCGTGCGTTGCCACGGTCTACTCAATTTTTTCACAAATCATATATGTAAAGACAATATATATACAATTTCAGGTGTATAAAATAGCCACATAATATTCCAAAAAATAAGATTCTACTATGCTTAAATTGTAATTAGATTAAAAAGTGCTTAAACTCTACACCATATGCATACAAGCAACAAACTGAAAACTATGGTGTACGTGCGTTGCTATGGAGCATCGTTGATATAAGAAGATACATCGATTTGAGACATTCTGTGTTGCAATGATACCACCTACCAAAGTTGGCTCCCATTAGCAAACTCTACATCATTTTTGAACAAATTCTAAATATATGTCATTTTTAGGACAAAACCTAGCAAGCTAGTCTAAGTGACAAAAAAAATCATATGAGCTCACAAAAACAAAGTCAACATAAATGAATGAAATAGATTTAAACAAAATCTAAATGGTAAGCTTGTGGTTCCTACTCATGGCCCTCATTGTTATTGCCACTGCTGATTCTCATACTTATTTCAAATGGAAGCCTCAGTGATCAAAGCAATCAAAGGAGTAACCTTTTGAGCTGAAGGAAGCAAAGATTGCAAATTATGTTTTTTCGTTATTTTCCCAAATACATAAAAGGATGAAAAAGGGCACATAAGAAGACATGAAGTTCTACTATGATGAAAATAAGAACAAACTGTTTTTCATTAAATAGTATGATCTTCATACAAGTTGGAATAGAAAATAATTATGCCAGCCACCTTTTTACATAAAGGGCATCTCTATCCAGTTTTAAATTAATATAAGCCCTGCTTAGGTTTGCAAGGTTGCATTAAAGATAAGGCTGGGGAGGTCAGCTTACGATTACACATCAGGCCAACGGCCAACACTTAACTTTGCCACACTTGGCTGAAAGAAAAAGGATAACATCTAACAATGATTAAGCTCTTGAAGTGGTAGCGGTATAAGTCATGTTGTATAGGCTTCTTAGCAACTTCAGGAGATCCTCTTCGGCCAGCCATTCGTATATAAAGAAGAAAAATAACGAGAAAGCTTACAACACAGTATATTTTTTATGTGTCCAGCGTAGCGATATCCCAAATCAATCGCTGACAGGCATGTGCAGCTAGGTGCAACGTGTGAACTATTAATAAAAAGCAAACTAAGTGGTTTTTTTGATGGACATTATCAAACATACACTAGTAGAAAAAGGGGCAATAGGCCCGGTCCATTTGGGCCTTCAGTCCCGGGTCCCAAACCGAGACCAATTGGGCGGGACTAAAGGGGGTACCCTTTAGTCCCGGTTCAAAGTTGAACCGGGCCTAAAGGCCTCGACACGTGGTGCGGCCAGGGAGCTCGCGGTGGAAGGCCTTTGGTCCCGGTTCGTGGTACGAACCGGGCCTAGGTTCCTCTGTCGCGGCGGAGAATTGCTATTTCTCTGCTGCGGCACAGGTTTAGGCTGTACCAGCGTTTCTCTGCCGCGGCAGAGAAACATGCATATATATCATTCAAGAAACCACAAAAAATCGTCATGAATATATATAGACATCGTCAACAGTACACGACATCGTCAACAGTACACGTAATGCATGCATATTTACAATACAACATCTCCTCGACGAATTTCCTCCGCCGTCACGATCCGCCGATAGTGCTCTCCACCGGGGTAAGGGCCTCGGTAATAAAGAATCCCGCGATTTCCTCTTGAATTGCTTTTATTTGATCCTCCTTTATGAGAGTGTTCCGCGGGCGTGTCATCTATATTTAAAAAGGGAGATCAATATATGAATGGAACTCAATACAATAGATGGTACTAATTAAGATTAATTGTGAAATTTTGTTATCGTACACGAGTGTGGTGTATACGGGCATCCCCACCCTTGGGACAGGCCATGTCACGCATGAAGGTGCGGACGTAGTATCCACATAAGTTATTCCCTGGTTCCTGCCTCATACACTTTACGAAAAAATAGTTCGATCAAACTAATAATCAAGCATCGTATTGAAAGTAAATATCATATATAAAGTTTCACGACATAGCTATATATATAGTACTACTTACAGGGTAATCTTCAAATGTAAGCTCCGGTTTCCATTTACCGGAACAGTATTGATGAACGGTTTCCAAGCCACGCCGGCAAAAAATAATGAGTTAATGAGTAATTGATTAGTTGATGATATCTTCGAATTAGAACGAGATGAAGATGCCAATACGAAATTGATTGAAACTACCTCCGGAGGATGGCAGCCATGTCCGCCCATTCCGCATATTCTTTACGTTTCGAGTCCATGACTTTTACAACTCCAAGGGGAAGATCAATGATTAGGAGAATAAAGTGGAATCTGCACAAGCATAGCTCAATGATTACGAGAATAAAGTGGAAGGTGCACAAGCATAATGTATGTTATATATAACACTCACTTGAAGTTGTAGGGAAAGAATATATCCTCTTTGTACGCTTGCTTCTCTAAAAACATTACGATGTTGTCCTCTCGTGTCCTTGGGGTACTCGTCGAACCGTAACTTCATGAGCTGTGTTTGGGTCTATGAACCCCAGCGGTAGGAGCTTGCCTCTTTTGTATTCCAGCTTCTTCATTCTGCATAATTAAATGTATAGCGTACACAAAGAATATAATGAGGATAATTGTTAGTGCAAATGAATGAGCTACAAACTTAATTACACAAATAAATCAATTACGAGCAGTAGCAACCGATGACAGCTTTGTCGAGGCGTCTTGATTGAATAACTGAAACAGTTCTTCTAACTCAAGGTTTATCTCGTCTTCCCCCGGAAGTAATGCTCATCTCTAAGATACACCGTGAGGTAGCTTTCACATCTTCGACGAGGCTTTCAGGTACCATTCATGCAACCTTCGCATCCGAGTCCCTAGACGCGCGAGCTCGCCAGGTTTGACGAGATCTTTTCCGTATCTATACTTGTTTACCACTTGAGCCGTTGGACGAGTAATCTTTGTACTCAACCGATGCTCCTCGAGCTCTAGCCGCCCGTTCGATCATCGATGCCGTCTCCGGATCATGATATGGCTCCACGATGAAGTGGGGTGCGGCCTGAATGTCCTGTTGTCCAAGCTGGGCGACTTTTTTTGCTTCTTTGCTCGCTCTAGAGGACTGTCCAAGAGAGCGGTCATAATCAGCTCTCAGCTCAGGTCTCTTCATTCTCGTCTCGGCAAAGTGCTTCACTGTCTACGGTTGAATAAACATCTTCTTCGGCGCAAGAAACGCCTTTTGCTCTTCAATCTGCTCATGTGGTAATAACTCTGGAGTCTGTGCCCTCATTGGAGTTGATGATCTCTTCGGAGCTGTAGGAGGTGCCGCAGACAGCTTCCTCTTTTGCTTAAGTGGAGGCGGCGGAGTCTCCTGACGAGGAGGAGGAGGCGGCGGAGTATTTTCACGCGGAGCCAGACTGGGTCATGGATAGGGGAATCATCATCGCGCACGGGAGAATCATCACGCGGAGGAGACTGCACGGAGTGGCGGAGGAGGCGGAGGTGGCATGCTTGTTGGCTTCTCACCTGGAAACACAATGTTCTCCTTCCGCCATTGCACGGTGGTTCTACGGGCTTCCCCCAGTTCTTTGATTTCCCCATCTTCACCCGCAGGGTGCTCAAGCACCAACCCCTCATAATCTCTCAACACTTCATCCACCATCACAACAGCAAAGTCGTCTTGGACCGAACGGCAATGGTAAGACCTTGTAGGTAAGAGGATGCCGAC
The DNA here is from genome assembly GCF_022539505.1 of Lolium rigidum. Classification (NCBI taxonomy): domain Eukaryota; kingdom Viridiplantae; phylum Streptophyta; class Magnoliopsida; order Poales; family Poaceae; genus Lolium; species Lolium rigidum. Next base: position 196,410,590 of record NC_061514.1, on the reverse strand, counting down.
CGCCGCCTTGAAGGATAGGTTGAAAACTTTAACATGCAGCTCACAAGGATGGCTCTCAGTGAGATCATCCACGGGGGGTAGCGAGGAGGCTCGACCACCTGGTCATCATCATCATCATTATCCACCTGCTGAGAGGAAGCCACGCTGCTTTTCGGTGTGGTTGAGATTGCGAGCGGGCGAGGGCATTGAGCAATGCAGGATCTACAGCCTGCCCCTGAGCCATCCGAGATGTAAGTACTTGGGTTACCATGGTTAATTGGGCTTTCATGGTGCTCATACCCTCCTCTAAGTTAGCCGGGCGGTCTGTTTCCCTTGCCTTCCTCCTCTCATGGCTTTTATCAGGAAATCTCTTCCTTTCGCAGGAAAGCCATACTTCCACGGAACGGAGCCTTCGTGCCTCGTGTTCGTCCGCCGTGTTCTTTGTTCCCAAGGGCGCGTGTCAGCTCATCGTTCTCTCTTTCGGGCTGGAACAACCCCGCCTCCACGTCCCTATGTGCTCTTTCCAGGGCATCAATGGGAACCTTCAGATGAGCTTTCTTATAGATGCACTTCCCTGTTTCTGGATCCAACGTTCCCCCAATCCCGTAGAACCACTCCTTGCACCGTTCGATCCAACCGTGTGTCCCTAATCCGATCCCTTTATCTGGTCGGTTCCGCCTCAGCTGCTTGCCACTTAGGACGGTTAGCCTCGTATCCACCGGACCCGGAATTTGGTGATATAGCTTCAACGCAGCATTTGCCTTATTTATTTCCGACCTTCTCTTAAATTCTTCGACTCCGTGCTGTACTTCACGAATTCTTCCCGAGTGATTTTTTACCTTCTCATTGTCCGAGTCTTCTTTATCTTGATAAGGCGGCGCAATCTTTTCTTGTGGCTCTTGAATAGTTCGGCCATCTTCTTCTTGCCAAACTCGCGGAGGGCCTGCTCCATCTTGGCCTTTTCAGCGTCACACCCCTCTCCGGGTACTATGTTGAAATGTGACATGAGCTTGTCCATAATGCTGTTTTTGGCTACATCATCGATATAAAGACCTTGACCTTCTTCCTCTGCAAACAGCACTAGTCCCTTCGGCTTGTGCCATTCTCGAACGGTGATCGGGACGTGGTCCCTAACAAGCACTCCGCATTGAGCTATAAATGCCTTGGCACCTTTCTCTGGAGCAATCGGTTTACCATCCTTTTCGATATGGGTGATGTCGTGCCTAACACCGTCATCCAACTTTTTGGCCGGGCCTCGCTTCCTCGACTTTACAGAAGAAGTGCTCGATCCGGAGGGCTAAAAAAGAAATAATTCATAGTCAGTACAATTTAATTAGTTAATGCATCTAGTCGATCAACAGCGGCTTAATTAGTTTATATACCTCGGTGATAACTACAGTTCGGGAGCCATTATGATGATCTTGTTCCTCACCGGCGCCACTAGGATCTTCTTCCTCAATATTCTCCGCTCCCTCACCGGAGTCATTCAAATAAGTTGCGGTGACATCGTCACCGCCATCATCTGGAATAACGTCGTCGTCGCGATCATCCGAGTACCGTTTGCTATGAGGTTCTCCATGAAATTTTCTTGAAATTCATCTCTCGTCCATGCTTTCTACAACGACCCGCAAGCTATACATAGGAACCATCATATGATCAAATTAAGGATAATGCGAGAAAACTGAAAATGGAGTTACATATGTAGTTCTTAACTAAGGATCGATAATATAGTGCTGAAAGCGAGATAGTGCAGTTACATGCATACATAGATCGGGTTCATGTTTATTTAACCCTAATACATATCAATCACTACTACAACCACTCAACCGCGCGGACCGGGTCCTAGAGGGCGCCGACAGGTCCTCGAGCCGCGCTGGGTGTACCCCAAAGCCACGGAACAACAACGGGAGCATAGCTAACATGAGATCCCCGCATAACGCTCCATCCGGTCCTATACATGTTGTCTAACGCGTACATGTAACGGCGAACGTGCTGGTCCTCCGCTTCAATGCGCTGAGCTACCTCCTCCGGCGGGGCCGGCTCCTCTGAAACGACCGTGGCCCATAAGACCTCCACCAAAGAATATCCGGGTCGACAACGGGACCCGGATTCCGCACCAAGGTGCGCGACCCGAAGCTAAGACCTCCCGAGTGCCACCCCGGCGGAGCCCGGTCCCGGACCTCCCCCATCTGCTCCATCTCCTCTAGAAGAGTCAGACCACGGCGCGGCGGCTGTCGCGGCATCGTAGCTACGAAAACAAATCATATATATATACCAACGTTAACATAAATTAAAAAATAACTTCACGATATGTTAGTCGGCGCCGGCACTACCATTTGGGGGGCGCCGACACTACATATATATTCTATTTTGGGGGCGCCGGCAGGGGCGTCGGCACTATGTCGCGGTGGCACCGCCACGGACTCGGCACAGCCATGGGCGCCGGTAGGGGCACCGCCACGGACTCGGCACCGGCAGGGGCGCCCGCACTA
>NC_061514.1:196390718-196408019 GCF_022539505.1 Lolium rigidum | reverse complement strand
TTACAAGATAAGAAAACTTTAGTAGCTTCAAAGAAGATAATAGAATTAGTTATAGATTATAATAGTTAATGTGAAGATGCATCTACTTCCACTATATTAAATGGCTAGAGGGTAGCAGGCATAGTTCGCTAGTCCTCGGCTGCGCTGCCGAGTTGCCATCCAATGGGCTGTCACGCGCCCACGCCACATGCATCTACACGCCTCGCCACAACTGCAGATCACGCCTCGACTTTTCCCCGCCGACTCGCCCATGCCCCGAGCTTCCCGTCTGCCATGGTCAGCCTCCAGCCACTGCTGCCAGGGACATGCATTGATCACCGACGGAGATCCGATGCATGCGCATCTTAGCCGCGTAGGGTCTCGAGGACAAATACTCCGAGGAGTGAGGACGATGGGCTCGAGCATGTCGTTGTCCGATGCACGCCGGCAAGCATTGTGCCTCTCTTTCCATCCGCGTTTTCTTCCTACATTTGGTAGGTGAAGATATACAAGTATGACAAGAGCATCGTTGTATGCTCGCTGATGCTTGCAGATGGTAGGTCTCCAATTTATATTTGGGCCGCTCACGATGACTCCACCTGCCTAATTTTGCATGTAACTGATTGTATAGTATGCATATAGGTTCTGTTACTTTGTTTGAATTGTCAAGATGGTAAGATAGTGCAATACTTACCGATATGCATAGAGGTTTCAGATCCATGATAGCAGCTCGCATATGGTCTTTACGTTTTATTATTTTACAGCAACATCTGAATTGAGCTTGCTGCAGCTTGAGGATTGTAGTATCCCTGTGATTTAATCATTTGTTGTAGAGAAAGCAGAGGCTGGTCAAGAAAAGAAATCTGAACCATCAAATTGATCAAATAAACTGAGCATAGGTAGTTCTATTTCTCTGATTATTTATTGTCTTCCAAGTTAGATACACGTGCTAAGACAATCTACTCTATGATACTGCAAATTGATCATGAAAACATGGCCGGCTCACAATGTATGTGGCTTTTGTACTTAATTGGGTTGGAATGATGGCTGCATGAGTTAGTATTAGATCAAGTGTGTTCAGGTTGATCCTATCTTGCAGTAATGAAACAATAATTGCATGATGTTGGTCGAGTATATTCTAGCCTTGATTGTAGAGCAGTTTCTAATCTTACTCTTTCCAATATCATTATGTAATTTCTATATTGGACCATGCCATACACAGCTTGATCTATAACACTTTCTCTACTATATTAAATGGCTAGAGTTGGTGGGATAGTTGGTAATGCCCATCCTGTCAGGATTAACTCGGCGCTTGAAGCCATCTCCACCGAAACAAAACCGGAGCAACAAGAAAGTCACATAGAAAACCGAGAGGAGGAAAATAGCATTGCGCATCTCCTCTCGGAACCCTCATTGTGCCTCTTCCATGACCACTCTCCTCTTCACGAGCACGCGCCCCGCTTTCCGCTCTCCCATTCGGTGAGGAATCGCCGCCTCGAGCATGAAGATAGTGTTTATCGCCATACACAATAGCTATGCCTGAATCTCGATCGCACTTCATCGCAGATCCACTGAGAATCGACATCATCTTGGCTGCATGCGCATATGCCTGCTGCAGCGCTAGCGTTCCATGCTCGAACTCCATTCCGCTGAGACGGCGCTGAGAGAACCGCACTCGCCTTCAGCGTATGCACTCCATTCGACGTACCATGAGATGGACTGGCCATTGCCAAGACAGTAGATGTGAGTCGAACAGATCGACCGGCAAAATTTACTTGAGCACTAATGTTTGTCGTAATGTTATGTAGATCTGGTGTGAGACTCTCCGCTTAGATCATGTCATTCTTGTAGAATATATTTATTTTTCAGTTGTCAATAATTATGTCATGTGTGCTCCTCTAATATGTACAGACTCAGTTTTGTGTAATTTCACATTGTATTCTGAAAGTACTAGGCGAGTAATCGTCTATATGCAGAGATTCGTGTTTGAGGTAATTCATGATTGCTGCATATTTCTGAAACTAATTGGAGATGTTTATTCCATTTCGTTTTATGGCAGATCTGAACCATACGTTATTTCTCTATGCATAGATCTAAAGAAACTGAAAACAGATGATGAAAATGCTAATGGAAAATCCCTAGCATAATACTTAGTTTCATTGAGAAAACAGTTGATTCAATGCTTTAACATCGATGTTTATTAATGATTTTCTCATTGCAGCAGAGATGTAACAAGTGCAGCCGGGTCATTCTCAGATTATAGTGTAAGAGAGAGCACTCTTTCACAAGGATGGGGAGAAGGTCTAAGGGCTACAAGAGAGCACTCTTCACAGGTTCTGATACACTCAGTATAACCTCCAGCTACCTATATTGTTTTTTGTACTGCAGTGAAAACCTTTCCCGTATGAAGTTTACATGTATGTAAAACAATACATGTAAACTTCATACGGGAAAGGTTTTCACAATACATGTAAACTTCATACGGGAAAGGTTTTCACTGCAGTACAAAAAACAATATAGGTAACTGGGAGGGTTGTACGGTGAGGTGTATCAAGAACCTGTGAAAGAGTGCTCTTTCTTGTAACCCTTTAGACCCTCCTTCTCCCCCATCCTTGTGAAAGAGTGCTCTTTCTTACACTATAATCTGAAAGGGATAACCCGGCTTGCACTTGTTGCATCTCTGCTGCAATGAGAAAATCATTAATAAGCATCGATGTTAAAGCATTGAATCAACTGTTTTCTCAATGAAGCTAAGTATTATGCTAGGGATTTTTCCATTAGCTTTTTCAGCATCATCTTTGTTTTCAGTTTCTTTTAGGTCTATGCATAGAGGAAATAACGTATGGTTCAGATCTGCCATAAAACGAAATGGAGCCAAACACTTCTCCAATTAGTTTCAGAAATATGCAGCAATCATGAAATTACCTCAAACACGAATCTCTGCATATAGAGCCAGTTTACTTCGCCTAGTACTTTCAGAAATATGCAGCAACCGTGAAATTACACCAAAACTGAGTCTGTACATATTAGAGGAGCACACATGACATAATTATTGACAACTGAAAAATAAATATATTCTACAAGAGTGCATGACTGAGAATCTAAGCGGAGAGGTCACACATACCAGGTCTAAGATAACATTCGACAAACATTGAGGTGCTCAGAATAGAATTTTGCCAGTCGATCTGTTCGGCTCACATCTACTACTGTGCGAGATGGCGGCGTGGCCCCAGTCCCCGTCTCATCGTCGTTGGTGTACAGAGGTACGGGATTGTGCAGCGCGCGGGGGGAGGTCGAGGCGGATGCCGGTTCTCTCCAGCGCCGATCTCAGCGGCGCGCGGAGTGACAGTTGGGAGTTCGAGCATGGAACCTGTAGCGCGCGGCGGGGCGGGCATGTGCGGCGCGCGAAGGGAGGCCAAGATGGCGATGTCGGTTCTCTCCAGGGTGGATCTCGTCAGTGCGTGGAGTGGCGGTCGGGAGTTCGGGCATGGCGCCTGTGGTGCGCGGCAGGGCAAACATGTCTTCATGTCGGGGCGACGGTTCCTCACCAGAATGGGGAGGCGGCAGAGGCGGGACGCCGTGGTGGTTGCCGTGTGAGAGGGGGGTCGTGGTCATGGGAAAGAGGGGCAGCTGTGGGGGTTCACAAATCGGGAGAGGAGATGCGCAATGCCTTATTTTCCTCCTCTCGGTTTTCTATGTGACTTTCTTTTATTGCTCCCGTTTTGTTTCATGAGAGATGGCTTCAAGCGCCGGGTGTCATACGATAGGACGGACGTACCAACTATCCCACCAACTCTAGCCATTTAATATAGTAGAGAAAGTGTTATAGATCAAGTTGTGTATGGCATGGTCCAATATAGAAATTACATAATGATATTGGAAAGAAAGGCAAGATTAGAAACTGCTCTTACAATCAAGGCTAGAGACACATACTCGACCAACATCATGCAATTATTGTTTCAATTACTGCACGATAGGATCAACCTGAACACACTTGATCTAATACTAACTCATGCAGCCATTATTCCAACCCAATTAAGTACAAAAGCCACATACATTGTGAGCTGGCCATGTTTTCATGATCAATTTGCAGTATCATAGAGTAGATTGTCTTAGCACGTGCACATTATCTAACTTGGAAGACAATTAATAATTCAGAAGAAATAGAACTTTACCTATGCTTCAGTTTATTTGATCAATTTGATGGTTCAGATTTCTTTTCTTGACCAGCCCTCTGCTTTCTCTACAACAAATGATTAAATCACAGGGATACCACAACTCCTGCAAAGCAAACTGCAACTGCTCAAGCTAATTCAGAGAATTAATGTTGCTGTAAGAAGGTAATAAAAACGTAAAGACCCATATGCGATGCAAGCTATCATGGATCTGAAACCTCTATGCATATCGGTAAGTACTGCCTGCTATCTTGCCATGCTGACAATTCAAAACAAAATAACCAGAACCTATATGCATATATACAATCAGTTACATGCAAAGAATTAGACGAATTGGAGGTCTCGTGAACCGACCCCAAATATAAATTGGAGACCACCAAATGCAAGCAGGTCCGCGGGCCGCCTAGGGTTCTCTGTAAGCCTTTGATGGCTATTTGTCCTGCACCTGCATCTTGTATATCCAAATAACCAGAGAGAAGGATAGGAGGGAAGAGAACAGATGGAAGGAGAGGCGGAGCACATAGGCCACTGCCGGCCGGCAACATCGGACAACGGCGACACCGCATGTTCAGGCCCATGCGTCCTCACTCCTCGGGCTGTTTGTCCTCAGAACCCCTCGCCGCTGGGTCAAGATGGCGCATCGCCGCCGGGACAAGATGCCGGATCTCCGTCGGATCCAGATACCCTGTCGCTGTAGTGGTAGAGGGCTGACTATGGCATGACCTGGGATAGGGAGATCATGGGGGAGGCCGGAGGCAGCGTGTGGATGTATGTGGAGGCGACAGGGACGGGAAGCTGGGAGGCGGATCTGCGAGCGCGGTCCGAGTGGAGAACAGCCAGAGATCGTGTCTGGGAGTTGTGGGCAGGGTTGATCGTGCATTCATGTGCGTGGGCGGGTGAGAAATTGGATGGGAATGGCCCATTCGGGTATTTGCGCGGAAGGAACTTGCGGAACTCCGGATAGACGTACGTACCAACCATCCTAACACCTCTAGCCATTTAATATAGTAGAGATTAGGATCTAGTAAATAAATGTGCATGTGTACATATAATCTACAGTTTGCGCTAGCAACAATATGCACTAAAGCTCATACAAGTCACTAGCTCCCAAAACTGGAATTCAATTGAACTGACGTTGAACTGTTGGTCACGTTATTGTACCATAAATACAATGCAATCGTTCCTATCAAACAAGGAACATCTAGCACATGTGGTTAGCGAAATAATAAAATTATGTAACAAACAAACTTAAAACACTCATCACAGTCTTCTATTGACACGTCTTGACTTACCAAGTTTTCCAAGTGAGTGACATAGCTGTGTGATGCAGTTGCCAGATCGATCTGGACTTAGCAGGGTTGAATTTGTTTTTATCATGAATTTCCTGCAGGATGGTAGAATTAGTAATGATACTCATAGTCCAGGTTCATGCACTAGAAAACCCAATAAGGCCGAACTGATGGAAAGTTCTAGGAATTAAATTCATTTAACCAGTTCAACAACCATAATCATGTACAATGCAACAACTTCGTTTTGTAAAAAATACTAGTCTTCATTTTGGGATCCATCCAGTGATGCACAAGCTCATTCCACTCAACGTCGTTCACCAAACTGACACGACTTTCTTTCGGTACTTCGCAGAGAAGATGGATATCGAAATAATTTATTTTAAGGACATGTCGTTGATGCTTAAAACCTATCTGAAGATACCTCCTGCACACTACTTTTACTGGTGAAGTATTTATATCTGTATCAAACCTTACCTAGTGGCATGGAAGAACATGCATAAGAATGGAAATCTCTGAATCAACATCCTTATATAAATATAGCTGAGGGACAAAACGTACGCATGTGTGATGTACTTATCGAAACTCTATGGTAATAGTTAGAGAGGAGGCTACTATCCCCCTTATACTTATTCGAGTGCGAGCACACGGGCACATGGTGATTGCATTGTGGCATTACGTTGCAAACTTACAACGGCTAAAGGTGACACTAGCCTTATCCTACCTTTTGGAATGTCCACTTGAAATTTGACAACCTGAGATTGGTTCATCGTGTTTGGAACTTTTCCCATGTTTTTTCTATTTACCACTAAACATGTAAACAACTAATGAGGCAATAATGATGGTACTACAGAGAGAATATGGAATAAATAGACTAAATACATTGATTGACTATGTCCACAAGGACATTCCCTGTAGCATCATTATCTATGTTGAAGGGAGGCAGCCTCGGTCTTTCATCATGCACCCAAAGCTAACATAAATGCACATAAGAACTTGATAATGCAACATGATAAATACAGTAAGAACTTGGTTGTACAAATTTCATTTAGTGAGATAAGGGTTTATATGAAGGAATCTTCGACACACTGAGATTGGATTTGATTCACGTGTAGAAGGTGTCGGATCTAAAAATCATTTTTTTGCGGTTGTCGGGGTCGTGATTGGATCTAGAGAAGTTTGGTTAGACCTCTTGTTGTTCTTGGTGGTAGAATTCTTCGTTTCCAGGTAAGAAGCACAACATGGGTCGAGCATGAAAATGATTAATTGTCATTCACAATCAAACATATATAAGACGAGACAAGATGTGATGGAGGAACAAACACCTTAGCTGACGAGAGAGCATACAGCCAACTCAACCAAAAGTACGAACTTATGGAAAGGGATATTACAATCGAAGCAAGAAATAGACGAATAACATGATGCAAAATAAAACTCAAAAAGAGTATTACCAAATCCTATGTGGGAGATGATTTAGCTGAGACGGTGAAGATGTTGCCCAAGACGATGGTTGACAGTGGTGTTTGCGTAATGTGGTGGATGTGTCTGGAGGCAGATATCAGGTTCATTGAAATAGGTAAAACTTGGTATGAGCCTCATATTGGAAGTTCTTGTCATGTCATCATAAATTACCGTTACTTGAATACACTTTCCCTCCCGAAAATGTATGGAATTAGTTCTGCAACATTGACTTGTAGAAAGGTCATTTCGCTAGATGAAATTGGTCTGGGGCAGTCATGTGTTGTGGGTTGAAGTTGGATTGCCAACACACCTCAACACGGATGGACATATTCCACTAGGTTTGTGGTCCCTGCAAAATACTACTCCGTGTTTCATTTTATTAATAAAGCTTTCTCTTTGCAAAATCAAGTACAAACAGACTGTCCAGGGACACATATTCATGTTCGATTACTAATATCAGAAAACACCATGCCCCAATGCTCGATCATCGCTTTCAAGAATGTTAGCATAACTGACTTGCGGAGTTGCAAAAGCCATACTGAAGATGCAACGTAAACGCAGCTCACCTAACAACTACACCATTGGGATAGGTGTGGTCCTACTGGTTCGAAAGCACTCACACCAGTCCAATAATACCATGGGTTTTATCATTTCTTAATGGAAGTGTGTCGCTGCATAGATCTATTACATTCAACTGACTAGGCAAATAAAATTCAGTCGTAAAATAGTGAAATATAATATTTATACACTTCTATCACAATCTGACAAGATACACAATGTCATGTTGACAACAACAATACCTCGTTGAACTTGGTGCATTTCTACGATCGTGCATGGCAAAAGCGGAGTCATGTAGCTCATTTCACATCATAAGGGTAGAACCGTGGTGGGCCTGGTATGAGATGAGCATTGAGATGTCAGCACACATAAGAAGACTAGCCCAATATCAATCCATCATTCAGTGGAATGGAATACAAAAGAAATTACTATACCCAAAAGTTTGTTTGTTGATGATCATGTGAGACATACTTGAAGTTTTGTCCAGGTTGAACCTTCTTTCCTTTGCATTGCGGCCAGTATGGCCGCACACTGAGCAAGGATCTTCTTCTTGTTGATCTCCCTCTTCCTCTTTAAGTTTTTCCTGGCTAAGGAACGGAGCAACTGAACAGTCCTATGAGGCTATGACTACAGAATTATGTACCAAGCGGGCGTTTTTTTAGCTCAGGCATTTTTGTTCAGTGTCACCAAAATTTAATCTGATGTGAACACGAGGAGAATCTAAAAGAAAATCAAACGGAATAAAGTGCATTATTCTCTAATAAACATATAAGAAATAGTACAGGAAGCGGAGCTATTAAATATAGTATGGTTGTAAGGAGAGCCTAGGTAATAATTGTCACATGTACGAGACACGAACAATGGGGGACCTCACCCCCATTTTTGTTCGGCAGCGGGCACGAGGCGCTACTACCAGGATCGAGCCAAACTCAGATACACCGATAATTTGACCTAGGTTCAGGGTGCACGACGCGAACCCCTACGTCCTGCTTGTCTGGATATATCTGTGTGGTTTCTTACAAAGGGAGCTCAAACTCCTCCCTTCTCCTCCTTACACCCTTGGTTACAAAACCTTTTCTTCTTCCTCTATCTACCTGTTCAACTATCCAAATCTCCAACCCTTTTCTACGATGCTAAGGGCCTCCTTTTATAGCATAAGGGGCTACCACATGGGCTTTCTTCATGCGTGCAACTTATGCTAATAGAGTAATAGGTGGCAACCGGTGCGAGGGGGAAAGTGGGCGGCGCAGCTGTCCAGCATGCGCCCCTCACCACCGACCTTGATGCGACGTCCTTGAGCCGTCTTTTCACTTTGCGCCTAGGCGCATGGTGGCAAGACACACTATACCTGACAGGCATTGAATGTGTCTGCATCCTTCCCATGAAAATGTCGCCTGGTGTCGTGCATGCAGTCCTAGTGGGACACGTCTTCGCGCCCTAGGAACGTGTCGTGTGCAGTGATCGAGTCGCGGTGGTAGGGCGAGACTCCTTTCCACGTAGCGCCTTTGCCTGTGATCTTCCGTTGGTGGGGGCACACCAAGCTGCCATGGATAAGCACCTACCAAGCGTTCCCGGGCCATATCGCCAGGAACGAGTTACGGCTTCTGGGGAGGTCCCCTGAGGCGAGTTCCTCGAAGATGCCCTATGGTCGAAGCCAAAGACATCTTCGAGAAGCTCCACCACAGGAGCTTCCCCTGCCCAAGTTTTGGTAGGATTGCCTCCCAAGGGTCTCCATACTTGAAGATCTAGATCTTTTACCTCTCCACGCTCCTCTTGAGTGATTGGTGATGAACGGCCTAGGCGTGCATTGGGGGTATTTATACCGAGCGGACCGCTTCCTTCGTCATCTTCCTCTTCCGGCGGAGTGTCGTGCGCTCCATGCCTTATCGCCTTGAACAACAGCTCAACCCACACGTCCGGTGGTGATGAGGACATCCCTACCACACTACTACCTCCGTCATTACCAAATGAAGATGAAGCTGATGTGAAGCTCAAGTCCAATGAAGTACAGATTGGACCTATTACAAGGGCTCGTGCGAAGCTACTTAAACAACATGTGAACTTGTTCCTAAACGATACTTTGAATGATGAGAACTTTATACTGCCTAAGTCCTATTACTTATGTATCATCAGGTATGAAGAGGAGACAAGCATCGCACGAGGAGGAGAGGAGCAGCTGGACGGGAAGATGGACGTGGAGCTGGACATGAAGCTGGACATGAAGATATCTCATGGACGCGCGAGGGAGGAGCGGGAGGCATGCGCGAGAGGAGGAGACAAAGTCCAGGCCGGCCCAACACCCGGTCAGACCGGCCGCCACGCCGGCGCGCCCGGTCCATGGCCCGGTCCGACCGGGCGGTGCGCCGGATCCGGCGCGGCGCCAACCGGACGATCAGCTGATGGCAACCGGGAGGGTTACTGCGCGACACTTAACCCGCCCGGTCAGCACCCGGTCCCTGGCCCGGTTTGAACTGGCCAGTCCGGTTCCAGGCCCGGTCGACCGGCCCCCAGATCGGTCGTGTTCGAGTCTGTCTCGACCAGATCTATTCTGGGTCGGTTATTTTCGTACTTTTTCGACCTGAGGTCATCCCGGATGCCTATATAAATGCTCAGGACGCCCCCAAAGTTGTTTTAGACCACGTTTAAGATAAACCCTAGTTCTTAGTTTTTTGCTCTGCAAAACTATTGAATTCCCTACACCATATTGTTTGATATTGTGTAGATCTGGAAGTCTTGTGTAATCTGTTGTTTCATTGGGAATTAGAAGGTTGCAACTTACCGCTTCGTGGTCGGTGGCTACGTGCGCAAGTGTGTGGAGTTGCGAATATCTTGCAGGGTTGAGAGCTATTGCATTGGCGACAGGGACCAATCGAGAGATCTCGTTGCGTCATACAAGTTATCATCCACTTCATCAAGTTACCTCCGCTGCAATCACCCCGTGATCATCATCACCACCGTTGCTTATTGAGAAGATCAGGCCTCCCCTTATCATCTTGGTATCAGATTCTCGGGTTTCCTCGGTAAGCCATCCACAATCCACCCCATAGTTGAGTTGTGAGTGTTTCCTATCCTGAAAAAGCCAAAAAAAAATACGGTTAGGGTTTGCCATACCTTAGATTGCACTAATTTCAAGTTTTAGTTACTTTTCGTAGTTGTTTTTGCGTATCTTTTTCTTTCATCTAGTTGTTAGGGTTTGTGTCTCTATTATCATCTAGTTTCATTTTTATTACTCCGAGTTCACATAGCGTACAGTGTGCTTGTTCCCAACCATAGACACAGCCTTTCGATATAAAGTGACTAGGAACTTCCCCAGAAGAGACTAGTTTTACCGCTCGACAGGATGCTCGTTAGGTTATCGGTGCTTTGCAATTTCTGTTGGCCGTGTTATCAAGGAGTTGAGTCATAAAATCAAAAAAAAATAGAAAAGAAGTAAAAAGAGCTACATAGCTGCGTGTTCTACAAAAAGAAAAATCCAAAAAGAAAAGTGACGTGCTAGTACAATCAAGTGAAGGCCTAAGTTTACTTTACTGCACCCGTAGTTGAGCAATCTTGTGCCTGTCTCGTTGAGCTTTGCTAGCGTCTCTCTAGTGCATTGCAACCTTTCCTACATATAGTTGCATTGCCACATTTATCGCCTTGTGTGAGTATCATTGGTTGTCTACGGTCAGCGCTAGAGCTTATTATTGGTGCAAATAGGTAGCCCACCTACAGCCCCACATATATCCTGCTTTGTCGTGTGATTTGTTCTTATACCCTTGATATTCGCTTCGCTACATCCGTGCACTAGTTGTTACAAGTGGTAAGCAATATTAATTCACTTTGGAGCGGTAAGATTTCCTTTTCTTATCAGTTTTGAGTGAGTTGTGAGAGTACCACCATATATTTTTGATTTAGTGCACTAACCTACTAACCATGTCTGCTAGTGATGAAAAAATTGTTAACCAGGAGAACAAAAACTCTGCGGATTTGATGACATGGAGGGAGTATGAGGCTCTTCGTAATGAGATGCGACGTGAATTCCGCGCTCAGGATGATGAGCTTAGGGGAACGGTCCAAGGGATCTCCCAAAAGCTGGATGCTACTAATGCAACCGTCACCACAATGCGAGATCAAATGACGGATATCCAGCGCAGTCTTCTCGATTTGCGACTAGCTGTTGAGAATTTGACCGAACAACAACAACAACAAGATGAAGAAGATCCTGAGCTTCAAGATGACGCACCTAATGCTAATCGTGGTGCACCACGTGGTAATCTCCCTCGTGGGTTTGCTGAACAACGACGTCCAGGTCGTGGGTTTGAAGAAGAAGATGGATTGGGTAAGCCTAAGTTCTCCATACCTAAGTTTGAAGGAGGTGCTGATGTTGAAGAATACCTCACTTGGGAGCTGAAGATTGAGAAGTTATGGCGCTTACATAATTACACTGAAGATAGGAAGATCAAGCTTGCTTCTTCCGAATTTGATGGCTATGCATTGCGTTGGTGGGATCGATTTGTTAGTGCTCGCGACGAAGATGGTGAACCGCCTATTATCACATGGCGTGCTATGAAGGCGGCGATGAACGAGCGTTTTGTGCCCACTAATTATTTGCGCAATATATTTGATAAGTTGACCCTATTGAGACAAGGTGTGAAGATTGTTGATGAATATTACATGGAGATGGAAGTGCTCATGCAGCGTGGTCGTGTCAAAGAATCCCTTGAGATGACAATGACTCGTTTTCTCAATGGTTTGAAGTATGATATCAAAGGCATTGTTCGTCATTACAGTTACACCACTATGAATGAGTTGCTTGATGTCTACGGGAACTTCTATTCTTGTAGACAGTGTTGGGCCTCCAAGAGCAGAGGTTTGTAGAACAGCAGCAAGTTTTCCCTTAAGTGGATCACCCAAGGTTTATCGATCTCAGGGAGGAAGAGGTCAAAGATATCCCTCTCATGCAACCCTGCAACCACAAAGCAAGAAGTCTCTTGTGTCCCCAACACACCTAATAGGTGCACTAGTTCGGCGAAGAGATAGTGAAATACAGGTGGTATAAATAAGTATGAGCAGTGGCAACGGCACCAGAAAAGTGCTTTGCCCAGGACAGTAAATAAGCAGTAATAACGCAGTAAAACAGTAAACAAGCAGCGATAGCAGTATTTAGAAACAATGCCTAGGGATCATACTTTCACTAGTGGACACTCTCAACATTGATCACATAACAGAATAGATAAATGCATACTCTACACTCTTGTTGGATGATGAACACCATTGCGTAGGATTACACGAACCCTCAATGCCGGAGTTAACAAGCTCCACAATATTCAATGTTCATATTTAAATAACCTTAGAGTGCATGAAAGATCAACACGACTAAACCAAGTACTAACATAGCATGCACATTGTCACCTTCACACTATGTAGGAGGAATAGATCACATCAATACCATCATAGCAATAGTTAACTTCATAATCTACAAGAGATTATAATCATAGCCTACGCCAAGTACTAACACGGATGCACACACCGTCACCATTACACCGTGCGGGAGGAATAAAACTACTTTAATAACATCACTAGAGTAGCACATAGAATAGTAGTGATACAAAACTCATATGAATCTCAATCATGTAAAGCAGCTCATGAGATTATTGTATTGAGGTACATGGGAGAGAGATGAACCACATAGCTACAGCGGAGCCCTCAGCCTCGGGGTGGATTACTCCCTCCTCATCATGGAGGCAGCGATGGCGGTGAAGATGGCGGTGAAGACGGCGGTGGAGATGGCTCCGGGCAATTCCCCGTCCCGGCAGGTGCCGGAACAGAGAGTTCCGTCCCCCGAATTGGAGTTTCGCGACGGTGGCGGCGCCCGGAGTCTTTCCGGAGTTTCGTCAAGAGGTACTGCGTTTTTAGGTCGAAAGGGGTTATATAGGCGAAGAGGCGGCGCAGAGGGCCGACAGGGTGGCCCCACCATAGGCCGGCGCGGCCGTGGTCCGGCCCGCGCCGCCTTATGGTGTGGTGGCCCCCCGGCCCCTCTCCGACTCTTCTTCGGTGTTCGGAGCCTTCCGGGAAAAATAGGAGGTTTGGCGTTGATTTCGTCCAATTCCGAGAATATTGCCCGAACAGCCTTTCCGGAACCAAAAACAGCAGAAAACAAGCAACCGGCCTTTCGGCATCTCGTCAATAGGTTAGTACCGGAAAACGCATAATAATGACATAAAGTGTGAACAAAACATGTCGGTATTGTCATAAAACAAGCATGGAACATCAGAAATTATAGATACGTTGGAGACGTATCAGCATCCCCAAGCTTAGTTCTGCTCATCCCGAGCAGGTAAAACGATAACAAAGATAATTTATGAAGTGACATGCCATCATAACCTTGATCATACTATTTGTAAACATATGTAATGAATGCAGCAATCAAAACAATGGTAATGACATGAGTAAACAAGTGAATCATAAAGCAAAGACTTTTCATGAATAGTACTTCAAGACAAGCATCAATAAGTCTTGCATAAGAGTTAACTCATAAAGCAATAAATCAAAGTAAAGGTATTGAAGCAACACAAAGGAAGATTAAGTTTCAGCGGTTGCTTTCAACTTGTAACATGTATATCTCATGGATAATTGTCAACATAGAGTAATATAACAAGTGCAATATGCAAATATGTAGGAATCAATGCACGAGTTCACACAAGTGTTTGCTTCTTGAGGTGGAGAGAAATAGGTGAACTGACTCAACATAAAAGTAAAAAAGAATGGTCCTTCAAAGAGGAAAGCATCGATTGCTATATTTGTGCTAGAGCTTTTATTTTGAAAACATGAAACAATTTTGTCAACGGTAGTAATAAAGCATATGAGTTATGTAAATTATATCTTACAAGTTGCTAGCCTCATGCATAGTATACTAATAGTGCCCGCACCTTGTCCTAATTAGCTTGGACTACCGGATCATCGCAATACACATGTTTTAACCAAGTGTCACAATGGGGTACCTCCATGCCGCTCTGTACAAAGGTCTAAGGAGAAAGCTCGCATTTTGGATTTCTCGCTTTTGATTATTCTCAACTTAGACATCCATACCGGGACAACATGGACAACGAGATAATGGACTCCTCTTTAATGCATAAGCATGTGGCAACAATTATTATTCTCATATGAGATTGAGGATATATGTCCAAAACTGAAACTTCCACCATGAATCATGGCTTTAGTTAGCGGCCCAATGTTCTTCTCTAACAATATGCATGCTCCAACCATTAAGGTGGTAGATCTCTCTTACTTCGTACAAGACGGACATGCATAGCAACTCACATGATATTCAACAAAGAATAGTTGATGGCGTCCCCGTAAGCATGGTTATCGCACAACAAGCAACTTAATAAGAGATAAAGTGCATAAGTACATATTCAATACCACAATAGTTTTTAAGCTATTTGTCCCATGAGCTATATATTGCAAAGGCGAATGATGGAATTTTAAAGGTAGCACTCAAGCAATTTACTTTGGAATGGCGGAGAAATACCATGTAGTAGGTAGGTATGGTGGACACAAATGGCATAGTGGTTGGCTCAAGGATTTTGGATGCATGAGAAGTATTCCCTCTCGATACAAGGTTTAGGCTAGCAAGGTTATTTGAAACAAACACAAGGATGAACGGTGCAGCAAAACTCACATAAAAGACATATTGTAAACATTATAAGACTCTACACCGTCTTCCTTGTTGTTCAAAACTCAATACTAGAAATTATCTAGACTTTAGAGAAACCAAATATGCAAACCAAATTAGCAAGATCTATGTGTTTCTTCATTAATGGGTGCAAAGTATATGATGCAAGAGCTTAAACATGAGCACAACAATTGCCAAGTATCAAATTATCCAAGACATTTTAGAATTACTACATGTAGCATTTTCCAATTCCAACCATATAACAATTTAACGAAGAAGAAACTTCGCCATGAATACTATGAGTAAAGCCTAAGGACATACTTGTCCATATGCTACAGCGGAGCGTGTCTCTCTCCCATACAGTGAATGCTAGGATCCATTTTATTCAAACAAAACAAAAACAAAAACAAATAGACGGTCCAAGCAAAGTACATAAGATGTGACGGAATAAAAATATAGTTTCAGGGGAGGAACCTGATAATGTTGTCGATGAAGAAGGGGATGCCTTGGGCATCCCCAAGCTTAAACGCTTGAGTCTTCTTAGAATATGCAGGGGTGAACCACCGGGGCATCCCCAAGCTTAGAGCTTTCACTCTCCTTGATCATATTGTATCATACTCCTCTCTTGATCCTTGAAAACTTCCTCCACACCAAACTCGAAACAACTCATTAGAGGGTTAGTGGACAATAAAAATTAACATGTTCAGAGGTGACACAATCATTCTTAACACTTCTGGATATTGCATAAAGCTACTGGACATTAATGGAACAAAGAAATTCATCCATCATAGCAAAAGAGGCAATGCGAAATAAAAGGCAGAATCTGTCAAAACAGAACAGTCCGTAAAGATGGATTTTATTGAGGCACCAGACTTGCTCAAATGAAAATGCCCAAATTGAATGAAAGTTGCGTACATATCTGAGGATCATGCACGTAAATTGGCTTAATTTTATGAGCTACCTACAGGGAGGCAGGTCGAAATTCGTGACAGCAAAGAAATCAGAAACTGCGCAGTAATCCAAATCTAGTATGAACTTTACTATCAAAGACTTTACTTGGCACAACAAAACACAAAACTCAGATAAGGAGAGGTTGCTACAGTAGTAAAAAACTTCCAAGACACAAATATAAAACAAAGTACTGTAGAAAAATAACACATGGGTTATCTCCCAAGAAGTTCTTTCTTTATAGCCGTTAAGATGGGCTCAGCAGTTTTAATGATGCACTCGCAAGAAATAGTATTTGAAGCAAAAGAGAGCATCAAGAGGCAAATTCAAAACACATTTATGTCTAACATGCTTCCTATGAAGAGGCATCTTGTACACAAATGAATTCATGAAGAACAAAGTGACAAGCATAAGAGGATAAAATACGAGTGACTTCAAGATTCTCAACATAAAGAGGGGAAACTTAATATTATTAAGATGCATATAACCATATTTCCCTCTCTCATAATAACTTTCAGTAGCATCGTTGATGAAATCCACAATATACCCATCACTTAAAACATTCTTATCATGGTTCATATGCATAGAAGTATCATTAAATTTGGCATAAGAAGAGTTATTCTCATTAATAGTAATTGGAGCAAGATTATTATCAAGAATTTGAACATGGTAAACAAGTTGCATACTAAGGGAATTGTTTTTGGTAATCCAATCATAACTATGACAAGTTTCATAAGGATAGTTATAACCTATATCATAGCATTCTTTATAATAATCATCAAAGGTCGGAGGCACAGTGTCATCATAAGAAATAGAATAGTTATCTTTCACTGATGGTTTATCTGTGTCCATACCATCATTGTTATTGGAAGGAGATGTATCAAACACATAATGATCAGTAGCAAAAGGATTTTCAAACACCTCTTCCCCAAGCTTAGAGCTTTCTATATCATTATGGGAGGAAGCATGGATAGCACTGACACTATGGCAATTATTATCATCATCATTTTCAGAATTAGTTTCCCGGAGATTTGCAATATCAAAAGTAGTGTGCTCATTTAAATCATGATTGCTAATGTATGTAAAGGGCATAGGAAGATCATCGTATTCAGATTCATTGTCACAATAATCATTAGGAGCAACATACTTACGGTTACCTAGCGTTATCTCATTCACGCGGGGATACACCGTTACCTCTTTCTTTTTATTCTCCTTCTTCTTCTTCTTCTTCTTCGTTCCC
>NC_061514.1:196358246-196390618 GCF_022539505.1 Lolium rigidum | reverse complement strand
TTTATCCCTAGTGGCAACAAGCACAACACAACCTTAGAACTTTCGTCACCGTCCCGGTATCAATGGAGGCATGAACCCACTATCGAGCATAAATACTCCCTCTTGGAGTTAAGAGCAAAAACTTGGCCGAGCCTCTACTAATAACGGAGAGCATGCAAGATCATAAACAACACATAGGTAATAACTTGATAATTAACATAACATAGTATTCTCTATCCATCGGATCCCGACAAACACAACATATAGTATTACGTGATAGATGATCTTGATCATGTTAGGCAGCTCACAAGATCCAACAATGAAGCACAATGAGGAGAAGACAACCATCTAGCTACTCGCTATGGACCCATAGTCCAGGGGTGAACTACTCACTCATCACTCCGGAGGCGACCATGGCGGTGAAGAGTCCTCACGGAGATGAATCCCCTCTCCGGCAGGTGCCGGAGGAGATCTCCGTAATCCCCGAGATGGGATTGGTGGCGGCGGCGTCTCCGGAAGGTTTTCCGTATCGTGGCTCTCGGCATGCGGGGGTTTCGGCGACGGAGGCTTTAAGTAGGCGGAAGGGCAACGTGGGGGCCACACGAAGGCCCCACACCACGGGTCGGCGCGGCCGGGGCACTGGCCGCGCCGCCCTATGGTGGCGGCGCCTCGTGGCCCCACTTCGACTCCTCTTCGGTCTTCCGGAAGCTTCGTGGCAAAATAGGACCCTGGGCGTTGATTTCGTCCAATTCCGAGAATATTTCGTTACTAGGATTTCTGAAACCAAAAACAACAGAAAACAAAGAATCGGCTCTTCGGCATCTTGTTAATAGGTTAGTTCCAGAAAATGCACGAATATGACATAAAGTGTGCATAAAACATGTAGATATCATCAATAATGTGGCATGGAACATAAGAAATTATCGATACGTCGGAGACGTATCAGTGGTTTTAGAAAAACTCTTGCTAAATATGGTATTAATCATAGAATTGCTAGTGAGCAAGTAGAACTATCAAATGGAGAAATTAAATCTATCTTGCAAAAGACTGTTAATAAAACTAGAAAGAATTGGGCTAGTAAATTGAAGGAAGCACTATGGGCTTATAGAACTGCTTATAAAAACCCCGCGGGAATGTCACCTTATAAAATGGTTTATGGAAAAGCTTGTCATTTACCTTTAGAACTAGAGCACAAAGCTTA
The DNA here is from genome assembly GCF_022539505.1 of Lolium rigidum. Lineage (NCBI taxonomy): Eukaryota > Viridiplantae > Streptophyta > Magnoliopsida > Poales > Poaceae > Lolium > Lolium rigidum. Next base: position 196,389,438 of record NC_061514.1, on the reverse strand, counting down.
TTGGGTCGTTAGAGAACTAAATAAAGATCCTAAACTAGCCGGTAATAAGAGGTTGCTGCAATTAAGTTCTCTAGATGAATGGAGAAGTGAAGCTTATGAAAATGCTAAACTCTTTAAAGAGAAAGTTAAGAAATGGCACGATAGAAGGATTATTAAAAGAGAGTTTAATATTGGGGATAAAGTCCTATTGTATCGGTCTCGTCTCAGATTCTTTGCAGGGAAATTACTCTCGAAATGGGAAGGACCATATGTTGTTGAGGAGGTGTATCATTCAGGAGCAATTAAAATTAGTTCTCTCCAAGGCAATGCCACGCAAGTGGTGAATGGACAAAGACTCAAGCATTATATCTCATGTGATTCTTATAATGTAGATGTTGATGTTATTCGAGTGGAAACACCAGAGGCTTTCATCAAAGGTCAAATTGACAGTCCGCCAGAACTCGACTTTGAATAGGTAACAGTACAGGTAATAGAAAGTTCGCGATTTACTTTCCGAACAATATTTTCGTTGTTTTTGGAAAATATGAAAAATTACGAGATTGAAACGGAGTGGAGGAGACGCGCGAGGGCGTGCCCCCATAGGCCGGCGCGGCCAGGCCTTGGCCCGCGCCGCCCTATGAGCTGGCCGCCTCGTCGCCCCTTTCCGACTCCGGTTCGACCTGGTACTTTCCTTATGACATAAAAATTCCTGCTATATAATCCCCCGGACCCCTGGAGGTCCGTATATCGTTTTCTCGACATGTTTTGTTTCAAGCTGTTTCTGCCAGGATCTATTTTCAATCTAGGAGCACCATGGCCTCCAACAATAAGGGCAAGGGGCTTTCGGATGAAGATATTCAAGATCCCGAGTGGAAAGAGGTGGACGAGAGCGTCAAGGAAGAAGATGAAGAAGAAGTGGAGGAAGACTCGCGCGCATACCCGCGTGCTACCGTCGCAAGCATCAAAGTGGTGGATAACCCTTTTAGTGCAAACAGGAGCGCAAGAATTCGCACCGGAGGAAGGGTTCCACGTCATTACCTAGCTCCAAAGACATCTTCTTCAGGCACTTACCATCCCTTCCGCAATCTAATCTACAATAATCAAATTGAAAGGACTCCCAAGGCAGCACTGCCTAGCAATTGGGATATAAATCGTTCTAACACTACAGGAAGGACGAAGCCTGAAGCTGAAGGGTGGGGAAATAACTCCAAGAATTGGGAATCGCCGTCGGACATACTTCTTAATCGCGTCGAGCACAATTCGGAGATGATCCGCAACCTCATGTACAAGATTGATGAGCTTCAGGATCTTGTGGAGAAGCTTGTCGGGAATTCATCACCACCATCGCCAAAAGAGTAATTCATCATCGGTATTGGCATCCCCTTGGTTTGTTCCAAGCTTGGGGGAGTGCCGCGGTATCACATCATCACTACCTTTTACTTTTTACTATCAAGTAATGTCATATCATGAGTAGGGAAGTTATCATATAAGATGGGTTGCAGTGTGGAAGTATCTCTCCTTTAGTTGGTTGTCTATGTATCCCTTGGTGTGAGTTATCGTTATGAAATATTAATGAGAAGTCTTATCATTTACATATTGCACACCTTATTTTAGTTTGCAATTTCTATTATATGATTGATCTTGATTTTAGTATTGGTACCACTTTGGGAGCATTGAGTAAATCTATTTGGTTTTGGCAAACTTAGCATTGGTAAATAGCAACAACACCTTGAGGTTTAAGTAGAAAAGAGAAATATATGTAGTTGTTTCATTGTCTTCCTTTCTTGTTAGCTCATAGCTTATTATTCTGAAGTTAAAATTGTTTGTGCTTACAAGAAAGATGCATGATTGTTTCTATCACATGTATATTCGTTTGTTTCCCTCAACTTTTGTGCTTGCTAATTAACCTTGCTAGCCAAAGACCTGTACTGAGAGGGAATGCTTCTCGTGCATCCAAACCTCAACCCAAACCTATGCCATTTGTGTCCACCATATCTACCTACTACATGGTATTTCCCTGCCATTCCAAGTAAATACTTCATGTGCTACCTTTAAACAATTCAAAATTTATTACTTCTTATTTGTGTCAATGTTTTATAGCTCATGAGGAAGTATGTGGTGTTTTATCTTTCAGTATTGTTAGGAAGCTTCCACTAATGGACTAGTGGCTTCATCCACTTATCCTATAATTTTGCAAAAATAGCTGGCAACGGGGTTCCCAGCCCCAATTAATCAACTCTCATTAATAATTCTCTTCACATGTTTTGCCCTGATTCATCAAGTAAGCAACTTAATTTTGCAATAGACACTCCTCCATGGTATGAGATTGTTGGAAGGCACCCGAGGATTCGGTTAGCCATGGCATGTGTAAGCAAAGGTTGGGGGAGCGTCATCCTTAAATAAACTAAAATACATGTGTAAACAAAAGAGAAGAGGGATGATCTACCTTGCTGGTAGAGATAACGTCCTTCACGGGAGCCGCTCTTTGGAGGTCTCGTTTGGCAAGGGGGTTAGAGTACCCGCTACCGATCGTTGACAACAACAAACACCTCTCAAAATATTACTTTTATTCTCTTTATGTGATTTCAAAATTGAAAAAGCTCTAGCACATGATTTAATCCCTGCTTCCCTCTGCGAAGGGCCTGTCTTTTACTTTATGTTGAGCCAGTAAACCTATTTCCCTCCATCTCAAGCAAGCATTTGAGTTGTTGTGATCAAACCATTATATTGTGATTTATTTCATCATGTCTTTTATTCTTCCTTGTTTAGTACAAGTTTTATCTAAATGAATATAGCTTTGAAAGTTATCAATGATCATTATGATTGAGTATTCAAGATGAGCCATATAAACTTTAACATGAGAGCGCTGCTTGATAGATAAGAATAACCTGTTAATTGTTCTCTGACCAAGAACGAAGTTTGCCATCACCACTATGATTTCTTATGCACCTTTATTTGTGATTACCTTATACTTGTTTCAAGTTGAGTTATATGAGGAAGTTGTTCACTAGAATTTCTTGTGTGAATGAATATGATGCTTCTTGTCCGTATTTGATTTATCGACTCTTCACTCCATAAACATGTGGTCCTGTTTACCGAGTTCAGTTTCGCTTGGGGACAAGCGAAGTCTAAGCTTGGGGGGAGTTGATACGTCCAATTTGCATCACTATTTTATATCATAATTTGCTGTTATTCATTGATATATTTCATATTTGGAGATAATACTTATGTTATTTCATCTATTTTGCATGTTTCATGATTATTGGAGGATCGCGCACCGAGCGTCGATTCCGCTGGAAAAAGCGCCGTCGAATGCAATATTTCGGAAGATCAACAGCTTGACGGAAATTATATGAAAAATCATATTTTTCCGTAAGAGGAAGGGAGCCGGAGGGGGAGCCGAGGGGACCCGAGGTGGGCCCACCCCATAGGCCGGCGCGGCCCAAGGCCTGGCCGCGCCGCCCTGTGAGGAGGGGGCCCACAGCCCCTCTCGCCTCCTTTTCTTCGCGTACGCCTTCGTCCCGAAAACCTAAGCTCCAGGGGTACATCGCGAAGAGCCACAGCCGCCTCTGCGGGGCGGAGAACACCAGAGAGAAAAGAGCTCTCCGGGCAGCCGAGATCCGCCGGGGAAATTCCCTCCCGGAGGGGGAAATCGACGCCATCGTCACCGTCATCGAGCTGGACATCATCTCCATCACCATCATCATCACCTTCATCATCATCACCGCCGTCTCCACCGCTGCACGCCGTCACCGCTGTAACAATTTGGGTTTGATCTTGATTGTTTGATAGGGGAAACTCTCCCGGTGTTGATTTCTACTTGTTATTGATGCTATTGGGTGAAATCGTTGAACCAAGGTTTATGTTCAGATTGTTATTCATCATCATATCACCTCTGATCATGTTCCATATGATGTCTCGTGAGTAGTTCGTTTAGTTCTTGAGGACATGGGTGAAGTCTAAATGTTAGTAGTGAAGTATGGTTGAGTAATATTCAATGTTATGATATTTAAGTTGTGGTGTTATTCTTCTATTGGTGTCGTGTGAACGTCGACTACACGACACTTCACCTTTATGGGCCTAGGGGAATGCATCTTGTACTCGTTTGCCAATTGCGGGGTTGCCGGAGTGACGAAACCCGAGCCCCCATTGGTATATCGATGCAGGAGGGATAGCAGGATCTCGCAGTTTAAGGCCGTGATTAGATTTATCTTAATTACTTTCTTGTAGTTGCGGATGCTTGCAAGGGGTATAATCACAAGTATGTATTAGTCCTAGGAAGGGCGGTACATTAGCATAGGTTCACCCACACAACACTTATCAAAACAATGAAGATTAATTAGCCGTATGTAGCGAAAGCACTAGACTAAAATCCCGTGTGCCCTCGAGAACGTTTGGTTATTATAAGTAAACAAACCGGCTTGTCATTTGTGCTAAAAAATATTGGGCCACTCGCTGCAATTATTACTCTCGCACTTTACTTACTCGTACTTTATTCATCTGTTACATCAAAACCCCCTGAATACTTGTCTGTGAGCATTTACAGTGAATCCTTCATCGAAACTGCTTGTCAATACCTTCTGCTCCTCGTTGGGATCGACATTCTTACTTATCGAAGATACTACGATACACCTCTATACTTGTGGGTCATCATCCCCCTTCCACTCGCCCCTCCCCTCCTTCTGTCATGGATCTGGACATGGCCACTTCCCTAAAAAAGCATGCTATGATCTCAATTCCAATTGATCCTCCGGATTAAAAAATACTCCGTAGAAGGTTTCGGTCCACGCTCATGAACTCTTCCGTCATCCGCCACCGAGGGCTGAGAGGCGAGTTTAGTTGTTTGCCCGTGGCGTGCTGACGGCCGATCCTTATTCTTGGTGCTTGCATGCTAACTTCCCGCTTCAATAATCGCCTGACGATCAGCGATCACATTCACGCATCAAGAAGTGAATTATGATGATCATGACGATGCAATAGATGTTGAGGCTCACGGTATAGAATTTGATAATAAAGGCAATGACCGTGATCATGCTAATACTGATGACAAATGCAATGGTGCTAGTGCTACAATGACACCATTGGATGTATGGTTTTGTTTTACGTGAAATCCAACTCGGCTCACGGGTGCATATAAACTCGTTGTGTGAAAATATATTTTAAAGTATTAAAAAATTAATATAAAATTTTGCAAATCTAGACATTTTATGTTCGTACACAAGTTTTCAGAAAAAAAGAATATTTTCTGTGTCTCATGTAAAATAAATAAATTTTGATGCTTCAACACAATAATCGTACATGACATTTTTTTGTCTTTTTATACATGCCACATAAAATGTCGTTTTCCAACGAACACTTATGTACGAACATAGAATGTCAGGATGTACACCAGCAATTTTATTTCAGATTTTTTTTTACATTTTTAAATTTATTTTTAAATTATTTTGTATAATAGGTGCATATGCACCTATGAGCCACAAAACGCAACCTCCTTTGTTTTACTGGTTATTAAATATGAATAATATAAATTCCTATTTGAAATTTGCATGTGGGCCCCCAATTTCTGGAGATGGGCATGGGTTTTAGCCATGTCACATGAAGAGGTTTAGGTACCGATGAATTTGTTTTGACATGGTTAAATAGTTAGGAAAGTAGTTGCACTTTGGTATGCTTAAATAGTTAAGAGAGCCGTTGCATCCGTAATCCACTAAGTTCAACCGCACAATCTCTCTCCTTCCAGCCGTTGCCTCCACGAAACTCGGCCTCCACTTCCGCCTCTACCATAGATCGCCCCCCTCCTCTGGCCGATCTCGCCGGTGTCGGGAGGTGGGGGAACGTGACCTATGGTAGAGTTTTTCATAAAAGTAATGTTTTCAATATATCAGATTAGGATTTTGGTGTTCGTCTTTTTTTGGCTTCCACCTCAACGAAGATGCTATCGTTTACAATAAGTGATCTTCTGTCCTTCGAACGAAGATGAGATCTCCTTCCCAACGTCAATGATGGTGTTGGGAGATTACAATTCTTTAGGCATGTGCATTCAGGGCTTGATTCGCCATATCGGTTTTGTATCTTTTCTCGGGGTTGCGAGGAGTCTCCTCGCAATATTTGTCCCAGTTGCTACATCCTCGACAATGGTGATTCGTACTCTCGACTCCCGTGACATTGTTCCTAGTATACTGGTTTTGGTACTCTTGCCGATGTTGATTGACCACTTTAATGGTTGCGCGTGTGCACGTAGTTTGGTATTCTGGCTCAAATTAAAATTATGAGAGAATTTTCGTTGGTATTCACAGGCCTGCGGTTTTGTATCTATCTTTGGTCGCCTTCAGTACAAAAGACTTTATTTTGTAATCATTGAAGATACCTCTACCATGTACAATACTAGTATTTATTGGTATGAATATATGTGGTATTGTTTTGTCAAAAAAGAAAAAGTTGAAACCGCAGAAAAGACACTTTAAATCTTGCTTATTTAATGAAAAATCGTTTCCGGTTCGGCTCGACCCTGTGCTGCCTATGTGGCTTTGTCAAACCGACGGAGCGGAATGTGTTACTCATCTCACCCTTGGTGTACCGCAAAACCAAACCAAAGCATTACCCCGTACGGCCATTCCCAAATTCCCCAATTCCTCTTCCTCCCACCCCGAACCCTAACCCTAGCCACTCCCATGGACGACGACGTCGGCGAAGCCTCCCCGCCGCCAGGCCCTGCCCCCGCCCCCGCCCCCGCCCCGTCGTCGCGGGACATGGCGGCGTCCCCGACCAGCTCGCGCTCCGTCACGGAGACGGTGAACGGCTCCCACCGCTTCGTCATCCAGGGCTACTCCCTCGCCAAGGGCATGGGCGTCGGGAAGCACATCGCCAGCGAGACCTTCACCGTCGGCGGCTACCAGTGGGCCATCTACTTCTACCCCGACGGGAAGAACCCAGAGGACAACTCCGCCTACGTCTCCGTCTTCATCGCGCTAGCCTCCGAGGGCACCGACGTACGCGCCCTATTCGAGCTCACGCTGCAGGACCAGAGCGGCAAGGGAAAGCACAAGGTCCACTCACACTTCGACCGGTCGCTCGAGTCAGGGCCATACACCCTCAAGTACAGAGGCTCCATGTGGTAAGAAATTACCCGACTCTAGATAGGACACCCTCCTGCTTGGTTTGCATAAGAATGTAGTAACACTTTCGGTGTTGAATTCGCAAAAAAGCGTAGAGGTTTAGTTACTCCTATTATTATAACTGCTAGCATGTTTGATTTTGATCGTACACGTATAGTCTAGAGATACCTCAGCTAATGTGGATTCCTATTGGCACTGGTATTGTGAAATAAATCCATGTTGAATTTATAGTGCGCACGATAACAGAATTAATTAATCGGTGATAGTTGGCTTTCCATTTTGGTGTTCTGGTACAGCCATGCAGGTTATTTCGATTTGTTTAATCCAGTGGCATGCTACTGTTTGAATTGTCTGGTCGTCGCTTTCTATTGAATGTGGTATGCGTGAGTTGTTCTACAGTACCTTGGTACACTATGAATTTCGTCCCTATTTTTTGGTGTAGTGTCTTATTAGTATGGTGCTTTCTCTATGTGTGTTGATAACGCTGACGAAGCATAGAAGAGAGACTGACGATAACATTCCATTTTAGAACTTCCCATATAGGGGAGGGCATGAAGAGGTACAGAGTTGGATGGAAGGGGAGCGGCTTGAGATTCTTAAGAAATAGTTCATCTCTTTGCCTAATCTCAATGGCAGCACATCTCTCCTGTGTTATAAAGGTTTATCCCCAAACATTTTTTTATCAATAACAAGAGGTAAATCCAACTAAATTGGCAATTAAAAAAACTAAAGATAAGGGATGAATTAATTTTGCCATAGGTTGCATGGCTGGCCAGGTGTTCACCTGATACATAACAGTTGACGATGTAGATGGCTTTTGATTATTGAGGCCATGACGATGTAGATGGCCAGGTGCATGTACCATCAGTTTTAGGGCATCACAAAGTAACCTTTAGTTTAAATAAAATTGTTGTCGCAAGGTTAACTTAACCAAATTGTGTTCTCGAAATAAAATAAAATAAAGTAACTCCTGTCTAACACTTCCTCCAGGCCACTGACCTGATGATTCAGAACTCAAGGCCTATTACATCATGCCCTCGTTAAGACTCTTCCAGATTTGCTGTTTGTTCCTGTAGATTTCCCTACGGGGCAAAAAATATATAAGAACTTGAAATTTTGGACTATTTTATAAAAATAAACCAATAGTCATAATTACATCAGCATGATTAGTTACCTGCTTTTCAGTTTATCCCCAAATTGAATTGCGATTCAAGATTTGGGTGAAACTTTCTTGAACATTTAGCTTTCCAGTGGTATCTACATTTTTTTTGCTGTGCAATGGTTTCCTTATTTTTGATATAAAATCTGAAAACTTGGGTATGATGCAACTATCAGCCCATGATATTTTGAGGTGAAGTGAGATATGCATTCTTTTTAAAAGTCTGTAATAGCTTCTGGATTCTGATATTCATTCCTCATTTTAGGGGTTACAAACGGTTCTTTCGGCGAACTGCTCTTGAGACATCTGACTTTCTTAAAGATGATTGCTTGAAGATAAATTGCACTGTGGGTGTTGTGGTGTCGACTATTGATTACTCCAGGCCACACTCCATTCAGGTTCCGGACTCTGACATTGGCTACCACTTTGGTTCGCTGTTGGACAGTAATGAAGGGGTTGATGTTATTCTTAATGTGGGGGGAGAGAGATTTCATGCCCATAAGCTGGTGTTGGCTGCACGATCATCTGTATTTAGATCTAAACTTTTTGATGATGAATTGGATGGAGAGAAGAATGAGGTTGACCAGAGCGAGAATCTCAAAGAGATTGTTATCGATGATATAGAGCCAAAGGTTTTCAAGGTGTGTATCTGTTTCGTATCTTAGCAATGTCCTTCCAGTATAACCGAAAACAAGTATTTACTATTTGCGCACACTCCTTGCAGGCGATGCTTCATTTCATCTACAGAGATTCCCTCGTTGATGATTGTGAGTTGGATGCATCAAGCTCTGGGGGTTCTATTTTTGATACTTTGGCGGCAAAATTGTTGGCTGCAGCAGACAAGTATGACTTAGCAAGGCTAAAATTGCTCTGTGAATCTTACTTGTGCAAAGGCATTTCTGTGGTCTCAGTTGCGAGTACTCTAGCATTGGCTGATAGTCACCATGCTATGGAGCTTAAAACTGTTTGCCTAAAATTTGCTGCGGAAAATCTTTCAGGTACTTTAGCTTTCTCATCAAATCTGACTTAAATGCATTTCATCTTAATCCAGGTATTCCACATTTGAATTCAGGGCAATGAAAAACTTGCTGGTCATTCAAGTAATAATCAATTCATACATGGGCAAAATGCCATGCTTGTCACTGACATATATTTTCTTAGAGAACATTAATGCATGAATACCTTGAGCTAGAGATTACACGATCATGCTATTAGTTTCTCGTGTTGCATTTGTTGGACAGGTAGTATAGTTGCAAGCTAAATCTCACCTGGAGGATGGTCTGTAGCTCAATGCTGTGATGTAGATAGCAATTATCACTTGTATTGATATTGCTTGGTTATCTGACATCTGAGGCATAAATATGTTTGTGCCGCTAAACTGCACTGTTCTGTAGGTATGCTAACAAACAAATTAGAATTTAGAATAACCAGCAGATAGTTTTCGTTCAGCACATAGAGATCTGTTTTGCCTTTGCATCTTTGTCAAAATTCGCTTAACCTGTCCAATTTCACTGTGTTGAACGAAAACTATCTGGTCCCCCGATTCCATCTACCCTACTGTACCTAGAAAGTTATAGCTTCCACATGCTATCTTTTGATCTTTTGTTTCTTTCTTGGCGCAATTAAGTTTATAAAGCTCCATAACATTCCAGATACCCTTATGTCTCTGCAGCTGTGATCCGGACCGAAGGGTTTGATTACCTCAAGGACAATTGCCCATCACTCCAGTCAGAGATACTGAGAACTGTTGCTGGGTGTGAGGAACCGTGCAGTAGTGGCGGGAAGAGCCAGAGCGTATGGGGGCAGCTCTCAGATGGTGGTGACACGAGTGGCCGTAGGGTTAGGCCAAGGATCTGAGACAAGCCGGAACTCTGACATGGTTAGGAGCTCTTGTGTAAATGGGCATCAATTTGTTCTGTATGTTCCAAAGACAGATTAACTAGCCTGACTCATCTCATCTCACCCCGCTCTTTTTTACACTTCAATTCATATGTTGTTAATAGCTATTTGATTGTTTGATCCTGGAACATTTGCTGAGTTGCTGCGTTGATACCTTGCACACGAAAGGGAAATGAGTCGATGTTTTGGTAAACCAGCTCTCTCCTGACAGGTTTGTTTAGCTGTATTCACACAAATAAACTGGAATGGAAAATTTGTCAGACTTGAATTTATACAATCAGAGGCGATCATGGAAAAGGTTGGTCAACTGGATTTGGTGGACTATACATGATGTGGAGTGTGTAATTGGCCGAACAAATGCATGATGTATTAGCAAGAGAAGAACTCCATGGAAATTCATGTATATGACGTGAACGGTTTGTTTAATTAGTTATTCCAGACATTAATTTAACAGTTCAGCTTGCGTTTCACTCAGTAACGAAAGCAGTGGATGCCTCTCGCATCTCAAAGGGACTTGATGGTGAAACGGCTTCCAAAAAATTGTCTGTGCGTTCAGTAGAGATTTACTGTGATTTAAATCGTGTATCCCTTAGTAGACACGCTCATTGGCGTGTAGTAATCGCAAAAATTATTGGCAACTAGGTGACGCGAACAACCCAAAGAATGAGATAGATGATGAACTTAGAAGAAACAGTACTGATCTTTCGTACGAGAACAAAGTACACGGATGGTTTTCGGCGATTTTTTTTTATAATACATTTTTTTTCTTTATTTCCAGAAATAATACATGTTTTCAATAATTTTCAGAAATAATACACCATCGGGGAAACGGAACCCAATTAGAAGGAATCGGTATAGGACAATCCGATTAGAAGGAATCGGGATTCCCTAACCCGAAATAACCTTATCGGGCTGTACTACCCCGAGCTGACAGAATTCAGTGAGCTTCAATCTATCAATGGGCCGAGTAGCCACTAATCGGGGAAGCTCAACCCGACGTGCACTAGTGTCGCGCAGGCCGCGTAATCCGACAGGCCCCGTAGTTTGCCTCATGTCTGCATCTGCAAGTTAAGCATAAGAGTATCTCTAACGGAGCGATGTAAATAAAAGCTGAGCGAACTGTTTCCGTCTGCACAAACCTAAAATGCATTAGGAACTAGGTTCAGCGGCTCGACGCATATTTTCCGGGCCGTCCACGGAGACGTAAATGCGACGCATATTTGCGTCTGGAATACGCGCGGACGCCCCAGATAACCACTCGCTTTTCCACCAGGCCCGCCTGGCAGTGAGCCCTGGCTTGGCAGTGAGCCATAGGGCTGTATCGATGCGTCATCGCTTCCGCGTCTGCGTCTGCGCTGTAGCCTTCTCCATCAATGCCGTGGCTACCTCTTCTGCACGCGCACTAGCGGGCGGCGGCTGGGCTTCTACGCCGCCATCAACGACATCGTGTCCCGCGTGCGCCCGACCTTAAAAGTCGACCGGCACCGTCCCTGCCATTGCCCACACCAGCGACACCTCCACTCCCACCCATCACCGTTTGACCATCCACTCGCACTAGTGGGCAGCGGCGGGCTTTATCGGCGACAGGGACTTCCTGTTTGACCATCCACCGCCACCTCATCATCGAACACATCAGCCATTGTCGCCTCCATAGGACGACGACGACGACAACGATGCGCTGGCCTACCACAACGAGGAGGCTAGGGACGACAACGACGACTACGTCGCCTGCATTTTCCATGAATGGCAGGCGGCCATGGTGGAGGGCCAGGAGTTCGAGTACCCGGGGACGATGACAGACGATGAGATCGAGAGGCTGGCGTCCTCGTCTCGGAGGTAGACCGACCGGTGCAGCCGCCGCTGCCCCGGTACGCCACCGACATCATGCCGCCGGGCCTCACGGAGGAAGAGGCCCTACGACGGGCGCTTGAGGACTCGGCCCCGCCGCTGCTCCACCTCCACCACCGCCGGCGGCACAGGCGTATGTTCCGCCGGTTCGCAACTGGCCGTGGCCGCTACATTTTGGACGTCCGATTTGCGTCGCCCATTGGAGATGCCCTAAAGTGACTAGCTTTGTTAGAGCATCCTCCAGCCGCGTCCTCGAAAGTGGCCCCCAAAGGGATTTGGGGCGCGCCAGACAAAATTTTGTTCCCACCCGCGCGCCCCAAAGGCTCTTTCCGTCCGGCGCGCACCAATACGGTGTTCGGCGCCCCGAGCCCGTCCCCGCTAGACAGGGGACGCTCCAGGCACGTCGGACACAACGAAAACCGAGGCGAGGAGACGCGGGCCTGATGCGTTGGTGACACAGAAGCCTAAAACGATGTTAATGGCGCCCGAGCTTTCCCAAGCGATGCAGGGACGCGTCTCATCGTGCATGACCGCGTGGCTATCCGCGCCTGCGTTATTGTGTCCAACGCCCGCTGCCGCTTCGCCTAGCACAGCTGCATAATAAGAGTGCCCCTCCTTCCGTCCCTATCCCAATCTCTTGCCGCTCCAACCTCTCGCTGCTCCCAAATCTCCTCCTCCCTTGTTGTTCCCAACCTCCTCCTCCAATGTCACCGTCCCGCAAGAGCGCCGCGGCGAACGGCTTCGGCCGCGGCAGCCGCACTGTGGCGGAGGCGTGGGCGCTGTACCGTGCGGGATATCCCGTCCCGTCGGACATGCGCATGCCAAGCAGCGGCGGGTGGAAGATGGCCGTCAACATCGTCAGAGTCTCGCCGCAGCTGCGGGACGGCACAGAGCGCTGAAGGGACGCGATCATGGCCCGGCGGCTCGCCCGCAGCACGCTGGCCGCCGAGGAGGATGTACTCGTCCTCTCCAACTCTTCTTCGTCAGGGTCGGCCAATCGACGCCTTCGTCACACCATACCGCGCCCTATACCGTGCCTAAGCGCGAGGTGAAGGACGAGCCAGAGTTCGCGACGCCGCCCGTCAATCTGAGGCGCGATGGCAACAACGTCAGCCGGCAGCAGCACAGGCGCGCCGGCGGCGCCCTCCTCATCCCGAAGCCGGAGGTGAAGGAGGAGCAGGACGACGAGGCAGGCGTGAAAGCGACGCTGTAGGCGGAGAGCAGCGACGACCCCGAGGACAGCCCTGGCTTGCGAGCGGCGTGCTTGGCGTCGTTGAACGACAAGGACGCATGGAGAGGCGACCTCGACGCGGCGATCGCCATGTCCATCCGCGACTCCGGGAAGCCGCTCGTGGACCTCACCGACGACGGTGAGGCTGGGCCAAGCGGCGCGGTGAAGGACGAGCCCATCGACGAGCGTGGCAAGCAGGACGTCGTCGTCGACGACATGTACAACTTCCACCAGTACTACGACGCCTCTGGCCGCCGCAAGTACTAGTAGATTATAGTTTAGTTTAAATTTCGTCGAATTTTGTTCGAATCTATGTAATATATAGCAAGTTTGAATGAATTCGCTTAAGTTTTAAAAATCTAAAATTTTATTCGGGAAACGCGGTTGGGAAGCAACATCCTCCAAACACGACATGAATAAAACACGTCCACAAAACGATAAATCCGGCACGACGCGCTGGAGATGCTCATACATCCCATGCATCTGCCCAAGCCAGGCAACCTCCTATCCAGTCTCTTCCATGCCTCAGGATGTATGCATTCATCCATTCCGTGAGATACTTTTCACACATGTTGGAGTCTACGCTGCACCATCTTGTCCGAGCTTAAATCGGGAGATCGGGTTAGAGTAGTCCGATTAGTTTTAGTCGGGTTCGGTTAGCCCGACTGGAGCTATCCGCGAGAAGAGATCAGCCAGTACATCAGAAATCTAGCTCTTCGGGTTACTAGTTTCCCATGATGTATTTTTGGGTTAGAGAACTCCGATTACTGCAAAGGAAAAAAACAAGTCGCAAATAGCCCACAGAATCTGTACCAATCGGGTTACCCTACCTCGATTTCTTTCAATTGGGTTCCATATCTCCGACGGTGTATTATTTATGAAAAATATTGAAAACAAGCATTATTTGTAGAAATATAGAAAAAAAAGTATTATTAAAAAAATGGTTTTCAGTGCAGTTTGCGAACAAAGTACAACACACACCATATTTCGATCTTGACCAATATGCAGGAGAAAATCAAGTCAAATCTTATACCACTGCAAAATAAATAAATAAAATATATGAAGGTGTTTATGTGTACATGTGAATGTTTGAACCAAGTGTACGAAACAATTAAAAAAGAAAACAGAAAAATGCTAAACTAAGCTACTATCTCCACTCATTGAAACGATCTCGAAGTCAAATCCTGTCGATCTTGGATGCTACAACGAGGGGATTTTGACGCGCGATCTGCTCGCGGCCGGCCGCCTTGTAGTCGAACTCGCAGGCGTGTGCGCCGGCGTGACGGTGCATGCCGCAGTAGGTGCCGCCGCAGCGGCAGGCGAACCCGAGTAGCCCCACCTTCTTCCGGCACGTCTGGCACCGGTTCTTGGTAGCGGTCGTCGGAACCACCTCCTTCCCGGCCTGCACCTCGCCTCCAACTCCGGTGGCAGCAGCAGCACGCTGTCCGCCTGTCTCTTTGATCCGCAGCGACGCGAAGCTGGACACGACGCTGTCCACTGGGGGCGCGCCACCGACGGCAGCGACGCCGATCTGCTGCTGCTCCTTGAAGCACTTGGAGCAGAGGTTGCCGGTCGCCGCGCTGCCGAAGAAGCCGCAGTCGTTGGCGCACAGGACCGTCGCGCGGCCGTCCGAAGCCGGAGCACCGCCCGCCTGCTGCGTCTCCGCCATTGCTCGCTCGCTCGAGGTGTACCGTACGAGATCTCGACGCGCGCACGCACGAGCGGGTTCTTGGCTGCTCTGTTCCGCCCGAGAGGATGTTGTTGTGCCTGTTGCCAGGAAGGAGTAGATGCGTGGCCTCCCTTTATAAGGCGTTGCGTTCTTGCGATATCCTGTGGCTGTCGGCGAAGTGATCCCGAGTCCGAATCCTGCCCAGCTAGTCAAGTCCACCGACCCACGGGGATGCAGCGCCAACATTCGAGAAGAACTGGAGAAGCGCACGTCCTTGGGTACCTGTTTCGATTCAAGTCGATACCTGTTTCGATTCAAAGTGTAGCAGCTAAGCCACGTAGTATTACAACTTGTACAGGACCATGATCACAACTCAAACACCCTCCTTTTGTAAAGAAACAAAAAGAAAACTCAGACAACCCTCCTTTATGCATAATTAATGGGTCCTTTATGTTAAAATCTTCAAAGTTCTTAGGATGATGCATAACTCAAACATCTCCCCACTAACCCAACTTACAATTTCTCTTCCGTAGCACAGATAATATCAAGGTGCTAGCAATTGTCACTAGTCAACTATACTACCCTGAACATGCGGAAAAAGTTGGATTCGTCATTGTCTTGTTCATTGAGATACCAACGGGACGCCATATACTTCTTCATTTAGATTACTAGATCATGATGACGCGTGTTGCCCAGTTGGAATGTTCTCCATCATATAATAGAAATGCTGACCCCAAATATGTTGTGGAATACAAGGTGAAGGAACTCCACCCCGCGGCGAAGGCGTAAGGCAACAACACCGCAGGGGAACACAAGCCTTTCAGTTGGTGCCACTGACTAAGTTTGGAACTCACATTGAAATAGTGCAAACCAGTGGGGAAGACGAGAGCGCAACCAAAGTACCCCCGTAAAACGCAATTAACAAGTTGAGTTGCATAATGCAGTTGGATCTAAGATCATGAGACTGGAGGTTGGAGGAAGCAAGGAACTCGAATTTTGTGAAAACAACGAACTCATCTGGTTTGACTTTGGGTTCAACCTCAGAGGTGGGGACCCGCCAGCTTCCTTCTAGAAGAATCCCACCATCCTCGAAAACTGGGAGGCTTTTTTTTTTTGAGAACACAGTACAACGCAGACGCTCACAAACACGCACGTATAAACACCCCTATGAACGCACGCACGCACACCCTACCCCTATGAGCACCTCCGAAGGACTGAGCCGACATCTCTTGAGGTTGACGAAGTCACCACTGGCGCCTCGCTGTTGACGGGCACGTCACCTACAACTGAAAGCACAGCGCCGGTTAAATCCTGGAATAAATCCAGGTAAATGCAAACACCCATGCCAAGTCTAGGACTTGAACCTGAGTGGGCTGGTTCCACCACAAGGGACCTAACCACCAGAGCCAACTTCTGTTTGCAGACTGGGAGGCTCTTTGTTTCCACCTTGGGTCCATTCTAGAGTACTCCCATCGCCATCTCGACGAATAGAACCGATTGGTTGGCTTGATGAAGGGTGGAAACCCTAGATCACATTCGTCCACCCTTATTCTCAATCTTTGTATCTGACGACTTGTAAACACATCTATGAATACAAGAATAGGTCTTTAACTCCACCACGAGGGGCCGAACCTAGGTACATAGTTGTGTGTGCCAATCTTGTCTGGGACATCCAATGTCGCCAACGCTCTCCACCTCATCTAAGCTAACCCTGTAGCACCTGTCTCACCGGTTCATTGACACACATCAGAGGCATGGTGAACAAATCTTGCAGATCTGATCAGTCACCGAGAATTATTGAAGGGGAGGCAAAGATCCTGCCGCTAGCCACCTTCAGCACCGATCACTAGAGCTTCGAAGCAAACAACCAGACCACTGTCGCCGCTCGCCACCTCCAGCAGTGCCTCCTCGATGGCATGAAGCCAGACGCCACAAGGGAAAACCCTATACCTCGACCAAACCTACACCTAAACCTTCCAGAACTGTTGTACATAGAAGGTCAGTATCCTACTCCATCTCTACATCCTCCGGCGCGGACACCGGTGGCGAGAGGGATTGGATCTGGCCGGCCATGGCCGACTCTGAAGTGAAAAGTTGTGGAGGCTTCGTGAGAGGAGAGGAGAGGAAAGGAAAGGAAAGGAAAAATGAGAGGCTTGACAAACTTGTTCATAGTTATTTTAGACATTAATTTCACAGTTTAGTTCCTAGTCGTTGCTAGTGGTTGAAAGATTTTTTTTGTAATTTTTATTACTTTTAGGATTTTTTGTACTGCTATTGAAGATTAAGAATAGACCACTAAACTTTTCGAGAGAAAAACAAATTTCACAGCTCAGCTTGGAGAGATGCTCATGTGAATCTATGGAGCGTGGTGTGCGTGTATGGTGGCATGCTATTTTTTTCCAGCTGCATGACTATTGTAATCGCAAAATTCAATTGCAACTAAGTGAGACAAACAACCGGAAGAAAGAGATAGATCATTGAACTTAAGAATTAACAACAGTGACATTTCGTGGGAGAACAAAGTACATCGCACGCCATATTTTGATCTTGACCAATTAGCAGAAGAAAATCAAGTCAAAGAATGTTTATTTTAGAAAAAAAAGTGGGAGGGGTACCTACTACAAATTATTTATATACGTATACGAGAGTGTTTATATGTACATGTGAATGTTTTAACAAAGTGGTGGAAACAACAACAAAGAAAAAACATAATCAAAAGGCTAAGCTACGCTACTATCTCCACTCATCGAAACGATCTCTGAAGTCAAATCCTGTGGAGCTTGGATGGTACAACGAGGGGATTCTGACGCGCGATCTGCTCGCGGCCGGCAGCCTTGTAGTCGAACTCGCAGGCGTGAGCGCCGGCGTGACGATGCATGCCGCAGTAGGTGCCGCCGCAGCGGCAGGCGAACCCGAGCAGCCCCACCTTCTTCCGGCACGCCTCGCACCGGCTCTTCGTAACGGTCGCCGGCACCACCTCCTTGTCGCGCCCGACTCCGGCGGCGGCAGCAGCAGCACATCGTCCACCTGTCTCCTTGATCCGCAGCGACGCGAAGCCGGTAACGACGCTGTCCACGGGGGGCGCGCCACGGACGGCAGCGACGCCGATCTGCTGCTGCTCCTTGAAGCACTTGGAGCAGAGGTTGCCGGTCGCCGCGCTGCCGAAGAAGCCGCAGTCGTTCGCGCACAGGACCGTCGCGCGGCCGTCCGAAGCCGGAGCACCGCCCGCCTGCTGCGTCTCCGCCATTGCTCGCTCGCTCGAGGTGGAAGAGATCTCGCTGCACGAGCGTTCTCTCCTTAGGTGCTAGGGTTCTTGGCTGCTCTGTTCCGCCCGAGAGGATGTCGATGCTGCTGTGCGTGTTGCCAGGTAGATGCGTGGCCTTTTGAAGGCTCGGCCAAGTGATCCCGAATCCGAATCCGAATCCAGCCCAGCTAGTCAGGTACACCGACTCACACGGGATGCAGCGAGAGCAGTCGACAAGCACTGGAGAAGCACACGTCCTAGCTTGGGTACCTGTTGGATTCAAACCGGTACCTGTTTGGATTCAAAGTCAGACAGGGATTCAAACCGATACCTGTTTGGAGAAGCAAACGTCCTAGCTTGGGTACCTGTTGGATTCAAACCGATACCACATAGTATTACAACTTGTACAGGACCATGATCCTAAAAGGGTGTGGACAGGGATCACAGCTCAAACACCCTCCTTCTGTCCAAAAAACAAAAACTCAGACAGAGCCTCCTCGTCCCTGAATACAATTATGGATAATTATTTGGTCCAATATGTCAAAATCTTCAAAGTTCTTAGGATGATGCATAACTCAAACATCTCCTCGCTAACCCAAATTTACAATTTCTCTTCCGTAGCTCATATAATATCAAGGTGCTAGCAACTGTCACTACTCACTAGTCAACTATACTACCTCGAACATGCAAAAAAGTTGGGTTCCTCATTTTCTTGTTCATCACGGGACACCATACTTTTTCATTTATACTACTAGATCATGGTGGCGCGCGTTTCCCATTTGAAGTGTTCTCCTTCATATAATAGAAATTCCGAGTCATTGATGGAATATGGTGGGGAATCCAAGGTCAAGGAACTCCGCCCCGTGGTGAAGGCGGAAGACAAAGGCGCCGCAGAAGAAAAGTTGTGGAGGCTTCATGAGAGGAGAGGAAAGGAAAGGAAAAATGAGGGGCTTGGCAAACTTGTTCATAGTTATTTTAGATATTAATTTCACTGACGTTTCTACATAGTACCCAGGCGCTGGTTAGTCTTAGAGGGTGCCCCACCCAAATATAGAAAACCATGTGCGCAACTGTTCGGTACTTTACCAAAATTGAAATTTCTTTACCAAAATGGTAGACCATGTTCTTCTACTACGTGAAGAACGAGAATCTGGCTTCCGACCTCCTCAATCTTCGGCCTTTCTCCTTGGCGCCGCCCACCAGGATGAACTGGGGGTTCTCCTACAAGCCGGCGGAGGTCTCCCTGTTACTGGACTTCCTGCGAACCTGCGTCGTGAACGAGGGGCTGACGGCAGTGGACTTGCTCTGTGCCTTAACCAGCCGGCGGGCCCACAAATTCTGCCACATGAGCGGCCGGTTTGACCCGACCCGGACGTCGAAGGTGGAGCTCTCCAAGGAGGGCGTTGTCGTCCGGGTGAACTACATCTCCAGGGCTCGACTGCCCATCGACTGGGAGTGGGGGCT
The DNA here is from genome assembly GCF_022539505.1 of Lolium rigidum. Lineage (NCBI taxonomy): Eukaryota > Viridiplantae > Streptophyta > Magnoliopsida > Poales > Poaceae > Lolium > Lolium rigidum. The sequence goes on along the minus strand of NC_061514.1, from coordinate 196,369,830 downwards.
GGAGCCCTTCAACCGGCTCTCCCCGCCAGCGGTGGTAAGTTCCTTAAACGATTTTACTGGCTCACACTTTAGTTCCGCCTGGTTTTGTTTAGGTTGTTGAAGCCTTTCTTTTCTCTACCGGTTTTAGAACTTTCCTCGGCAGAACGTCGAGGACGGCGACCTGGAGGACAAGGTGTGGGAGAGCGACCACGCCGATCCGGCTGACCGCACGGCCGATGACGACCAGGACCCGAGGCTCCGCCCACCAGGCCATCGAGGACCAGGGCGAGCCTTCCTCGCCTCCGCAGCCGGAAGATGAGGAGGTCCCCGCCACGGAGCCGCTCCGCTTGGTTCCCTTGGCCACCGTTCCGCCTGCGTCCGGTGCCGGCCAGCCGAGCAAGGCGTGGAAGAGGACCACCGCCCAGCTGGAGGCCCAGGTGAAGAAGCAGCGCCGGCTGCAGAAGCAGGTGCCGGAGGTGGCTGGGTGAGTTTTATCTCTTTTAGCTTGTTTGATTCCTTTTCTTTCCCTCCATTTTCACATCTTTGTGAGTTTCTTATTTATCTTCTTTGCTTTCTAGGCGTAGGGCCGCCATCAAGTTCTCCAAGGGCGCGGGGCCGGCTCGGCTTCCAACTCTGTCTCGCCGCCTCCTGTGCTGCCACGGGAAGGAGGGAGCCGACCCCGCAGCCTTCAGCCAAGGACTGCGCGCACACGCCGCCTGTCTTCCCGCCGCCCTCTGTGGGAGCAGGGAGTTCTTCTTCTGCGCCGCCCCCAGCAAGCTCCGGCTTCGGTGCTCGAACCAGCCAGCCGACGATTGGCAACCTGCTGCAATGCCGCTGGTCTGAGGCTCCATCGATCGAGACCGCTTCTGGAGCTAGAGCCAGCTCAGGACCCAGGGTGACGCCGTCGCCGCCGGAGCCTATGGTCATATCTGACCCGACGGGCCAGGCCGTGCCGCCTACGTCTTCGGGGCTGGCCAGGGAGGAGCCGGCGCGCCTGCCCAGTGCTGATGCTAGGGCGCTGGTCAAGGCCAAGGGCCCGATGGTGGAGGAGCCGCTGGTGATCCTGCACGTGGCTCGGGGCGCTGGGTTGGCGCATGTGGTTTCCGCCTTCGACTCCAGCTTGGGCTCCGTCGGGACCATGGAGAAGGAGTGGCGTGATGCTGACAATCACGAGGTGACGAGCCGGGAGGGCGAGCCGGGAGTTGCCTCCATGGAGATGTTCTTCTCCGACATGCGCGCCTACATCGCCGGCTCCGCCACCGAAGATGAGGGTCGCCTCTGGCGGGTTGAGAAGGTTAACAAGGTGAGCTTTTGTGTTAGCTCGTTTTCGCAATTTTGCTATTATATTGGTAGCCCTCTGAGGCATGGGCCGACTGCCATGGAGCCGGCCTGGGTTTCGCCCCTTTCCTGATATTTTCTCTTTTCTTCAGACGGTCTCCGATAAGCGGGCTGAATTGTACAACTGGCTCGTGGCCAGCTACCACAAGGGCAAGAACGACCGCGCCGGGATGGCCCTTGAGCTAGAGTCTGCCAAGGGTAAACTTTCTTTCTTGTTGGTGTCTTTGCATTTTTTCTTTTTCCTTGCCTTCGGCGGGTGATGCCTTGGGTTTGCCGGTTTGCAGCTGTTGCCGCCCAGATCCCACAGCTGCACAAGGAGCTCCGGCTCACCCGCGAGGCGGCCAAGGGGACCGAGGGGGAGTTGTGGGACCTGCGCCGCCTGGAGGCAAACCACATCGCCGAGCTTGCTTCTGTCAAGAAGGTTGAGCAGGAGAAGGTGGACGACCTGAGCCGCCGCCTTGGAGAGGTTGACGAGCAGTGCCAGAAGCTGCGCCGTGATATGACTGCCCAGTCTGAGGCACTCACCGAGACCTCCAAGCGTTGGGTCTCGGAGATCAACGCGCTGGACCATGGCATGGTAGGTAATCTTTTACTTCTGCATGTTCTTACTTCCCTCGCCGGCTTCCGACAGGCGGCTGGTGACAGTGGCTGTTGCTATCCGATGGCTGGAAAAACTCCGAATGTCCCCGACTTCCGGCTGGCGGCGGGCAGCATTTGTTTTGCTGGCCGGTGCCAGGCTGATCTTTTATTTTTCAATTACCTCCATCTTCTGGCTGGGGGTAGGTGGCACTTGCTTGCCGGCTGCCGCCAGGTGATACGTCTCAAACGTATCTATAATTTCTTATGTTCCATGCTACTTTTATGACAATACTCACATGTTTTATACACACTTTACATCATTATTATGCATTTTCCGGCACTAACCTATTGACAAGATGCCGAAGCGCCGGTTCTCGTTTTCTCGCTTGTTTTTGGTTTCGGAAATCCTACAAAGGAAATATTCTCGGAATTGGACGAAATCAACGCCCAGGGTCTTATTTTTCCACGGAGCTTCCAGAAGACCGAAGAGCATACGAAGTGGGGCCACGAGGTGGCCAGACCACAAGGCGGCGCGGCCAAGGGGGGGCCGCGCCGCCCTATGGTGTGGGCCCCTCGCCAGCCCTCCGACTCTGCCCTTCCGCCTACTTATACTCTCCGTCGCGAAAACCCTATTACCGAGAGCCACGATACGGGAAAAGTTCCAGAGACGCTGCCGCCGCCAATCCCACCTCGGGGGATTCAGGAGATCGCCTCCGGCACCCTGCCGGAGAGGGGAATCATCTCCCGGAGGACTCTAAATCACCATGATCGCCTCCGGACTGATGTGTGAGTAGTTCATCCTTGGACTATGGGTCCATAGCAGTAGCTAGATGGTTGTCTTCTCCTCTTGTGCTATCATGTTAGATCTTGTGAGCTGCCTATCATGATCAAGATCATCTATTTGTAATGCTACATGTTGTGTTTGTTGGGTTCCGATGAATATGGAATACTATGTCAAGTTGATTATCAATCTATCATATATGTGTTGTTTATGTTCTTGCATGCTCTCCGTTGCTAGTAGAGGCTCTGGCCAAGTTGATATTTGTAACTCCAAGAGGGAGTATTTATGCTCGATAGTGGGTTCATGCCTCCATTGAATGCGGGACGAGTGACGAGAAAGTTCTAAAGTTGTGGATGTGCTTGTTGCCACTAGGGATAAAACATCAATGCTTTGTCTAAGGATATTTGTGTTGATTACATTACGCACCATACTTAATGAAATTGTCTGTTGTTTGCAACTTAATACTGGAAGGGGTGCGGATGCTAACCCGAAGGTGTACTTTTTAGGCATAGATGCATGCTGGATAGCGGTCTATGTACTTTGTCGTAATGCCCTGATTAAATATCATAGTAGTCATCATGATATGTATGTGCATTGTTATGCCCTCTCTATTTGTCAATTGCCCAACTGTAATTTGTTCACCCAACATGCTATTTTTTATCGGAGAGACACCACTAGTGAACTGTGGACCCCGGTCCAATCTTTTACATCTGAAATACAATCTACTGCAAACTCTGTTCTCTACTGTTCTTCGCAAACAAACATCATTTTCCACACCATACATTTAATCCTTTGTTTACGAGCAAGCCGGTGAGATTGACAACCTCACCGTTACGTTGGGGCAAAGTATTTTGATTGTGTTGTGCAGGTTCCACGTTGGCGCCGGAATCCCTGGTGTTGCGCCGCACTACACTCCGTCACCAACAACCTTCACGTGGCCCTTGACTCCTACTCGGTTCGATAACCTTGGTTTCTTATCGAGGGAAAACTTGCTGCTGTACGCATCACACCTTCCTCTTGGGGTTCCCAACGGACGTGTGTTTCACGCGCCATCAAGCATATTTTCTGGCGCCGTTGCCGGGGAGATCAAGACACGCTGCAAGGGGAGTCTCCCACATCCAATCTCTTTACTTTGTTTTTGTCTTGCTTTACTTTACTTTATTTATTGCTTTGTTTGCTTTCTTTATATCAAAAACACAAAAAAATTAGTTACTAGCTTTACTTTATTTACTGTCTTGTTTGCATTCTCTATATTAAAAACACAATAAAATTAGTTACTTGCATTTACTTTATTTACCTTCTGTTTCATCATGTTTCCTCCTAAGTTCACTCTGAAAGATATACCGGTAGGGCAAGGGTCTATCATTGGAAGAGATAATATAGAAGAATTTTTCACTCATGTTAGTACGGTTAAAGATTTTGAAGATAGACACTTGGCAGAACTTGCTCCTACTTATGAAAGTGCTACTGCCTCTTTAGTACACATGTTGGAAACTAGATTTGTTAATCTTAATCCTATAATGCAACATATGTTTCTTACACTCTCTGATATGGAAATAGGAGAAAAGAGAGATTTTGTTTTAGAGGTCCTTCTTAGAGAAGTTGGTGATATAGCTAAAGAAGCTAGAAAAGTTTTTATTAAGCATAAGAGACTTGGCTTTTATACCAATTTTACAAAAACACTTGAAAAGATGGACGAAGATAGATTAAAGTACACTAATAAAGTCAATGGTGAGGGGGAGATTAAAGTACCGATACCTAGTAAGCTCCTAGGAATGCATGAAGCTCTAGAAAATAACTATGCTTGGCTTGTTCCTGAAAATTTGTTTGATGAGAATAGTAAGCCTAAAAGCAACGAAAGAGGAGTTACTTACATAGATAAGATACAATGCATTATTGAGAAAACCCCCAACTCCCCTGATTATGATGTTGATGCTTCATCTCTTGATAATACTTGATTCACACTTTCTGCGCCTAGCTGAAAGGCGTCAAAGAAAAGCGCTTATGGGAGACAACCCATTATTTTACTTCTGCACTTTTGTTTTATATTTGAGTCTTGGAAGTTGTTACTACGGTATCAACCTCTCCGTATATTTATTTTATTGCATTGTTGTGCCAAGTAAAGTCTTTGATAGTAAGGTAGATACTAGAATTGGATTACTGCGCAGAAACAGATTTCTTGCTGTCACGAAATTGAGTAGCCCCGTCTGTAGGTAACTCAGAAAAATCTGCCAATTTACGTGCGTGATCCCCAGATATGTACGCAACTTTCATTCAATTTGAGCTTTTTCATCTGAGAAAGTTAAGTGCCCTGAAAAAGTCGTCTTTACGGACTGTTCTGTTTTGACAGATTCTGCCTTTTATTTCGCATTGCCTGTTTTGCTATGTTGAATGGATTTCTTTGTTCCATTAACTTTCAGTAGCTTTGTGCAATGTCCAGAAGTGTTAAGAATGATTATGTCACCTCTGAATATGTGAATTTTTAATTATGCACTAACCCTCTAATGAGTTTGTTTTGAGTTTGGTGTGGAGGAAGTTTTCAAGGATCAAGAGAGGAGGATGATACAATATGATCAAGAAGAGTGAAAAGTCTAAGCTTCGGGATGCCCCCGTGGTTCATCCCTGCATATTTCAAGAAGACTCAAGCATTTAAGCTTGGGGATGCCCAAGGCATCCCTTCTTCATCGACAACTTATCAGGTCACCTCTAGTGAAACTATATTTTTATTCCGTCACATCTTATGTGCTTTACTTGGAGCGTCTGTATGTTTTTGTTTGAATAAAATCGGATCCTCACATTCTTTGTGTGGGAGAAAGACACGCTCCGCTGTTTCATATGAACACTGGTGTTCTTAGCTTTACTTTTAATGTTCATGGCGAAGGTTGAAACTGCTTCGTTCATTGTTATATGGTTGGAAACAGAAAATGCTTCATGTGGTAATTGGTATAATGTCTTGAATAATTTGATACTTGGCAATTGTTGTGCTCAAATAGATCATGTTTAAGCTCTTGCATCATGTACTTTGTACCCATTAATGAAGAACTACCATAGAGCTTGTTGAAATTTGGTTTGCATGATTGGTCTCTCTAAAGTCTAGATATTTTCTCGGTGAGGTGTTTGAACAACAAGGAAGACAATGTAGAGTCTTATAATGCTTGCAATATGTTCTTATGTAAGTTTTGCTGTACCGGTTCATACTTGTGTTTGCTTCAAACAACCTTGCTAGCCGAAGCCTTGTATTGAGAGGGAATACTTCTCGTGCATCCAAAACCTTGAGCCAAAAACTATGCCATTTGTGTCCACCATACCTACCTATTATGTGGTATTTCTCTGCCATTCCAAAGTAAATTACTTGAGTGCTACCTTTAAAATTTCATTCTTTGTCTTTGCAATATATAGCTCATGGGAAAATAGCTTAAAAAACTATTGTGGTATTGAATATGTTACTTATGTATCTTATTTCTTATAAGTTGCTTGTTGAGCGGTAACCATATTTCTGGGGACGCCATCAACTATTACACCTTTGTTGAATATCATGTGAGTTGCTATGCATGTTCGTCTTGTCTGAAGTAAGGGTGATTTATCATGATCAAATGGTTTGAGTATGCTGATTGTTAGAGAAGAACATTGGGCCGCTAACTAAAGCCATGAATCATGGTGGAAGTTTCAGTTTGGACATTAATCCACAATCTCTTATGAGAATATTATCTGTTGTTGAATGCTTATGCATTAAAGAGGAGTCCATTATCTGTTTTCTATGTTGTCCCGGTATGGATGTCCTAAGTTGAGATCTATCAAAAACGAGAAATCAAATGCGATCTATCTCCTTGGACCTTTGTACGAGCGACATAGAGGTACCCCTTTGTGACACTTGGTTGAAACATATGTTATGCAATGATAATCCATGTAAATCCAAGCTAATTAGGACAAGGTGCGAGCACTATTAGTATTCTATGCATGATGCTTGCAACTTATAGGATGTCTTATTCATAACACATATGAATTATTACTACCGTTGACAAAATCTTTATATGTTTTCAAAATGAAAAGCTCTAGCACAAAAACAGTAATCCATGCTTCCCTCTGCGAAGGGCCATTCTTCTACTTTATGTTGAGTCAGTTTACCTAATTCTTTCTATCTTAGGAGCAAACACTTGTGTCAACTGTGTGCATTGATTCCTACATACTTGCTTATTTGCATTCATCATATTACTTTGTGTTGACAATTATCCATGAGATATATCCATGAGATAAACATGTTGAAGTTGAAAGCAACTGCTGAAACTTATATCTTCCTTTGTGCTGCTTTAAAGATTTCTACTAAGAATTTATTGCATTATGAGTTAACTCCTGTGCAAGTCTTACTGATGCTTGTCTTGAAAGTACTATTCATGAAAAGTCTTTGCTATATGATTCAGTTGTTTAATCATTGTCTTTACCATTGCTTCGAATCACTTCATTCATCTCATATGCTTTACAATAGTATTGATCAAGATTATGATAGCATGTCACTTCGAAATTATCCTTGTTATCATTTACCTACTCGAGGGCGAGTAGGAACTAAGCTTGGGGATGCTTGATACGTCTCAAACGTATCTATAATTTCTTATGTTCCATGCTACTTTTATGACAATACTCACATGTTTTATACACACTTTACATCATTATTATGAATTTTCCGGCACTAACCTATTGACAAGATGTTGAAGCGCCAGTTCCTGTTTTCTGCTGTTTTTGGTTTCAGAAATCTTACAAAGGAAATATTCTCGGAATTGGACGAAATCAACGCCCAGGGTCTTATTTTTCCATGGAGCTTCCAGAAGACCGAAGAGCATACGAAGTGGGGCCACGAGGTGGCCAGACCACAAGGCGGCGCGACCAGCGGGGGCCCGCGCCGCCTATGGTGTGGGCCCCTCGTCAGCCCTCCGACTCCGCCCTTCCGCCTACTTATACTCTCCGTCGCGAAAACCCTATTATCGAGAGCCACGATACGGAAAAGTTCTAGAGACGCCGCCGCCGCCAATCCCATCTCGGGGATTCGACGGATCGCCTCCGGCACTCCGCCGGAGGGGAATCATCTCCCGGAGGGCTCTTCATCGCCATGATCGCCTCCGGATCGATGTGTGAGTAGTCCACCCCTGGACTATGGGTCCATAGCAGTAGCTAGATGGTTGTCTTCTCCTCATTGTGCTATCATGTTAGATCTTGTGAGCTGCCTATCATGATCAAGATCATCTATTTGTAATCCTACATGTTGTGTTTGTTGGGATCCGATGAATATTGAATACTATGTCAAGTTGATTATCAATCTATCATATATGTTGTTTATGTTCTTGCATGCTCTCCGTTGCTAGTAGAGGCTCGCCCAAGTTGATACTTGTAACTCCAAGAGGGAGTATTTATGCTCGATAGTGGGTTCATGCCTCCATTAAATGCAGGACAGTGACGAAAGTTCTAAGGTTGTGGATGTGCTTGTTGCCACTAGGGATAAAACATCGATGCTTTGTCTAAGGATATTTGTGTTGATTACATTACGCACCATACTTAATGCAATTGTCTGTTGTTTGCAACTTAATACTGGAAGGGGTGCGGATGCTAACCCGAAGGTGGACTTTTTATGCATAGATGCATGCTGGATAGCGGTCTATGTACTTTGTCGTAATGCCCTGATTAAATCTCATAGTAGTCATCATGATATGTATGTGCATTGTTATGCCCTCTCTATTTGTCAATTGCCCAATTGTAATTTGTTCACCCAACATGCTATTTCTTATCGGAGAGACACCACTAGTGAATCGTGGACCCCGGTCCATTCTTTTACATCTGAAATACAATCTATCGCAAACTCTGTTCTCTACTGTTCTTCGCAAACAAACATCATTTTCCACACCATACATTTAATCCTTTGTTTACAGCAAGCCGTTGAGATTGACAACCTCACTGTTACGTTGGGGCAAATTATTTTGATTGTGTTGTGCAGGTTCCATGTTGGCGCCGGAATCCCTGGTGTTGCGCCGCACTACACTCCGTCACCAACAACCTTCACGTGGCCCTTGAATCCTACTGGTTCGATGATAGCGTGCAAGACACACGTCCGTTGAGAACCCCAAGTGGAAGGTGTGATGCGTACAGCAGCAAGTTTTCCCTCAGTAAGAAACCAAGGTTATCGAACCAGTAGGAGTCAAGGAACACGCGAAGGTTGTTGGTGGCGGAGTGTAATGCGGCACAACACCAGGGATTCCGGCGCCAACGTGGAACCTGCACAACACAATCAAAGTACTTTGCCCCAACGTAACAGTGAGGTTGTCAATCTCACCGGCTTGCTGAAAACAAAGGATAAGATGTATAGTGTGGAAGATGATGTTTGTTTGCGAAGAACTGTAAAGAACAATTGCGGTAGATTGTATTTCAGATGTAAAGAATGGACCGGGGTCCACAGTTCACTAGTGGTGTCTCTCCGATAAGATAAACGCATGTTGGGTGAGCAAATTACAGTTGGGCAATTGACAAATAAAGAAGGCATAACAATGCACATACATATATCATGATGAGTACTATGAGATTTAATCTGGGCATTACGACAAAGTACATAGACCGCTATCCAAACATGCATCTATGCCTAAAAACTCCACCTTCAGAGTTATCATCCGAACCCCTTCCGTATTAAGTTGCAAACAACGTACAATTGCATTAAGTATGGTGCGTAATGTAATCAACACAAATATCCTTAGACAAAGCATCGATGTTTTATCCCTAGTGGCAACAAGACATCCACAACCTTAGAACTTTCTCGTCATCGTCCCGCATTCAATGGAGGCATGAACCCACTATCGAGCATAAATACTCCCTCTTGGAGTCACAAGTATCAACTTGGCCAGAGCCTCTACTAGCAATCTGAGAGCATGCAAGAACATAAACAACATATATGATAGATTGATAATCAACTTGACATAGTATTCAATATTCATCGGATCCCAACAAACACAACATGTAGCATTACAAATAGATGATCTTGATCATGATAGGCAGCTCACAAGATCTAACATGATAGAACAATGAGGAGAAGACAACCATCTAGCTACCGCTATGGACCCATAGTCCAGGGGTGAACTACTCACACATCGATCCGAGGCGATCATGGCGATGAAGAGTCCTCCGGAGATGATTCCTCTCTCCGGCAGGGTGCCGGAGGCGATCTCCTAAATCCCCCGAGATGGGATTGGCGGCGGCGGCGTCTCTGAAGGCTTTCCGTATCGTGGCTCTCGGCATCGGGGTATTCGCGACCGAAGGCTTTAAGTTGGCGGAAGGGCGGTGTCGGAGGGCTGACAGGGGGCCACACCATAGGGCGGCGCGGCCCCCTTGGCCGCGCGCGCCCTATGGGGTCGGCGCCCGTCGCCCCCACTTCGTTTCTCCCTCGGTCTTCCGGAAGCTTCGTGGAAAAATAAGACCCCGGGCGTTGATTTCGTCCAATCCGAGAATATTTCCTTTGTAGGATTTCCGAAACCAAAAACAAGCAGAAACAAAGAATCGGCTCTTCGGCATCTCGTCAATAGGTTAGTGCCGGAAAATGCATAATAATGATATATAATGTGTATAAAACATGTGAGTATCATCATAAAAGTAGCATGGAACATAAGAAATTATAGATACGTTTGAGACGTATCAAGCATCCCCAAGTTTAGTTCCTACTCGCCCTCGAGTAGGTAAACGATAACAAGGATAATTTCTGAAGTGACATGCTATCATAATCTTGACCAATACTATTGTAAAGTATATGAGATGAATGCAGCGATTCGAAGCAATGGTGAAGACAATGAGTAAACAAATGAATCATATAGCAAAGACTTTTCATGAATAATACTTTCAAGACAAGCATCAATAAGACTTGCATAAGAGTTACTCATAAAGCAATAAATTCTTAGTAGAAAGCTTTGAAGCAACACAAAGGAAGATATAAGTTTCAGCAGTTGCTTTCAACTTCAACATATCTCATGGATAATTGTCAACACAAAGTAATATAACAAGTGCAATAGGTAAACATGTAAGAATCAATGCACACAATTGATACAAGTGTTTGCTTCTAGGATAGAAAGAATAGGTGAACTGACTCAACAATAAAGTAGAAGAATGGCCCTTCGCAGAGGGAAGCATGGATTACTATATTTGTGCTAGAGCTTTTCATTTTGAAAACATAGAAACAATTTTGTCAACGGTAGTAATAAATCATATGTGTTATGTATAAGATATCTTATAAGTTGCAAGCCTCATGCATAGTATACCAATAGTGCTCGCACCTTGTCCTAATTAGCTTGGATTATCATTGCATAGCATATGTTTCAACCAAGTGTCACAAAGGGGTACCTCTATGCCGCCTGTACAAAGGTCTAAGGAGAAAGCTCGCATTGGATTTCTCGCTTTTGATTATTCTCAACTTAGACATCCATACCGGGACAACATAGACAACAAATAATGGACTCCTCTTTAATGCATAAGCATTCAACAACAGATAAAATTCACATAAGAGATTGAGGATTAATTGTCCAAACTGAAACTTCCACCATGATTCATGATTTTAGTTAGCGGCCCAATATTCTTCTCTAACAATATGCATACTCAAACCATTTGATCATGAAAATCGCCCTTACTTTAGACAAGACGAACATGCATAGCAACTCACATGATATTCAACAAAGGTGTAATAGTTGATGGCGTCCCCAGAAACATGGTTACCGCTCAACAAGCAACTTATTAAGAAATAAGATACATAAGTACATATTCTTCACCACAATAGTTTTTAAGGCTATTTCCCATGAGCTATATATTGCAAAGACAAAGGAATAGAATTTTTAAAGGTAGCACTCAAGTAATTTACTTTGGAATGGCAGAGAAATACCATGTAGTAGGTAG
>NC_061514.1:196335725-196358146 GCF_022539505.1 Lolium rigidum | reverse complement strand
CTTCAACTTCGTCGGCCATGGCAACTTTTCTTGTAGTGGCAGATTCTGCTGGATTTGGGACGGTGTCGTCAAAAAATCCTTCGCCCACTTCTTTTGCTTCTCAGTAAATTACGGCTTGGGCCCAAGCTCTTTTTTCGCCTTGACTCCCGCCTTCCATTTCTCATGGTGAGAAGCCGCGGCCACATCGGTTTCCTCGACACTAAGTTCCCAATATCTCGGGAGGAGAGGCTTCATTGATGGCATTGGTACCCTTGTGGTCTTAGGTACATAAGGCTCTGGGTTAATAGTCCATGAGGGGGTTGCCTTGCTGTCCTTCGTAACCCCCTGCTTCTTCTTCTTCGCCAGAGGTGGACTGGGTGGCGGCGTACCCGCCGGAGGTGGATTGGGGGGCGGCGTCGGCTGACGTGAAGGTGTAGGTGGACCACCACCCCAACCACCACCACCGGAGGAGGGTGGACTTGTTGGGTGATTCCTCGGGGTCGGTGGCCTTGGCGCCTCGCCTGGAAAGTTGATGTACTTTTTTTTTTCCATAGAACGAATTGGCACTTGACATCTCGAAGTTTTTTCTCCCCTTCGGGTGTAGCATAGTCAATCTCCAGGTCCTCGCACCCTAGGACTATGTCTTCCACCGTGACACGAGCATAACCATCTGCAATGGGGTTGTTGTGGTGGAGTGCTCCAGGTGTACAAGGTAAAGCGCTGCCGATCGCTACCTTCATGAAAATGTTCCCCATTGGATAATGCAGCTCACATTCTTTCATCTCCTTTACACCATCCACGGGGTAGTGAAGCTCCAGTGCACGAATCTCGATCGTCGGTGAATTAGCACCAGTCGGGGCGAAGGGTGCATTAGCACCAGCCGGGACCTCCGTGGAAGCCACGCTGCTTCTCCGCTGCTGGCTTCCGACATCCGCTGCACGATCTTCATGCGGCCCTTCCGATCGTTTCTCTTTTACAAGTTCCTGCGCCATCTGCTTCACCTCAAATAGTTCCACTTCCATCCTCCCCATACGATCTACATCCCGTTCCGTCTTTCTCTTACGGCTTTTGTAACTGTACGGGTCATTGTCCTGGGAAAACCCTACTTTCCACGGAACGGCGCCTTTGCCTCATACACGTCCTGGGTGTTCAGGATTCCCGAGGGCTATCGTCAGCGCGTCGTTCTCTCTGTTGAACTTGATCTTCCCCTCTTGAGCTTCGGCCATTACTTTAATAAGGGCGGCGGTGGGAGTAAACACTTTCTTCCGGTGAACACACCTCCCTGTCTCCGGGTCTAGCGATCCCCCATGCCCGTACCACCAGCTTTTGGCCCGTGGGTCCCATCCCTCTGTACCTAGAGGGATTCCTCGCTCCCTCAGGTCGTTCTCCATCTTCTCCCACTTAGGCTCCGAAGTGCGGTATCCTCCTGGCCCCATAATATGAAAGTACTCTTTCTTAGCCGCATTTGCCTTTCTTCCGATATGGCCTTGAAAAAAATCTGATTGCTTCTGCCTCACAAATTCAGGCCAAACATCTTTCAGTTTCTCATATTGCCCTTTAAAATCCGGAGTCTTCTTCTGCGAGACAAAGTCACGGGCTAAAATTTTCTTGTAGTTCCGGAATGCTTCGGCCATCTTCGTAAGAGCGAACTCTTTGACTAGCCTCCTCCTTTCACGTCCACCCGGAACCACGTTACCCTCTTCATCGTGTTTGTTGAATTTCGGAGGTAGAATGAAACGTTCCATAAGTTTTCTCCAACAATCCTTTTTTATTCTTTTGCTGACAAAACTGAAACCAACACGTGCCTTTGACTAGCTCATTCCATTCCTGGACGGTGATCGGGATGTTGTCTCTAACAACCACTCCGCATTGGTTGATAAACTTTGTATAATGCTTTATGGGCTCGCTATTCTAGAACGTGTCACCGAAATATGGTAACAACCAGAGCATAAGATATGTCTGTGATTAATGATTGACAATCAGAAAAATGATATAAGAATTAGATGAGGTGGCATGCTTAGTGGTGGAGGATGTGGGAGCCTTGCATGACGGGCAGGCTAGGTTTGCTCATTGATCCTTGATGAGTTGATAGCTTGTATGTTGAAAGTTTTACTTTTAGTAGGTTGCTCTTATTTAGATATTATAGATTAGTAGTAGGGTGCCCTAAATAAGGCACGCTACTAAGTTAGTAGTAGGGTGCCCTAAATGAGGCACACTATTGGTATTTTGGCTCATCCGTGTCCCTCCAGCAAATATATTGGTAGCGGACAGGAAAAGATAACCGTATGTACATGGCAGTCGCGTGGCACAATTAGTGCTCTTGTTCCGGATACTTTTTGGACGCGAGTGTACCCGGGGCCTATCTAGTAGTCGTGTGTCCTACTCTCCACTACTCTACCAATATGAGCATATATACCAGTCGCGTGCTTGTTTTCGGGTCGCGACAAATAATAGCAGTTGTGTGTGTTCACATGGTTGCGCTGCCCATGAACATGTTCCTATAGCGTTTCTCTACTAGTGTGACGCGGAAAACAATTTATACTGACTCTGTATTTGGTTGATGAATGAATAAAGCACAGTAGTAGACAACGTATCTCGCCAGGTTTAGTTCCTGAATCCTAGCATCCCCACCTCCTTCCGGCTCGGCTCGCCTCGCACGGGTTCTTCTTCGCCGTCTCCTCGGGCCTCTCTTTCGACGACTTGATGGCCAGCGAGCTGACGCTGGACACGAGGGCTTCGTCGGCGGCCACCGAAGCGAGCCGCTGCTGCTCCATGTAGTAGCATTTGGAGCAGAGGCCGAGGGTCGCCGGGCTGCCGAAGAAGCCGCAGCCGCTCGCGCACGGGGCCGCGCCACCGGTCAGTTGCCTTGCGGCCATCGTACGTAGCTTGCAGTTGTTCGTCGCGCGATCGATCGGCAGGACGATCTAGGCTGGTACCTGAACTGAGCTGCTGGATTTCGCGCACGATTGGTGGCCTTTTATGCTGGGAACCCAAACCTGGATGTCTCCTCCTAGCAACAATCGGACTCTGTAATCCGAGTCCGGATCAAATTAGGAGGCAACAAGTTCTGGGAGCTGCTTTACACCGACCTGGTCGGTGTATAACAGCCACCGACCACCCCCAGGTCTTTGTTGGGCCGGCCCATGATTTGCTGAGACTGGTTTGCTGTGGATTCGGTGCGGACGGGCCGGCCCAAGTTTGTTTTTCTTTTTTTCCTTTCTCATTTTTTCTCTGTTTTAAATCTGAACAGTTTCAAATTTGAACAAAATTCGAATTGAACGATTTTCGAATTTGAACAAATTTAAAAAATTGAACGATTTTCGAAGTTGAATTTTTTTTGAAATTGAACAATTTTCAAATTTGAACAATTTTCGAAAATTGAACGATTTTTCGAATTTGAATAAATTTTGAAATTGAACGATTTTTCGAATTTGAACAAATTTCGAAAATTGAACGATTTTCGAATTTGAACAAATTTCGAAAATTTAACGATTTTCGAATTTGCACAAATTTCGAATTTGAACAATTTTCGAATTTGAACATTTTCGAATTTGCACACTTTTTGACTTTGAACATTTTGAAATTTGAAATTTTTTCAGTTTAAACAAAAAGAAGAAAGAAAACAAAATAAGAAAGAAAACAGAAAAGAAAAAGGAAAGAAAATAAAAAACTAAAAAAAACAGAAAACGAAAAGACACAGCGAACTGGGCCTGGCCCATACCCGACCAGAGGGGGTGTGCGGTGGCCGGTAACCACCGACCTGGTCGGTGTATAGGTTTTCCCACAAGTTCTGTCCCCGTCAGGCGTCCACCGCTGTGTCGTCGTGGATCAAACGGGCCGGCCTGTCGTCCCGGCCCACTAACCGCGTAGCGAGTGCAGAAGCAGCCCATAGAGGGAAAGGCCCACGGCTACGTGTGGTTTGACGTGGCTTCTCTTCTATACATTTTAGCATCAACGCTTTATTTATCGTGCCTCACATTCTCTGTCTCTCCCTAGAAGCTTCTCCAGTACCGGACACATCCAACCTTTCCCCCGACGCGAGCGGTGGGGGGAGAGCGCCGACTGCGTGCGCCGGGCAGCCCTAGCTAGGGTTCCAGGGGGAGCGGCGGCGGAGATGTCGACGCCGGCGAGGAAGCGCCTCATGCGGGACTTCAAGCGCCTGCAGCACGACCCGCCCGCCGGGATCAGCGGCGCGCCCTACGACAACGACATCATGCACTGGAACGCCGTCATCTTCGGGTGCGTCCTCCGCCCCTGCCCGGGAATTCCGGTCCCCTCTCCCTCGCCGCCGCCGTTCTAGGGTTTCCCTTCGGGGGACCTCTAGATCGGCCGCCCGGCGTCGCCCTGTTTCAGTTACTTTTAATAGTACTAGTTTCTGAGTTAATTGTGTCTCGTGTTGTTTTTGCAGGCCGGATGATACGCCGTGGGACGGAGGTGAGGCGACTCGGTCTGATCTCTAGCCGATTTATTTATCCTTCTATATATGCGTGGTTGACATATAGTTCCTTGGGAGTTGTTCTACCCTGAATTGTAGGTATCTTATGTGTCAGTCGATGAATTTTGCTTGTCAAGGGAGTGAGGCTGAGCTACTTGCGTATATTAGTCTGTTACGTTAGTTTTTCGCGGGAAATTCTGTTGCATGATTTGTACTTCACGCTCTGTTGGGCGTTTTTCCATCACTTGAGGGGTTGCTAGAATTGTCCATTTTAGGATAATCGCTACCGCTTTTGGTTTTCCTTTACTCGCAAACGACAAAATATGCATGGTAGACTTAAAATCACCCGTTACGGAAACTAGTTCCACTCAATGTGCGACAAACCCATCATGCGGAAATTAGGGGGATTTGTATGAATTCTACAAAAATGGTTTTAGTCACTTCTGGGAGCGTATGCTCGTAGCTGATTTGAAGTTGCAGAAAAATGTTCTTTCAGCAAACCTTGCCATAGCTGTTGCAGATGCTTAGTACAAAACTACAAATTTCTTTGGCAAAGAGCCTTTGGACTTGCGTTTAAGGTTCCCTTTTTAGCTTTGGAAATGGAGTTCTGCTGCATCAAGAAAGATCTTATACTGTTATTTTCTGTTAAATATTATTACTCCATAAGGTTGAGTATTGTGTCTTCAGGGGTTAGATAAAGAAAGATCTTATGCTTTTATTTTCCATGCGTGGTTGATATATACTTCCTTGGAAGTAGTATTACTGTGAAAATGTAAGGTCGAACTGTAGGTATCTTGGGTGTTCTTGATGAATTTTGGCTGTCCTGGGAGTGATGCTGAGCTATTTGCGTCGATTAGTCTGTTATGTTAGCTTTTCGCGGGAAATTCTGTTGCATGATTTGTACTTCACGCTCTGTTGGGCGTTTTTCTATCACTTGAGGGGTTGCTGGAATTGTCTATTTTAGGATAATCCCTACCACTTTTGGTTTTCCTTTAATCGCAAACGACAAAATCTGCATGGTAGACTTAAAAGCACCCGTTACGTAAACTAGTTCCACTCAATGTGCGACAAACCTGTTATGCGGAAATTAGGGGGATTTGTATGAATTCTGCAGAAAATGGTTTTAGTCACTTATGGGAGCGTATGCTCTTAGCTGATTAGAAGTTGCACAAAAATGTTATTTGCCATAGCTGTCGCAGATGCATTAGTAGAAATTCCTTTGGCAAAAAGCCTTGGACTTGTGTTTAGAAGCAGGTTTCTTATATAGCTTTGGAAATGGAGTTCTGCTGCATCAAGAAAGATGTTATGCTTTTATTTTCTGTTAAATATTATTACTCCATAAGGTTGAGTATTGTCATGAGGGGTTAGATAAAGAAAGATCTGCTTTTATTTTCTATGCGTGGTTGATATATAGTTCCTTGGAAGTAGTATTACTGTGAAATTGTAAGGTCGAACTGTAGGTATCTTGGGTGTTGTTGATGAATATTGTCTGTCCTGGGAGTGAGGCTGAGCTATTTGTGTCGATTAATCTGTTATGCTAGCTTTTCGAGGGAAATTCTGTTGCATGATTTGTACTTCATGCTGTGTTGGGCGTTTTTTCCATCACTTGAGGGGTTGCTAGAATTGTCCATTTTAGGATAATCCCTACCACTTTTGGTTTTCCTTTAATCGCAAACGACAAAATCTGCATGGTAGACTTAAAAGCATCCGTTACGTGAACCAGTTCCACTCAATGTGCGACAAACCCGTTATGCGAAAATTAAGGGGATTTGTATGAATTCTGCAAAAATGGTTTTAGTCACTTATGGGAGCGTATGCTCCTAGCTGTTTTGAAGTTGCACAAAAATGTTCTTTCAGCAAACCTTGCCATAGATGTGGCAGATGCGTTAGTAGAAATTCCTTTGGCAAAAAGCCTTGGACTTGCGTTTAGAAGCAGGTTTCTTATTTAGCTTCGGAAATGGAGTTCTGCTGCATCAAGAAAGATGTTATGCTTTTATTTTTTGTTAATATTATTACTCCGTAAGGTTGAGTATTCTGTCTTGAGGGGTTAAATAAAGAAAGATCTTATGCTTTTATTTTCTATGCGTCGCTGATATATAGTTCCTTTGAAGTAGTATTACTCTCAAATTGTAAGGTCGAATTGTAGGTATCGTAGGTGTTGTTGATGAATTTTGGCTGTCCTGGGAGTGAGGCTGAGCTATTTGCGTCGATTAGTCTGTTATGTTAGCTTTTCGCAGGAAATTCTGTTGCATGATTTGTACTATAAGGTCTGTTGGGCGTTTTCCATCACTTGAGGGTTTTCCATAACTGTCCATTTTAGGCTAATACCTACCAGTTTTGGTTTTCCTTTAATCGCAAATGACAACATCTGCATGGTACTATGGTAGACCTAAAAGCATCCACGACGTAAGCTAGTTCCACTCAATGTGCGACAAAACCGTTATGCCGGAATTAGGGGATTTGTTTGAATTCTGCAAAAAATGGTTGTTGACACTTATGGGAGCGTATGCTCATAGCTGATTTGAAGTTGCACAAAAATATTCTTTGGTATATCAACAAACCTTGACATAGCTGTCGCAGATGCATTACTATAAATTCCTTGGGCAAAAAGCCTTGGACTTGCGTCTAGAAGCAGGTTTCCTATTTAGCTTTGTAAATGGAGTTGTGCATCAAGAAAGATCTTATGCTTTTATTGTCTATTAAATATTATTACGCCATAAGGATGAGTATTGTGTGAGGGATTAGATAAAAAAAAGTTCATATCTGTTATGCATCATCTTAATGATATTTATTTTAGAGGACAATGAACTCATTCATCCAAACTTAGCTTCTTAGTTTAGTTCCTCTTAATGCTCCTTATTTCATCAGGACTTTGTGTCTCATTTTAGTTTGGAAGATTTGCAAATTTATGTTTTTGTGCATAAATTGAATCACTATTTTTGCTGGTGTGACAATTCCAGAAACATCACCTATTTTGACAGCATTACTCAGTGTTCATTCACATTTCAACAGTAAGAAAACTCCAGCTTGCAGCAGATGCATCATTGCAGTTATCAGCTAGTGATATTTGCATGTTCTTGAGTCACAAGTGAACATCTTAGATAGGTAGCCCCATCCCCGTCCTAAAGCTGGATATTGTTCCACACCATAGATTTTGAGTGGCCGTCCCCATATACACATTGGCATATGACAGACATGAAGGAACACATAACCAAAAATAACCATGTATGGAGTCAACCATGTGGGTGCTTGGAAGTTTCAGTGCATCATGCATTCGTATTGTTGCACATGATTCAGGACGTGGCACTTCAATATGACAATAGTCAGGATTTTGGAGAAACTGTGTAATTGTGACCGAGCTTTTTAGCCAAATTTCTGGTTTAATCTTAGTACTAGTAGCATTGAAGTTATATTTTTTATATGAATGATGGAAATGAATATATCATCTTGCTGAGAATCCAGTCTCCTTAGGTATGTTTGGTTCACAGGGCAAGCCAACCAATCATGCCCTTTCTTTCTCCTTTTTATGGTTCATCATGGCATACAAAACTTGAGTCAGTTGTGCTATGGCCAGGGTTCATAATATCAGTTTTAATTTTTTTGTGATAAATTGGCTTTCCTGAAACGTTTATCTTATTTTGAAAATGCATAGTTTTACTTGGTCTACAAGTCCCCATGAAATTGCTATGTTGATTTTGCCCGCAAAATACTAGAACAACTTCTTAATGGATTACAAATTGCAATATTGATTGGATTTATATTACATTTGAGTTATGGGGACTAGTACTCCATATGTCTACCAGCTTGTTGGGTTTGGTAATTAATACCCGTCTTCCTGTTATGTTGGGTTTGGTAATTAATACCCGTCTTCCTGTTATGTTACATTAAGTCCTATTATTGGATAGTTGGTTAGGTAGTGTACACTGCAAGGATGCCTCTGGGTTGCATCTGATTTTATTCCACTCTATTCTTCCTAATAAAGAGGCCTTCCCCACTACATGTTCAGTTTTAATATTGCTGGTACAAACAATGTTCAGAATATCGGCCAGTATGCTGATTTATCTGCCGATTTATCACAACTGGCGAGTCACCAATAAGATAAAGCCATATCATCTGTGTTTGTCATTTGGACCGATTATCGGTCTGGCAAACTATATCGGGCATCTACCGATAAATCAGCTGGGCCCCTCAAGTCAGAAACCTAGTCACTGGGCTCATTTCTGTTAGGAAATCATTTATCCACACATTGTTGTTCATATGGCGTTTCTTGAGTTTAACATGGAGTGTTTAATGTTTTAGTTTAGTTTTGCTTATTTAAACTTTCAGTGCCTATTTTCTTAGTATGTTAGTATCATGTTTATCATCAATCCATTTGTATTGCCACACATCAGTTTTCATGATAGGACAACCAAAAAGTCTGAAGTAAAGTTGCATCTTTTCGTTGCTGCAGTTTGAAATAATGCTATTATTGTGGCACTGGAAAGTTTGCTGACAGTTTATTGTCTCACATATTTAGGAACGTTCAAGCTTAGCATGCAGTTTGCAGAAGATTACCCCAACAAGCCGCCAGTTGTTCGCTTTGTCTCTAGGATGTTTCATCCAAATAGTAATCTCTCTCACCTCCTCTCTATTCATTTCTCTGATTCGATGTGACTCAAATACCATTCATATCTTACAGAGTATATAACTATATATAGCATTATCCTAAATTAAAGTTCTGGAGAAATGGTTTAACATATACATTTCTGCAGTTTATGCAGATGGGAGCATTTGCTTGGATATTCTACAGAATCAGTGGAGTCCTATATATGATGTTGCTGCTATATTGACTTCTATTCAGGTACCATGTTGATCAGATTAGCCAAACTTTATGTATGATTCCCATTGAAGAGTATAGTGCTAATTAGTAAAGCATGTTCAGTCGCTTGCCTTAATATTGTGGGTAGTTGAGGTCTCCTGGGCTCAGTTTGCTAGCCCACAATGTGGAGCGCTAGCCAACCCTGATATCATGTTAGTATCAGGTTACTGCCTGGCATGCTGGTTAAGCAACCCAGGTTCGACCCTCATCCCTCCTTCAGTTAATTGTGTGGTAGGGGTCTTCCTCCACACCTTCACTTCTAATATTTCGAAAGCATGACATGTAAGGAAATTTATTGAGTGGTCAGACCTAGTATCTCTAGTTGCATTGGTTTACAGTTTTCAGTTAAATATGTTTTTGAATTTGGGGCCTTGTTGGACCTGGCGGGGTGCTCCTATATATACTGGATGTGGGAACTTGTATTTGTCAGACATTAAACCATGTCGTTGATATTGCAAAGTGTAGAGATAGAGGAAGCTTTTCCTCGCAGCTTGTTGACCTGGAACTAGAAGGGAAACTTGACCTAGATTATACAACTCGCCAGATAGAAATCACAAGGGATATATTTGAATGAAATTAAAGTTAGGTTTCATTTTTTTTACATTTACCACTATTTACAACCCTGGGCTCCACCACCATACGGAGGTGGACTTCTTATAAATGAGATAGTGTTGCCATGCTCCGAACATACATGGAAAAAAGTTAAGCAGGCCCATGTATACATGCTGGGTTGTCTACCTTGTACATGCTGCCATCTCCCAGTGACTGTAGGCTACAAGTTTGGCGTGCATCATGCCACCATATGTGTGCTTGGATTACTGACACCTCATTCTGTACTTCCTTTGCAGTCCCTGCTGTGTGATCCAAATCCCAACTCTCCAGCAAACTCAGAAGCTGCCAGAATGTACAGCGAGAACAAGCGAGAGTACAACCGCAAAGTCCGTGAGATCGTCGAGCACAGCTGGACTGCTGATTAAGGCAGGGCAAGGGTACCATTGTCAGAAAATTATAATAAGCAACCGGAAACCTTTCTGGCCTGGCTGTAGTTGGTTCACTGTCAAAACATTAAATATCTGCAGTGATTGTTTGTAGGTGAAATATCTAGTGACTGTCTGTTGTCCTGTCCGTGGTCATTTTGTGTTTTGGTTGCTGACATTGCTCTTTTATGTTGTGCTGTTGATCTCAACAACATTGGCATCTGCAGTATGTAAAAAGTTATAGCCTGGGAATGGTTGATTGACTTCACAACCTGGTCGCATTTGTCAGTCCTGCTCTTTTTCTTTAGATGGTTTGTAGTGCTGCTCTATGTGTATGTGAAGTTTGTGTTCGCCCAGTAAGACGTTTTATTTGGCCAAATTGTCATGAAAGAAGTCCACATAACCCCCACAACTTTGAGGTTCCAGGCGCTAACCCCCCCTAACTTTTTACTGGGTCAAATAACACCCATAACTTTGCAAAACCGGGCAATTAACCCCCCTCAGAGATGGTTAGTGGTTTTGACTCTGGTTTTGAGCCACGTCGGACTGGTTTTGGCTGATGCTGGAGCCTGGTCGAGCCGCACCTGCACCGCCTGGTCGAGCCGCTCCCCACGTTGCTCCTGCATGTTCAGTTCCAGTTCGCGGGAGAAAGAACAGGACCCGCTCCGATCCTCGTCGAGTGATACCCTGGCCATTACGGCGCCTCGCCCCGCGCCGCGCCGTGCGTCATGGAGAGGCAACCTGCGGCGCCACGCCGTCGTCTGCTACCCGGCGACGCCGACGAGGTGAGACATCCAGCGCGCTCGCCCGTCCGTCCTCTCCGTTCTGCCTGTGCAGCCTTGTGATGACATTGTCTCCAGATCTCCGTTCTGTCCGTTTACTAGGAGCGCTGTTTAAAATAGATATCCATTAAGGGGATTAGGCTTCACCTGCCTCTCCAGATCATCCTTGTGCTGGTACTTCTTGCGGAGCTGGGTTTCTGATGAGTCACACATTGCCCTCTGGGCCTCAAGTCTTGCCATCAGAGTACTAGTTGCAGCCTGGTTGCAGCCTAAGCTGTTCTTTATACGTAACACTCCTGCATTTCGCACCACAATAGGAATTCCCCAAACGAAGACTAAAAAGCAACGATCATATATTGATTCTTGGTTCCTTACTGGAGCGCTGTTTGAAATATATATCCATTAAGGGGATCAGGCTGCACTGTTAGGTACATTATTTTGTAATGGCTAACTACTACTTTGTAAGGGGATCAGGCTTCATCTTGCTATTGAGTATTATCCAACTGGTTCTTGGGGAGGAGGAGAAGGTTGGCGGCCGGATTTGGGGACGAGGAGGACGCTGGCGGCCGGACTTGGGGACGAGCTGGAGGCTGGCGGCGGAATTTCGAGACGAGGTGGACGCTCGCGGCCGGACAAGGCGGACGAGGTGGAGGCTGGCGGCAGGATTTGGGACGAGGTGGAGGCTGCCGGCCGGACTTGGGGACGTGATGGAGGCTGCTGGCCGGACTTGGGGACGTGCTGGAGGCTGCCGGCCGGACTTGGGGACGTGGTGGAGACTGGCGGCGGGATTTGGGGACGAGGTGGAGACAAGGAGTACGGGTCAACAAGGAGTGGGTCTGCTGATTTGGGGACGAGCCGTGCGTCCGGCTCGAGGAAGGGAAGAGTACGTCCGGCTCGACCTGTCTTACGTGGACCAAGACCACTGTCCACGTATGCAAATCCTGGCTCAAAACAGCTAATTAGTTTCTGGGGGGTAATTTGCCCGGTTTTTTATATTTAGGGGGGTGATTTGCCCCAGTTTAAAGTTAGGGGGGGTTAGCGTCCGGATCCTCAAAGTTAGGGGGGGTATTTAGACTTCTTTCAATTGTCATTGGCCATACTTCATAAGAGTAGCCTGCTTAGCCCGCTGGTCGCTCGAGACTGATTTATGAGCAAATAGGTCACAAACGTTGTCAACGTTGATTTTTTTGTTGCAAAAACAACCCTGTAGAATCAAGACTAGCAATTATGACCTGGTTTCTAATCTCTTTGTAAATACCCTTCTTCTCCCTCCTTCCGTCTTCTTCCGGATGTAGGCATCCAGTGGAGAGTTAGCTTGCGAGCGATTGTCGAGTGGCTGCCTGGCGAGCCTGCGACCAAGCCACTGCACCTTCTACTCCGCGAGCTCTTATGCACCAATTTCATGCCTGGCCGGAGAGTGCAAATGTGCAATGCTCCTCCACTGTTCCACTCCCTGCATCTACTCTGGTGTGGGCAGCACAGTGTCGAACCCAAGAAGGCCGGAGAGCATCAACCGAACGGGCACAGCCACGCTCGGCTAAAGGTTGAAGACAACTATGGCAAGCGGGGCCTGCTTGTCAGTGAGAGAAAGAGGCAAACATGATTTTGGGATTGTTCAGGGTTTTTTTTTTTTTTGCAAAGAAAACGTTTACCTATTCCGGTCAACAACCCAGTCAATGTGCTACGTCATAATTGTGATCTGTTTGCTGATAAAACAATCCTGAATGGCCAACATGCTCCTATACACTATATCTAAGTTACTATGCATTATGAAGGTAGTAACATAGAGTAGTGTCATATGCATATCCAATACGTTTTTAGTGTATAGGAGCATGTTGGCCATTCAGGATTGTTGGGGTCAGACCTAGTATCTCTAGTTGCATTGGTTTACAGTTTTCAGTCCCGACCCAGCCCGGCCCAAAATTTCTGGGCCAAGCCCAACCCGACCATACCTTTGGGCCATGCATGGGCCTAATTTTTTGGCCCGATGGCTGGGCCGGGCCAGGCCTGGGCCATGATTTTACATGATTTAACGAAGCAGCCCGGCCCGAGGCCCGACGAGCTTTTCTTATGATGGGCCGGGCTTGGGCCAAGATTTCCGGCCCGACGGCCGGGCTGGGCTGGGCCTGGGCCAAGATTTTTCCCGTCGGGTTTTGGTCGGCTCGAGGCCCAGCCCGTTCCGAGAAATGCTCATACTCCCCACTATAACTAGTCTAACTGAATAGACGGAGATAACTTGGTCGATTTCCTTGGATACCGCTGCCGCCGTCCGGTGGCCTAGAGCTTCGCGCTTCGCTCTCTTCATATTCTCTTCCGTAGCTTTGTTCATCGTCCACTCCCATCCTCCGTACTTCTTGGTCGCCCCGTCCCTGCCCTTCTTCTTCGACAACATGGTGCTCTTCGAGCCCGACAACATGGTGTTGCAGTGGCGTCGCACAAAGAGGGCTGTCAGTGTGGTCACTGCCCTCGTCTTCGTCTTCAACCAAGGGCTGCGGCGGGACATGGTGCCGCCCGCTGCCGAGGAACCGCTTACCGCGCCCACTGTCGCGGAGACTTCTCTAGCAGCGGCCCGCACTTGCTGCCGCGTCCCGTCGCCGGCATGAGACCTCTTTCTGCTGAATGACTCTCCGAGCAAAGGAAACCGCTCCAGAAGCATCGGTGCCGAGCTTCTAATCAGCAACGGCGATCACCCACCAGAGCTCGAAGGCCAGGGGACACTGCACCCAGGATTAGGGGAGTTCATCGAGTTCACGATCGTCCATCAAACAAATCTCGTCTTAACCATTGAACAGATGAAGGCCGAGCACCAGAGCGACATGGAGGAGATCAAGTCGGAGATTGAGAAGATCATCTCGGAGCTCCATCGGCACGCCGGGGAGTTAAGGACCTGAAGAAGGAGGTGGCTCGCCAGGGGACGATCCAGAGGCTCGTGATCTGCGCGGTCATGATCTCCACCATGGCGTTAGTGTTCTTCGTGCGGAAAATTTATGGCGGGTGGTGTTTTGGTGAAGGTTTGGGCCGGCGAGGCCCTGTACGAATCCACCGGCGGTTGGTTTGGGAAGAAGCCGAGAAAGTGACCTTCGCAGCCTCCTGTCTTGCGTGGTGCGGTTTCGGTGTCCTCGGTGTGGTGTAGCTAGGATGTCCACCTGAGATAGCAATCGAATTTCTCAATAGCTATATATTAACAATAATGCTACACCTACGTAAAACTTTCTTACGGGAACTCTTACGGGATGACATGGAGGCCACGATCATCTCGCGTGAATTAATGAGGTTGAAAAAAACTGGCCCAACAGTTTACGTCTCCAAGTCGCGCTAGCAGGAGAAACCTCGCAATCCCAATCCCAATCCCATCTCCATCAGGCTACGGGCCGACGGCGGTTGTGGATCGGCGGCGCGAGCGGCAAGGTTTGGTCCTCCAAGGCGGCGAGAGACCGAGAGTGGCCAAGTGCCCCGTTGAGGCGCAGAGAGGCAAGCTCCACCGTGGTGCCCAACACAGTGAATATTCAGAGGCGCGGCGGCGGGCTCCTTCGTCGGCACCAGTGCGTTGAGCTCCCCCTCGCCGGAAGCGGAGCAATCAGATATTTGCCTCTCTTGGTCGTTGGCAGGGCCGTGTCCAACTTCTTACCATTAAGAAAGCCACCAGTGACGGGAGCGGCCGGAGGACATGAAGGCGTCCCGGACGGCCGGACTCTGTACAAGATTACAGCAGACTCCCTTAGGTCGGAGGCCACCGGCAAGACGGCGGCGGCGCTCATGGGCAGACTGGTCTCCATGGTCGCCAAGTAATTCTGCTTCACAACCGGGACTACAGCAATCCTTTGGATGAATTCAGCTGGGACTTTCACGGCAAGCAGAAATGAAGTTCAGATATGGCAACAAATGGGCAGGGATTGAGATGCTTCACAAGTTACACACATAGGCTTCAGACTCAGTTGGAAAGCCTGAATTCCGACACATTGCAAAGCTATGGCGACAAATTCAGACTGAAGTTATGCCGAAGCTTTGCATTCGTGGGGAAGGAGTATAGAAATTATGGACGCATTGTGCTTTGTGTGTGAGATGTGCAGTCCTGTGTCTCTACTTGTTCAGTATCAGTACATATATAAGATTCATCAGTTCCTCAATCATACAAGATTTTAAAGCTTGTCGTTGTTATTTGTTCTGATATAGATATAGCATGTGACTGGAAATGTATTTCTGAACCATTCCAGTTACAGAAAAAACAATAGCACTGGAGTTCCAGCATTGACATTTGATCAAACTAGTGATGAAGCAATCTAAACAAAGATATAAATATTCTCCTCTCTGATCAAGAACTATGGTACCTACCAATTATTACATTAAACTTGCACATGCAAAATAAAAAGGATGCATTGTCTAACTTAACTAATCATATTGTTTCACATTTCAGCTCCATCAAATTGCACATCTGTAGAACTTGACACTCCAGCAGAGCTTTGCTGAACTTCAAACATCAAGCTTGTATATGTTCCCAGAATTGGTGGCATGGCCATGGTCGATACACCTCCTGATGGTACAGGATTTGTGATTGTTGGATCCAAGTTTCCACTACTATTACCCATGTCAAGCGAGTCCTGTTACAAAAATAAGCTTGGAATTGAATTGACCATTGAAGTAACTATACTAGAAATAAAGAGACGAGAACGGAAGTTACCGGCATTACTCCATATGGTACTGTAGTGGTTATAAGTGGATTTATGTTGCCATTACTCCATGTGAGCTTCTTTTAGTGACACCAAATCCTTTAGATTTAGCATATTCTTTGTAGTATTCTCGCACATCATTCTCACTATCAAAGGTCATGCCCAACTCGGGATCTTCAAGTAAGGTCCCTCGTTGAATTTCATCATGATCCTGTGCAAGTTCTACATTGGATTCCTTCTGTTGCTCAAACTCATCGTCGTTGCTTGAAATAGACATGTCACTTGAATCTTGAACACTAGTAGTTTGATGATCCATTCCTACAATCACCACATTATAAATTTTAGGTGAAGACAAAAATTCATACTGTAATGAATCAGATCAATTTTTGCATGAAGTTTACTTACCCGTGATGATAAAAGTATGTTCCATTTGTAGAGATATGTTATGTGTGATCAGAGTTCAGAAACCATGAATAGGACATCAGCAGAACACATGAATATCAATTTTGGCATAAAGTTTACTGAACCGTGATGGTAAAAATAAGTTCAACCTGTACAAATAGCGAAAGTCAAATGTAATGGATGATAAAGGTAAAATAATGCGAAGGAAGCAAAAGCGATCCTGGCAGGCCTGCAGCTCCTGGAACATCTACAAAGACATCAAGCGTGCTATTTCTGTTTTGCCTGGGTGTTCTGTTTCATATACTAGGAGAAAGCTCAATGTTCTAGCTCTATTTGCTAATTGTTCAGGGGTCTGTAATCTGTGCTTGCCTCCACTTAAGGGAACTCACAGTACGTGATTTTGTAAACTCTATGACTAAGTAATATATGAGCTTCCCTCCTCAAAAACTGAAACAATCAATAGGCCATCACCAGAACGAATTTTTGCATGAAGTATACTGAACCGTAATGGTACAATTATATTCAATCTGTAAAGAGATGGTTTGGGAACAGCTAGAAAGTGTGCCGCGAGATGAGAGTAGGCCGGACCAGATCACTTGGAAAGGCTCAGCATCTAGGCGATACTCCGCCAGGGAGACTTACAATATGCTTTACATGGGGAGGATTACTTGGAGTATGGCCAAACCGATCTGGAGTTCCTTCGCCCCGCTTAAGTGCAAGATCTTCGGTTGGTTGGCGATGAAGGGAAGGCTTTGGACTTCGGACAGGAGGGCCCGTCATGGCCTGCAGGACCGCCCAGATCCCTGCGCCACTTGCCTCCAAGAGGCGGACAATGTCGATCACATCCTATCACAGTGCCCGTATGCTAAGATGGTCTGGTTTGGCTGTTTGAGGAGAGTGGGCTCGCAGCTCCAGGAACCGCAGGAGAACACCAACCTGGAGAGATGGTGGACAGAGACGAGGAAGAGGTTGCGGAGGGAGGATAGGCGAGGTTTTGATACTTTTGTCCTGTTGATCGCCTGGACGCTTTGGAAGCAGAGGAACGCCCGCGTCTTCGGGAACTTGGGCAGGCAGCTTTCCACGGAGCAAATTATTGACAGTGTGTTGGAGGAGTTCAGCATTTGGGGGGCTGCGAGAGGAGGGGAGCGGAGAGTCATGTTGCGAGAGTAGATGTCGAGTTGGGTGGTGTGTGTGGGTTGGCAGATGTTCGCATCCCCTCTGGTCTCTTGTAATTGCTGTTGCTCTCTTCTATAAAGATATGGCACGCTTTTCGCGTGCCCGCGAAAAAGTAAAGAGATGGTTTTTTCGATCATAATTTAGAAAGGATGGATAGGACATCATACTAGGTTCACATGGTAATCATGCTCGCAAGAAATACTTGATTCACAATGAATAGATACCTGCTAATTCTGATCAATCTGAACAAGCATAGGAAGCAGCGTCCTGGTCGATCAGTCCTGAACGAGAATGAACAGAAGCCGACTTGGAGTCAATCAATTCTGAACGAGAAAGAGTAGAAGCCAAAGATGGCGACCTCCTGGTCGATCCAGAGAAAGCAAAGTCGCCGTTCTCTTTGATCTGGAAGGATGAAGATCTGAACGAGAGCTAACCTGAGACTACGCAATCTTTTCTGTTATTTTCGTGTAAATTGCTGGGCAGTTTTTTCCCGGCCCACTTCCTTCTATTTTGACGCCAGGATCCAGCGGATCGTGCCCTCCACGTCATCCCGTAAGAGTTCCCGTAAGAAAGTTTTACGTAGGTGTAGCATTATTGATATATTAAACATTCTTCTATTTTCTATCCTTTGGTTCTCAGTCTCTCCATATGCGCACAGCCATATGTTAGAGTTGTTTGGTTTGCAAAATGTAGAAAATAGAAGTCGTGACATGTTCAGTCATACATGAACTGATAATGTAGCTTACATTGAATGTTGTGGGCTGTTGCGTCCCGAGAAACACAATATCGTTGTGAAGGATCTCGTGTTTTTACCATAGTTGTCGTAGAAACAAAGAAAATTTACCATAAGGTTGGACACAAGGGAAACATTCCTATGAAATTGCATGCAAAGTGTTGATGATAGAAAATATTCCTATGGATTCAAATCCTACGAACCAAATAAGCTTTATAGGAAAATTTTGAATCCACCAAAGTTTCTATGAAATTTCTTTGAACAAAACAAGATCTCAACAGTACCAACAAAATATCTTAGATTTTACATATGTGTAAATGAATGGATGATATATAAACTCCTTGCAAGAATTGAAAGAAAACAACTACGACAACTAAGTTGCCATTTTCCACTGATACTGCCTTAATAAGAGAGTGCACATTTTTGCAGACATCAAGTGCGGTTTGTGAAGGCTGATCGAACTTGAGTGCGGCCGAGCCGATATGGCAACACACAACATACCTGAAAAAAAACACTAGTCAACAGCCAGCACAAGGACACGAACACGATGGGATTACAGGTTCACAATTTACTCTACCCCTACAGCACGTAAGAAGAAACTGAAGCAGCGCGTTAGCTAGACTGACAGACCGGGACCCTGACCGATTGGTCTTCTTATTATTCCAAACTGAGCTGGAAAACCTACGCGGGGAAACAGAAACGGACGCCCGGCACCGGCTGCCGGAATCAGGCGGTGGAAGAGGAGTCGTCAGCTCCACGGATGCTGCTGCTCCCCGGGCAGCCGGCGTCGCCGAGGCACGAAACGGTGGCTACGTCGAGGCCCTCCGCGCGGATCCTCCCGACGACCTCGCAGTAGCACTCCGCTGGGGAATTGAAGAGGCCGTCGCAGCATGTCCTCTGCGCCGCGTCGATCCAGTAGTTGGTCACCGCGTGCCTGCAGATGGAGGGCAACGTCCCGCATTGACCTGCCGATTCAGCCGACTTCGCCGCCGCCGCCACCAACAGCAGAAGCAGGGCTGCCGCCGCCGTGGCGGTCGCGGACGGCTTCACGGTGACCATGCTGTGGCGGCCGGTGGTGCCTAGTGACTGCTAGTGCTAGGTGAGCGTGTCTTCGCAGCTACTGCGTGTGTTTGATCTGATGATCCCCTTGTGCTCACCCTCGCGCTTTCTTATAGGGCCATGGGGCGAGCAGAGGACGGGAGGGGCCGACCGTGCGCGTGACGTTTTGTGGATCGAGTAGTCACCCATGGTGCACGGCAGCAGAGGTAGATGCGCCATGCATGGGGAGATGTTTGCGGCCATGCAGACACACTTCATTGTTTGACTAGATCATCTCGACTACCAATTCAGATAAGATTCCACTTTCATCGGCCAAAGGATTTCAGGGCATTTTTTTATTCAAGGAAATCCATGGAAACTCTGCTTGATTTTTAGTCACTAGGGAAAAAACTTAGTCGACTATTAAGATGTCCTATTTAAATCATACGGAAAGAGCAATTCCCTTTGATTGTGGTGAAGAAATTTTCCATGAGATCTAAACCTAATTTTTTTTTTCCTACGAACTTTACACTATAAGATTATTATGGGGTTATTTCCCGTGTGTATTGACCCTTTGAATCAAACAACGATTGTAGGAAAATTATCATAGGATTTCAAGTTGGTTCATTTGAAAATCCCATGAACCAAAGAAGCCCAGTTTTGGTAGGCCACGTCCACTTAGAGCAAGTACAATAGTGGGCTATAACCCTGCTGACATGGCACTTTTGCCTATGTGGAGGAGAGTGATAAGCAAAAAGAGTAGGAGTGTGCTCTCATGCAAGAGCCAACCTCTACACATTAAATGAGATGAAAGAGAAAGAGAGAAAGGAAGAAAATGTACTAACCCAATAGACAACCTTACATCCAACTCTATTGTACAAAGCTAAGATGACATGTCCAACTTATGTAGCCAGCTGCTAGCTCTACTATTGTTCTTGCTCTTACAAGCTCATGAGGCCAACTTTAATTGTGTGGGAAACATGTTCGAAGGTTCTTGATGGTGAGACTCAGGAATGCATAATTGGTCAGCTTAAAAAAGGAAGCCCATATGAAAATAGAAATTTTCCCAACCCTTGCCCTCTTTGCGGTGCAACAAAGAAGTGTCAAAACCGGGAGACAAAGCATACAAATCTTTAGGAGCTTCCAAGCAAAATACATTATCTTCAAATTGGTTCAAAATGGTCATTTCCCATGATATGGAATTGATACGTCCCAAATGCATCCGCTTTGTTTAAACAAAAACTTACAGTTGAACTCAAGCTCATTTGCTCGGAAGAAAAGACATGAACATGTTTCTAGCTGCATGAAACATTTTGCAGAGAAATAACATGTGTGGTGGACTAGTGGTATATGAAAAAACAAAAAATCGGTGTTTATTTTATCACAAACCACTCTATTGCACACAAAAATCAGATTTATTTTATTTTGTTTCTATTTTTTTATTTTACTAATCATCTAGGAGCATATGGGCTCACAAGCAAAAGCGCCATCTCTCTGTTTTTATCACTTTGCTCATGATTTTTTCTAGAATTTTTCCAATTTAGAGTAAACCTGATAGAATTGACACTTTTTAGTAGATATATTTTTTGTCTTTTCATGCAAATTACAAGTGAAATAAATAAAATTAAAATTGTATCACAAAGTTTCACAGAGGATTTGACCCCCCAGGTCAAAGGAAGGCCCTAGAGGCCCATCTGGTGGACCAACCGAGCTCGAGGTCCCTTGGGAGCTCTATTGACCCTCTCTCTTTGATGTACATGTACATACGGGATACGAACTCTTCATCTTGGGAGGGCATGACTATTCGAAAACTAGAGAGTTTCGTTGCCTCTATGATTTAATTTTGAGGTCAAATTCGTTCCTCTATCCTTGTAGGAGAGGAGGGTTTCTTCGCGGTCCTCACCACCATCATCGCCCAAGCCATCCTCCATCGGCATGTTTTCATCTTCTCCTACCATGTGTGAGCAGTGTATTATAGGCACATGAGGTGGATGAGAATGGGACGAATCTAATGATATAATGATGAATTTCCATTAGAGTTTGTGGTATCTAATTCAATAAGAGGGAATTTGTTGTCATGGGGTGTGTGCCCCACGACACAATTGTCGTCGGATTTGCGCTCAGATTCAAACAAAGTTGTTCAGCTATTGACCGAGCATTGTAGGGTTCCCATTCTTCCCTTTTCTTGATATCTTTGTGTGTAATGTTCCTCTCGTGGATTGATTTGAAAGTTTGTTGTGTTTTTCATTCCACCATCTTAAGTTTTTTCTTGAATATTGTCCAAACTTGCTAGCCGATCCAACACGTCGCACCCTTGTAGAACTAAATTTGTGTATCAAACTCCTTCTAAAGTGTAAGTGTAATATTTTTTTTCAAAAATACACCATAGAAGGTGTATCAATCGTATAAAAAGGATGCCGAGAGGCATACACAACACCAGTGGCAGCTCCACGAGTCTATTCTATCCTGCTCTCGATACTGCTACGGCATCGTCGGCTCGCCAGGAGTATGCAACTGTATTCATTTGAATACCCAAGATTTTGAGGAAATTTGTTTATTTTTTCTGAGGAAATTTGGTAGTCACGTAATTGAAGGGCCTAGTCCCATACAGAATACAGCCCACAGGCCGCAGCCGCACGCGCGCACTGTGCTCGCACCGTCTCGACCAGACGCATTCACGCACACAGCAGGCTTCCCTAAGAAAAACGCTCACAACAGGCAGCGGCGCGGAAGCCCTGCCAGTAACGATTGCGGCGGAGCAGGCGAGCAGCGGCCAGCGGAGCAGGCGATTGCAGCGGCGACCGGTGGGCAGGCGACTGCGCGGCCAAGTAATCTTGAGCTCTTAACCATTAACTTTCTCAGCCGCATCCGCATATTAGTCTACAGATTAGCAGTAGCATTACTATTTATTTGTTCATCAGAGTAGTAGACTACTAGACTAGCGGATCGAATTGCCTAGATGCATTGTCATTTATGTATTGTTACTTGATTAAAGATTTGTTATTGTCCATTGGGGTCTTATCTTCTATATATACTGTAGTACTTCATCCGTCCTAATTTAGTGAACTCTGGAATCGTCCTAAATTTATATGTATTTAGACGCGTCTTACTATGTAGTGCATACATGTGAGAGTTAATTTGGTACATTAGATGTTTTAGTTGATATAGTACATTGAGAAAAAAAAAACTACAATGAATATACCTAGCATCTATTTCCTAGTGCCCCCACATCAATGCCTCCGAGGAAGTCGAAAGTGCTGCCATGGAAGAGCTTGGCACACCGCCAATTCTCAAACTTCTCCTTAATCTTCGCCTTGATCACCACTTGAGGTGCTACCACACCGTTGAAGATCAAATCATTCCGGTGCCGCTAA
>NC_061514.1:196311269-196335625 GCF_022539505.1 Lolium rigidum | reverse complement strand
TAACAAATTGAGACAACTTACATGAAACGGAGGGACTA
The DNA here is from genome assembly GCF_022539505.1 of Lolium rigidum. Taxonomy (NCBI): domain Eukaryota; kingdom Viridiplantae; phylum Streptophyta; class Magnoliopsida; order Poales; family Poaceae; genus Lolium; species Lolium rigidum. The sequence continues at coordinate 196,335,587 of NC_061514.1, read as the reverse complement.
GTTCACATGGAAAATAAGGTGGTTACGACTACGACGGATAATGCGAAAAGTGCAGTCGAGTATAGTCATTTGCTACTACGAGGATGTGACCACATAAAATGCGAGAATTTCCTCATTTGCTTACAGAGATTATTAGCGGACAAAAGCTACACATAGCGTTTGGGGTTACTGAACAGTGTTGTGTGATTGCTTGTACTCCGTACTAGCGAACATGTGAAAGTTACTGTGATGTTTTCTGTTTCAGTTAGTGTGGTGCTTTCCTTATTTCAGTCAGTGTTGCGTTTTTGCACATTAGATTATAAGTAGCCAACTCAACAACTAAAAAAATAAAATATTTTACTAGTTCTTAGCTAGCTGAGAGCTAAATTAGTTCTCAATCAAGTCATGCATCACCAGATTTGCACCATTATTCGTGCATTTGAGTTGTAAGTTGAATTACAACTGACGTTATTTTTTAGCTGTAAGTTAGGTCACGCAACTAAAAATTTCAGTAGCAAGTGAGGTTGCAACTAGAAAAATGCTTCTAAACCGCTAGTTTTGCTTCGTGATTCATGCTAATCGTGAGTTGCAACATAGGTTGCAACTAAAATTCGATAAATAACATCATGTGACTCGACTAAGAACTAGCTAGTCATACCCACAAAATATACTACAGATCACCAGTTTTCGACTACGGGAGACATGTTTGTATTTCTCGTAGATAGGGCGCCTACCGAATGATTAAGTAGATAATTGAATGGTAAAATATACATAATCAACTAATTTCATTCATAAATTAGCTGGTCCTAATTCCAGCTAACAAAATATAACCATTGAACTTAAGCAATATTACTTAGTAGTCAGTAACCATTAATCAATGAAAACCTGTCTGCTGGATGCCACGTAGCTAAGGTCTGCAGATTTGTCCCTTCATAGCGAGATCCACATGCAGTGCACTCATGTCGTTTGCCAATCTGAGTCATCAGAGCTGTGGCAATGAAACAAAACCCGTTTCTTCGCTAGGAGTGGCAGATGCTTGTCCAATTGTCCATTTGTCCTGCAACAGGAGCAACCCAGTGAACCGTACATGGTGGGCTGCTGGCCTGCTGCTAGGACCCACTCGCCCTGCCCAAAGACCCCCAATAGCCGATTGGAGGTGCCGGTGAAAAAAACCCCAGTCCTAAATTTGTTTTTCCGTCGACGTGGCCCAATTCTCCGTCCGGCACCCCCAGCCTGAATCCAGTCTACAAGGGGGCTAGCGGGGGCATCGGCGCAGCGAGAAAACGCCGTGGGCTAGCCTTGTCAGCTACCGGAGCCAAAAAAGAACAAACATTTTTCTCCTTTTCGCCTCGCGACCACTGTCGCCGCCGCAACCACCCCTCGCCGCGACGGTCCATTGCCGCCTGTAGGAACCCACTCCACCGCCGCACACAATCCGCCGCAACCGTCGCCACCTCGCCGGCCCTTCCTATCGTCGTTGTTCACCCGCTCCCGCCGCCACTGTTACCTCCATTCCCACCGCGCCCCAACCTTGCATGCGAGGTGTTCGTCTATTTGCCAAGGCGATGGATTCAGACGACGAGGATGTCATGGCCGCGCTCATGGACGAGGAGCTCGCTGTCGCAGCTGCTACCAGGGACGCCACTGGAGACGACGAACATCTGGTGATCTTCATCTCCCTCTCCCTCTTGGCCATGATCGCCAAGGAGGACAGGCTGACCATTGGTGGCTCCGTGTCGGGGCGCCGCAAGAGCAAGCTAACGCAGAGGATGGAAGGCTACTGCATGCTCTACGGTGACTACTTCGCCGACGATCCATTGCATGGCGATACCGTATTCCATCGTCGTTTCCGAATGAGTAGGAAGCTCTTCCTGAAGATAGTCGAGAATTTGAGGGAGATCGACTACTTCAAATTGAATAGAGACGCCGTCGGGGAGCTTGGTGTCTCGACAATTCAGAAATGCACGGTGGCTCTTCGATTGCTTGCCTATGGAATTGCAGGTGATACACATGATGACTATTTGCGCATGGCTGAGTCCACGGCCATTGATTGCATGTATAGATTCTGCAGGGGAAATTGTAGCGGTGTTTGAAAAGACCTATCTGCGCACACCCAATGTGGCAACACAACTCGGATCCTGGCACAAAATGCAGAGAGAGGTTTTCCTGGGATGCTTGGCAGCATCGATTGCATGCACTGGGCATGGAAAAACTATCCATTTGCACACCAGGGTATGTATAAGGGGCACATGGGTGCATGCAGTGTGGTGCTTGAAGCAGTGGCTGATCAGGACCTGTGGATTTGGCACGTGTTCTTCGACATGGCAAGATCACACAATGATATTGATGTGATATAGTGCTCCGATGTGTTGAAGGCAATGCCCCTCCTGTGCAGTTTGAGATTAATGGTCACCAGTATGACAATGGCTACTATCTTGCAGATGGCATATATCCAAGATGGTTAACATTTGTGAAAACAATCTCAAACCATGTATCTGGAGGGAAAAAAGCTTGGTTTTCTCAAATGTAAGAGACTGTCAGAAAGGATGTGAAGAGAGCATTTGGGTGTGCTGCAAGCTCGCTTTGTCATTTATCCGATAGCCTGCTCTTACATGGTCCAAAGAGCAGATGTGGGAGATCATGACATGTTGTGTCATACTGCACAACATGATCATCGAGAGCGAGCGGGAATTTTCTGTGTTTGATACTGAACCATATGAACGGATGGGTCCTCTTTCTGCCTCCCGCATTTGCTGCTTTTCTCGATCTGGTGGAGCATTTGTGAATTCTCAAAGACGGCGTCTAGTTTGTTTATTTCTTTGCCATTGTGATTTAACCTTTTAAATTTATGTGGTTTGATGAACCTAAATTATTTGTGTGCTATGTAAACTTGTTGAATTATGTCCAACATTTGTTTAAGTTGTAATAAATTATCACAGTTTATTTGTTGTTTAAATTATATTGGGGGGGGGGGGGGGGGGGGCATATGAGGTGCACGGCTAGTCGCCAGCATGTCCCCAGTTTTCATTTTGCAGGCGCCCCCATACGGTCCCTAAAACGGCTGCACCGAACCCCATATGGGGAGGGCGAGTAGAGATGCTCTAACGGTGTTTCTATATGATAGGAGAGGTGCTACATTAAACCTACCAAGTAATGCCGATGAATGATGTGGGCAGCCGTGAGAACCAAGAAAATATACTCCTGTTTTAGTTTGGGATCTTATTTTTGTGCAAGACCTTGCCTTACAGAGAGGGCATCTAAGGGACAAATAAAAACAGAGCAAGGAGGAAGTAAGCCAAAGTGCCCTGTCCAACAAATATAGAGATCTCACAAATATATTGTGCCATGCTATTATGCCATTGAACCTGACCATAAAATTACTCAACTAACCTGACCAGAAACAATTTCACTCTAGCACCAAACTGCAGAAGTGGCTTCCACGATATAAATTGTCTACTTCTATTTTTCTATGTTCAAAGCAAATTATTATGGGTACCAGCAAAATATCACTGGTGCTAGTGGAAATCAAAGTTAGGTTCCACGATGAAGCAGCACAACGGCACTGTTGCGTTAGAGTAGAAGTTCATCTAAGGGACAAATAAAAACAGAGCAAGGAGGAAGTAAGCCAAAGTGCGCTGTCCAACAAGTATAGAGATCTCACAAATATATTGTGCCATGCCTATTATGCCATTGAACCTGACCACATAAAATTACTCAACTAACCTGCCAGAAACAATTCCACTCTAGCACCAAGCTGCAGAAGTGGCTTCCACCATATAAATTGTCCAGTTCTATTTTTCTATGTTTAAAGCAAATTGTTATGGGTACCAGCAAAATATCACTGGTGCTAGTGGAAATCAAAGTTAGGTTCCACGATGAAGCAGCACAACAGCACTGCAAAGTTTCCTATGTAGATCACACAAGTACACAGAAGTCAGAACAAACAAAACTGATACAAGAAGCAAAACATTTTACGATCTCAAGTTAATTGTTGCGAAATAAGATTCCACGATACCAGTGCAAACACATCCAGCAACAAGGTCCCGACACAATGAAACAGGCTAAACATGTCCCTAGCTTAACGACCAACAGTTAAAACAAGCTTCGGCCTCTTTACGTACATTGCATCGAAAAACAGTCCATCTCCTCCCATCAAAAGCAAGAGTGATACGCAGATGAGGATTTTTCTCCCTTCTCAAGACAATCTTCCATAGGTGGCATAGGTAAGAACCATACCTGGAAGGACATTGCAAATTCAGTAGTGAAAATGTGTCAGAACTGTCAAGTCAGTTTAAAATGAAATAAGATATAATGAGGAATGTAAGGAGTCAAGTTGAAAACCTAGAACTATGCTAACAGTGTCGTTGTGTTCCAGAATAAATGCAACTTCAAACTGTTTATACCTACAAATATGTAACAACAGATTGCACCTGAGTGTCTACCATCCCTGCAGGCTAGCTATAAGCATTGTTCTTGAAGGTTAAAGGTGTTCATATGAGTTGCATGAGCATGTTATTCAAAATCTTTCTGATCTACCCCTATAAATGATAAAGGTCTATGCATAAAAAAGATTGCATGAAAGATACGCTGGCACTAACAGTAGAACAACTAAATGTACGATAAAGAGCAAAACCAGCAAGCTAGCAATATGGCACCGGCACCACATTCAGATTGATTATTAGGGAGTAATGGAGAACTTAATAGTCATACGAATATATTCATCGGCATACTACAACAATCAACTGTAGAAAAACAAAGCAAGCACTGAATATACTTGGTGCCTACAACACTTTCTCGAGTAAATATTAATGTATTTGTGATAGTAACATCAGATTGCTCCTAACAAAGACTACAAAGAAGAGTTCCCAGGCTTTTGTATTAGCTCCTACATTCTAAATTTCTATTTCAATAAATAATGAGACAGTAACTATATCAAAGTTCAGTGTTTGCTCCTAACATGCTAAAATTTTAATGACTTGAGATATAAATATGTAATACTAGTAAGCTCATATTGAAGATACAGCAATAGGTGAGTCATGAACACACATATAAAGGTTGATGTATTTCCATTTCATTATAAAGCACAAGTGAGCAAACAAAAGCGATGTTCAACGCTGACAATTTAACACTGTTTCTCAAAGTTGTACAAGTAGCTGAACACAAATTAAACTATATGTAAACTAATAGGTGGAGAGCCACAAGGGATGGCATGTTCTAGGCTTATAGGATGCATCTAACGTTGTAGGCAATAAACATAGATATCAACTAATATATAAACTATCAAGTTGTAGATGCAAACTACAGCCGGATCTCATGAGCTAAGCATAGTTCACGCACTAGAATCTGCACAAGAGAATGACCAGAACACTAAATGCAAAATAGAGCCGGTTCATCCATCTCAAGTGCATCAATAATAACAAATGTAACAACTTGAGAAATAAGAATAAAGATGCAAGTAATTCTAGCGTTGAAGCTTACCTGGAAGGTTCAATTACTGGGGGTTCTGTCCAGGCTGCTGTGGACCAGGTGGCGGTGGCATCCCGTGCCTGGGTGGTTGTCCGAATTGCGGCGGTGGCATTGGTGGCCTCATCCCTGGTGGAGGCGGCATGCCAGGCATGCCTGGCATCCCTGGCCTCCCTGGCGGAGGTCCCATGGGTGGTCCCCTCATGAACTGCTGCGGCGGGCCACCTGGGTAGGGCTGCGGCGGCCCCGGCGGGCGCTGGAACTGCATCTGCATAGGCGGCGGGCCACCAGGGCGCATGGGCTGCATATTCATGGGCGGGCGGACGACCTGCGGGTACGCGACCGGCGGCGCCGAGAGGTTGGGCATGGGGGGCCGCGAGATCTGCGGCTGCATCATGCCAGGGGCCGGGCCGCCCACGCCCCGAACAGGGCCAGAGAGGCCGGGCTGGGCCTGGAGGAGCGGGCCGGTGGGCACGCCGCGCCCGGCGGCGCGCCCGACGCCGGTGCCGGAGAGCGCGCCGCCGCCGGCGGAGGACTTGACGCGGGACTCGTCGGGCGGCGGCGGGCCCTCGACGGTCATGGAGACGACCTCCTCGCCGCGGAGGAGGAGGAGGCCGAGCGTCCGGCGCTCCTCGCGGTCGCCGGTGGTCTTGGAGGACTTGGAGGGCGGGAGCCTGCGGAACTCCTCGCAGTCGCCGAGGACGAGGTTCATGTGGCGGTCGAAGGCCATGAACTTGCCCACGAGCTGGCGGCCGTCCTGGATCGTGACGCGCATGCGGTAGTTGACGAACTGGAGCATCTTGGACCCCTTGGGGTTCGACATGGCGGCTTGTGCGCCGGCGGCGGCGCGGCGCAGCTAGGTTAGGGTTTCCGCGGCGAGGAAGAAGAGGAGAGGAGAGAAGGGTTTTTCGTGTGGGGGTTTGTTTGAGTTTGTATGGGTCGGGTCGGGTCGAATAGAGAGCAAACGGGACGGTGCGGAACTGCGGATGTCGGTTTAGTCTTGGGCCTTTTAGATGGCCCTGGGCTTGGTTCAAACTAAGCTAAGCTGCACACACACCGCTACGCTAATTTCTTATCCCACCGTCCAAAAATTATGACAGTTCTTAAATTTTGCTTGTCAACAGCTTAAATTTTTTGACTCCAATTTGTATCACAAATATGTTTACAAATATTTTATAAATATATGTGAAATAAAAGAGATTTGCAAGATGCATTCTAAAAACTATATAATTTTGCATGGTCAAAGATCGTGTGAAAAACGTGCCTCATATTGATGGAGGGAGTATAAAAACCTTACCATACCGTAATGAACGGAGAAATCCCATCGCCATGGTGTCAGGGTTTTCTCGTCATAGTCCTTTCTAGTTACTCTTGCGTCCAATGGCAGATCTAGCACTACTAGAAAAAAGACAATTAGTGGCGCACAAAAAAAAGCTAGTGAAAGGATCGTATGCAGCACCTAGGGGGTGATTAGGTGCTCACCAATTTTGCTCTTTTTCAATTTAGACTTGACACAAAGGTATACATGATATAGCTAGATATACATCTAAGCAAGATATGGCTAGACAAGATATAATAGAGCTATTGAGGATAGAGGTAACCGAGAGTAGAGCACGCGGAGACACAGAGACGATTCCCGTAGTTCCTTCATTTTGAGGGAAAGTACGTCTACGTTTGGAGGACTGTGGTCACCACGAAGGCCAGACCAAAGCCGCAAAGGCCTCGCTCAGGTCTCCTGTGAGCAACGCCACAAAGGTCTAGCCCACTTCAACTAAGGGATTTCCTCGAGACGGAAATCGAGCCTTTACAAGGTTCTTGAGGCACACATCCACAACCGAATTAGAGACTCACAATATCTGTAACAACATAACAACAATAACAAGAACGAATCAAACACAAACAACTAGGGTTTCCAAAGAGGAGCACTAGCAAAGGGACCCTCAAACAAATGAGGGGGAAATGTAAATCGCTTCGGTGAAGATGTAGATCGGGATGTTCTCCTTCGATTCTCCAAAGATCAAGAGGTTTGGATGGTTGGTGGAGGAGATCTAGTGAATCTTGTATTTCTTGGTGTGGCTCTAATGGTGGATGAACTTGAGCAAGAATGAGCAGCTTGGGGTTGAGGAAGAAGGGGGTATATATACCCCCCCTGAAAATCGAGCCGTTGCAGGATCCTAGGGGGCGGATAATCCGGCCTAAATAAGAGACGGTAATCCGCCCCCCCGGATTATCCGGGTGAGCAAATATATCTGGCCTTAATTCAGGGAGGGTACTAGGAGCTCATCGCCAAAGTCCTTAGCCGTTTTTAAGGGGCTGGATATTTTTGCAAATATTCGGCCTTGATCCAGGATGGTGACATTGTAATACCTATGTGGTGGATCCTTGTTCTATGATATTGTTATATGAGATCTAATCATATTATATTTGACAGATGTGTTGATAGATGCATATTATGTACCACGTTCTTAAGTTCATGTTCTGATCCAACATCTATGCAAGAGCGTGTGTGGGGTGATGTGTGTGTTAGATGGAGTAGCAGGGTTTTAGTGATTGGATAGTGACAATATGTTCAAGAGTTATTATGGCTTTGCCTTTCTTTTGCTACATCACTAGGGATAAAGTGAATGCATGTGCTATGTTCATCATGTGACAATAATGGTGATCTTGTTTGTTCAAGGTAGCATATTTGATATTCAACCTTCATGTCAAAGTACTTATTGCTATGCACTGTTAATTCTTAATACAATATTGATGAAGTTTCATTCTTGTGGATCATAAGAGAGATGTGTTGCATCATCTCTATGTTAGGACGTGATGCCCATATTAATTCTGATCTTACATATAATATAATTTGTACCTTAATATCTCATTGATAAATTGATTTTTATCCACCACAACTTTACGAGAGAATAGTCAAGTGAACCCATAAATCCATGTCCACTTTTTATCATAAGAAACACATTTATCTTGCATTTACATTGTTTTCTATTATCTGCACTAGTTTATTTCGAAAATACATAAATATTTACTTTTCTTATTTGCATCCAAAACACCAAAAACATTCGATCTCTTTACAGTTTTTTACTTAGTTATTTCACCTAGATTAGTTTACTACTTGTTTTATTACTACTTGAGTTATTTACTTACAAGAAACCTTGTGCTTGACAACCACATGGTGGAATCGGAGACACAAGGTATTTACTTACTTGCAGGATTACTTAAAGAAGAGAGAAGAAAATACTTTTCCATCCAGTTCCCCGAGAGTTTGATATAAACCCTCGAGGCACCCTTATGGGGAGGATACTTTCTTGATATAACACTCTACACTTGGAGTCCCAACGTATCAAGATCTTTTTAGCGTTGCTAGTAGCCGTCATCAACTGCCCGTGTGATCCTGTATGTGGTCAAGTTGGCTTTCTTTGCCTCCAAGTACATGGCACGATGCTTGTAGCTATCCTATGTTGTCTATATTTGGTACTGTCAAGTGGCTTAATTGGAATGCCTTACTGGAAGGTTTATGCTTAACTGAATCTTGCAGTTTATTTTCATTCATATTGACCTTTTCATGTCAGCATAGAATCCATATTTAAATGGAAATGTTAAAGCTTAATCTTCTTTGAGGAGCTAGTGAGTATTTGGTTTTGGTCACTTTATAAATGTTGTCTGAGATATGCTTAGTGGTTGTTTGTGCATACGCCTCGTTGATGCCTTCGATGGAATCGGGATAAACTTTCTCTAATTGTCTCTTGTTGCCTTCTAAAGTGTTGCCTACTTGCTTAATTTGATGATTCCAGTAACTTTAGGAAATCTGGACGAGTTTCCAGGTTTCCGAAGTTATACATTCTAACCAACTAGTTGAATGCCCGTGCGTTGCTACGGATCATCAAGATTTATTCTATGTCATGCGGAAATAATGCATATAAAGTTTTTGGTGGTATCCGAAGGAAGATACCATATTACTCATTATTTCAACATCAACACCTCTTTTACCGAAGGGAGGAGCATGCACTTTACCTCCATCCGCAGCACCATATGTATCCAGTATTCAAGAAAAATCCTTTTCTTTACTAAAACAATAGTACAATATATAGTTATGGCAGCATATTCAATATTCCAAGGAAAGATTCTCATAGCCTGCCTGATACCTATTTGAGTGCAAGAACTATGGTGCAATAGGTAATTCCTTGAGTTACTTTTAGCATCTTCCAGTATCATTCTTCACAAAATCTCCCAACAAATAGCAGACCCTTAATTGGCATGTGATTTTTCTACAGAAAACCAATTTATAAGTTCATCTATGCTAGCAATGATATAAAAAGGAACCATTTCAAAGAAAGGAATAGTGTGTCCACATATACGAGAGTATATTAGTAATGCATGCCAATTAGCATGTGTAGGCTGGCCTTTAACTTTCTCTTTTTATAAATATTGGTCCGTTCTTTAATTTTAATGGATTGATATGCTTGATGCATTCTTCCAAAATCCTATGAATTTGAAGTATTGCAAGTTAATTACATGAACATAGGTGATCAGAGAAGAAGAAAATCCTAATAAAGATAGTGTTACAGATAAAATCTTGTAAGCACATTTGCAAAGAAATTCACAAACGTGTAGGGAAGAAAAGTATCAAACACTAATTTATAATCTTGTCTACACAATGTCTATTTGGTAGAAAGAAAATGTCAAACATCAAAAGATTGGTGTTGGACAATGGACACTGTGAAATATATGGTCTGGAGTACAACCTGTATTGGCTCAAACTGGATAATAAGAGGCAACTCTAGATGGTACTGTACCAGCGGAGAAAATTTAGTGAAAGCCAGTCCTCTAGACATTTAGTGTAGTGTTCATTTAGGCTGATGAGACCAATAAGAAATTTCCTCTAGACATTTAGGCTAGGGTTATGCTCCTTGATCGAAAAATTTAGTGTAGTGTTCATACTGCTCAACTTTTTCTCAATTTCAACTTGTGGGAGTAGGTCTGCATAGGAAGACAGTCAACAAGTCAGCACGTGTCATTGATGTTTGCAGAAGCAATAAGACTTGCACAGGTCCTCATTGGACATCATGCAAATTAATATGTTGAGTTGCTGACAATCAACAGTTGAACACCACACTTTTTTACCAGGTAATAACACAATTTTAATTTAAAAGTGTAAATAAATTTCAACTAAAATTAATGTTTAATTCTATTGCACCAGATTCAAGTATACTTATAAAGGAACAAGAACCACATTTCAAATATAGCTGATGAGACCAATAAGAAACAAGCATCACACAATATCGCAGGATTCATGTGAAGATGGCGGTTAGCTCTTATTTGACACACCTTTGAAGATCAGTAGATTTGCATCTTTTACTTCACAGAACATTCCATACGCGTCTTAAAGTTTGGTGTACTATTCTGTCAACGAAATTTCACACTGCTAACGGTATAAATTACATGTCATCTTCAGTCTTATATCACTTAGTAAATTAGTCAAGAATCTGAAAGAATTTTGCCTGAATACGTCTTTTGAAGTGTGTGACCTGAATACCTCGTTTGAAGTGTGTGACAGTACTTTCATCAAATGTGTGCCTGCACATGAAAATAGAACACCGAGTTTACATCCAAAATTAATATGAACTTTTACTTTTCAGTAACGAGACTGGGTGTAAGGCGTAATTGTTCTTGCAAAGAAACAACCAGTAACTATGAGTACTATTCACAGTTCACACATAGTTACATTTCCTTCTCAAACTTCAACGTGGTATCTATAAGCACAGTTTGAATATCTGCTGCACCACTGTAAGGTTGAGTGAAAAAAAGCAGCAAGGTTATGGGCTTCAAACTTTGATGTTTGTGTAGTACCATAGAAAACACAAATCATGTATCGCATGAACATATTCAACACCAACAACTGTTGCACATGATGACATGAGTATCATATAATAATTGTTATGAAGTAACATAGTTCAGTATGAACTGGTGAATTTTTATAGCATGCCAAATGGAAAATCGACTCACGGGCTGACATCAGAATACATGAACCCAGCAAATCTTAACATCATTGCTCGAATCACCAAACGAATCTAGGTCACAGATTCAATCGACAACATAGATAGATGGCACAATATAGAAAATGCCAAAATATAATTCGCTACAAATCTATAAACAAAATCGTCAGCACAAAATTCAACTGAAAGAAGTTGCTAGATTAGCGCACACATATCTGGTTATTTTTTTTACGCTAGCACATACTGGTATAAGAACAATTTTGGAGGTGAACACGAAGAAAATAATTCCCAACACCTGGTGGTAAACTGCTTGCACATCTTCTGTCCATTCTTGTTGTCTCCGCCCTTGATCAGCCGTAGCAGGCCCACCATGTCGCTCAAATCGCTGCATCAGCCACAAAAATAAGCCTGCACAAAGAAATTAAAATTTAGACAAGTAAAATCGAAGGAGAAAGTTTCGGACGTTCAATGGGAAGCGATGTAGAATATAGTGGACTTTCTCCCTCATCGTCATCCTGCTCACCACATCAACACTCGGTTGACGACAAACACGACGCGCTGCATACCAAGACGAAGGAGAGGCTAGTCTCCAAGTTCGATCGACTGGACGATCTCGATGGGAAGATCTTCACGTCCTCATCAGTACGGGAAGCTTTTCACGTCCACATCGGTTCCAGCATCGCGTGATGGTTGCGATGTTGATGGCGTCGCGGGGGCGCGGATCGCCGTTGTGAGGTAGAGGGCAGTGCAAGTGAAGGTGCATCGGTCGATTCCCTCCTCTCCGACCTTCGCAACGGAGCTGGAGGATGAAGTGGCTCGGGAGCGAAGGCTGAAGAGCGAACGACCTATGCGACGGTATTGGAGAGGGAGGTGGCGCTGAGGCGTGGAATCACGTCGGAGGAGGACGACGTGAGCGATGACGCAGGTGCTAGAGCGCGTGGTCACAGTCGCCGCCTCATAGCGTGGGAGGAGGCGGCCTAGGTGAGCCCCGCCTCTCCGAGCTGCACGTCGCCGCTGGACCTGGGGGCATGCGTCTGGGCCGCCGTCCCATTTCCAGTCCGAGACAAATTCCTCCTTGCCATCAAAATTCGGGGCGGTGAGGGAAAAAAAGGTGAAATGAGAGGGGAGAAGAGCCACGATTCATCCACCGCCGGCCATCGAGCTAAGGCTCATGTACGATGATGGTAAGGAGCTGCTCGTGGGCGGAGATGTTGTAGGAGGGCCTGCGTGATTGTGCTAGGAGAGTAAATGTCATGATTATGCGTGATTGGCAACTAATATCATATGGTATCATTTTTTGTATGGCTTGCCTTATTACGGCTAATTAGATGTAAAGAAAGGAAATGCTATTAATAAATTTGATTTAGAATCACGTTGATTCCATATAATATCCGCGGGGAGGAGTAGAAAAGTAGTTGAACGAAGCGGAGACCGTAAGATTAGATTCGATGGACAGGATGTTCCGAATCTCCTTCACCAAACGCGTTGTATGACCTACGACCAACTGCAATATAATAGTATAGATAAACATCCTTCTTTATTTTTGTCTTCTGTTGCAGGAAAATAAGATGTTGGAGAGTTTGAGAAGAGCAAGATTAGTTTAGGGTTTCTTCTTATTATCTTATTTTGTAATCTATTATTTCTTTTTCTAACTTGGAATAATAATTCCATAAAGTTTGTACAATTGCAATGGAAGTATGATGATTTTTAATGTTTAGTTCTTGACTGAACATTCTTATTTTACTTATACTTATTTCATTTATAATTTCTAAATTATTAATAATTTTCTGTATTATTACATATTATAAACATGTAACTTATTCTTTTGAGATTCAAATTCCAATTCAAATCCTTGTTTGAATTTGTGTCATTCCTATTTGAATTGAATTCAAATTGCTCCCCCCAAACCGCAAAAGTTTAGCAAAATTCATGTCAAAATTTATCGCGCTCACGCCGATGTGCTAATTCAATTTCATCGATGTAAGAGAAACCTCAATCCCTTTGACAGGTTTAAATAAAAGCGTGAAATTTCCCCATATTTTCTATGCATGAATGCAATGCATAGATCGGTTTCCTATCTATTTCTGGATGTTACAAAGGTTGTGTTCATCCGATGCATAGGCCGGTACAAGGCTCCCATTTTTTTTAAAAAAAAGATGAATACGAGTATAAAATCTCCCTCAAAGCATTCGATCAAATACTCACTTTATATTTATGATAAGCAAGCATAGATAGGGATATTTCAAAAGAAGTTGACTTAGACAACAACAATTCATTTATTCCTGAAATTGTTTCCACCGAAACACATGAGATTTTCTAAAATTGTTAATAATTTTCTGTATTATTATAAACATGTAAATTATTCTTTTGAGATTCAAATTCCAATTCAAATCAATGTTTGAATTTGTGTCATCCCTATTTGAATTGAATTCAAATTGCTCCCCCCAAACCGCAAAAGTTTAGCAAAATTCATGTCAAAATTTATCGCGCTCAAGCCGATGTGCTAATTCAATTTCATCGATGTAAGAGAAACCTCAATCTCTTTGACAGATTTAAATAAAAGCATGAAATTTCCCCGGATTTTCTATGCATGAAAACAATGCATAGATTGGTTTCCTATCTATTTCTGGTTCCTGAACCTGGGATGTTACAAAGTTCGTGTTCATCGGATGCATAGGCCGGCACGAGGCTCCCATTTTTTTTTAAAGACGAAGACGAGTATAAAATCTCCCTCAAAGCATTCAATCCAATACTCACTTTATAGTTATGATAAGCTAGCAGAGATAGGGATATTTCAAAAGAAGTTGACTTAGACAACAACAATTCATTTATTCCTGAAATTGTTTCCACCGAAACACGTGAGATTAGCTAAGGAGAATCTGAAAACGAGTGGTAACTTAGCAGCGGGAAACTAAGTTCACAAAAACTTAGCATTGCTGCTGACGATAAATGAAAGCAGACGAAAGGTACTGTAAACAGCAACGGTCGGTGATCAACCTAGTTAGAACAAGAGCGCGGCCGCGGCGCCGGCGACCAGCGCGGCGGCCCCGGCACCAACATTATAGTTCAGGGAGGCCGACGACGTTTTGTTGTCGCCAGTGGTGACGACGAGGAGCTTCATGCCCTGGGTGCAGTGGCTGCCTACGCCGCAAATAAACCACCTCCTCCCTGCCGTGTCGAGCTTGATAGTGTCGCTGCCGGAGTTCCAGGAGCCCAGCATCGCGTTCCCCGTCATGTCGCAGGCCTTGAACCCGGCGCCGGTTACCTCCACCACCGTGTGCTGTCCCGCGGTGTAGGTGAACACTGCAAAGCAACATTAGAATTTTAGTTAGTGAGGTTGTCACACGACGGGTGTACGTACAATGCTAAGAGTTATAGTGAAGGTGATGCGTCCATACCTAGGCTGTCACCAGTGGTGAAGTTCTTGCCGTCGGTCCAGCTGGAGGGGTACTTGAGGGTCCAGCCAGCACTGCCGCCGACCATGTAGACCTCTGCGGAGGCTTGCGCCGCTAGGGAGGCGACGACCGCCGCCGCTGCTAAGAACAGAACTTGCTTGGAAGCCATTGAGTGTGTATGCGATGAAGCTATATTTGCAGCTTAGATCGTATGCTCTCTGTAGGTTAATTGTAGCTAAAGCTAGCTATCTGGCTTGACAAGAGGAGTGCCAATCCGCATGTATTTGTAGGCAGATTCTGGCAGATATGGACAACTAGTTAGACAGAATATGTAGCACGCTGAACTGGTCAAAACTAGAACAATATAGCTGTGCAGGCTCACGGCGGCATTAGCTATAGCTGGGGGTAGAAGTGGTTCTTTACATTCTTCTTTTGTTTTATCAGAGGACAGGGATAGCATGCCAAAAGACAACGTTTGGCACATTGTGTTTCCTCTGCTATGTTTGTAGTAACCGGCTTCAGCGTTGAAGTTTTCTTTGGCAACTTTGTTATGGAGTGTTGGCATGTTCCGTGGATTCCTTTTATGTCCATGCATGGAAGTTGAGCTAGGTCAATGATATGTATGGTATAGGCGCCAAGCTGCTCCCGGTGCGAGGGCGACCAAAGCGAAGGCAGCCAAGGTTCCCGTCAGCAAGCTGCAGAAGAAGCCGGCGACGAAGAAGGCCGCCGCCAAGAAGCCAGCCACCAAGATGGCGTCCTTGAAACTCTGACAGCGTCAATGGGTGAGGCGTCCTCCTCAGACGCGGTCGTCGACAAGGTGCCCGACAAAGCTCCTGCCCTTGATGACGTGCCGGACTCATATGTTGAAATTCTCAACGACGCGTCCATGGACATCGATTCCACAACATAATCGGAAATATGTTGTTATGCGGTCTACGTGTTAGATTATTAGACAATTTCCGTGTGAGTTTAATTACCGAAAGTAACATTACAGATGCACAAGCATACTTAACCACACACATCAGACTAAGCACATGCATCAGATCTGAACATGGAACAAGTAGCAGTGCAAGGTAGGAGAGGAAAAGCACGTACATTGCGACCGGGAAGGTCGCACCAGCAGCAGCAACACCACCATGGATATTGTTGATGTCGCCCATGGTGTAGTCGAAATCATCGATGAAGCAGTCGAACCGGCAAAGAAGAGCACGAACATCAGCGAGCAGTCGCGCCGAGACGCTCCCCAAAAACCTTATCGCCCGTCTCCCGGTGCAGGATCTCAAAGGACGGGGTTTCGGAGGCCTGCTCTCCCGGACGGCTGTGCACGCAGTCGCCGGGATGAGGAAGACTAGAGAGTAGCGCAGCAAAAGGAAATTCGTGAGAGAGATGGACTAGAGAGTTCTGAGAGTTGTATTCACCAGATCTGCGCTGTCTCCTTGTATAGCCTGGGAGGAGAGCCGACCCTACCGCGTTACCACGCGTAGGAAGTCAGGGACACGCGGTGAGCATACACATGCAGGTCGACACGTACCCAACTCAGTTGGTGCACCAAGCAAAAATTTAGGCTTCTTTGAGTGTGTCTCGAACTCGAACTCGAGTCACGAAACGCGACGTGCGTGCGTGACGTGACGTGACGTGACGTGACGTGCCGAGCCGAGGCGGGGTGGGCGGAGGAGGAGGAGTGTGCGAGGGCTCCTTCTATTCTCACTCACTTGGAAGGAGTAGAACAGCAGCCCTTATATACCACTCCAACTCTCTCCCAACTAGCAATGTGGGACTAAACTTTGTCCCCCAAGACTGTCCCAAGCTGCCAACATGATGGGCCTTGAGATTTTAAGAATTGTAGATTACATGGGCTGCCTTATTGGGCTGCAACCCATCTACATTCAACAATCCTCCACCAGATCTCATAAGCACATCAGATGACACATTAGTTTCATTCATTGTTTAATATACCTGCACTTCAGTGGAGACTGTTAAGTTGAACTTTCACCTAGACAAGGAGTTACGCTAGACTACAACTGAACAATGGACTATGCCTTGAATTGTCAGTTTTTGTGCAGCAAGTTTCACTCAATGTCGGCACGGTACTAGGCTACCATAGCCTTTCCCTCTGGTGGAGCTTATAAGTCATACTCCTCGGCCCTTCATGATCTTACTAGAGATTCACCCAAATCTCCCACACTATGACCAATAGTGTCACTAGTATAGGTGTGTTCTTCAAAGATCGCCCTGTAGGACAGCGTCTTCGCTCATCAAGAGCCGCTCAGAACACATTAAGACATTGTCAACTGATACGTCCCAAACGTATCTATAATTTTTTATGTTCCATGCTACTTTTATGATGATACTCACATGTTTTATACACATTATATGTCATTATTATGCATTTTCCGGCACTAACCTATTGACGAGATGCCGAAGAGCCGATTCTTTGTTTTCTGCTATTTTTGGTTTCAGAAATCGTAGTAAGGAAATATTCTCGGAATTGGACGAAATCAACGCTCAGGGTCCTATTTTTGCACGAAGCTTCCAGAAGTTCGAGGGAGAGATGAAGTGGGGCCACGAGGTGGCTAGACAACAGGGCAGCGCGGCCCAAGCCCTGGCCGCACCGGCCTGTTGTGTGGGGCCCTCGTGACGCCTCTTGACCTACCCTTCCGCCTACTTAAAGCCTCCGTCGCGAAACCCCCAGTACCGAGAGCCACGATACGGAAAACCTTACAGAGACGCCGTCGCCGCCAATCCCATCTCGGGGGATTCAGGAGATCGCCTCCGGCACTCTGCCGGAGAGGGGAATCATCTCCCGGAGGTCTCTTCATCACCATGATCGCCTCCGGATCGATGTGTGAGTAGTTCACCCCTGGACTATGGGTCCATAGCAGTAGCTAGATGGTCGTCTTCTCCCCATTGTGCTATCATGTTAGATCTTGTGAGCTGCCTATCATGATCAAGATCATCTATTTGTAATCCTTCATGTTGTGTTTGTTGGGATCCGATGAATATTGAATACTATGTCAAGTTGATTATCAATCTATCATATATGTTATTTATGTTCTTGCATGCTCTCCGTTGCTAGTAGAGGCTCGGCCAAGTTGATACTTGTGACTCCAAGAGGGAATATTTATGCTCGATAGTGGGTTCATGCCTCCATTAAATGCAGGACAGATGATGAAAAGTTCTAAGGTTGTGGATGTGCTTGTTGCTACTAGGGATAAAACATCGATGCTTTGTCTAAGGATATTTGTGTTGATTACATTACGCACCATACTTAATGCAATTGTCGTTGTTTACAACTTAATACTGGAGGGGTTCGGATGATAACCTTGAAGGTGGACTTTTTAGGCATAGATGCATGCTGGATAGCGGTCTATGTACTTTGTCGTAATGCCCTGATTAAATCTCATAGTACTCATCATGATATATGTATGTGCATTGTTATGCCTTCTTTATTTGTCAATGGCCCAACTGTAATTTGTTCACCCAACATCTGCTATCTTATGGGAGAGACACCACTAGTGAACTGTGGACCCCGGTCCTATTCTTTACATCTGAAATACAAACTGCTGCAATTGTTCTTTACTGTTCTTTGCAAACAACCATCATCATCCACACTATACATCTAACCCTTTGTTTACAGCAAGCCGGCGAGATTGACAACCTCGCAGGTTCCACGTTGGCACCGGAATCCCTGGTGTTGCGCCGCACTACACTCCGCCACCAACAACCTTCAACGTGCTTCTTGGCTCCTACTGGTTCGATAACCTTGGTTTCTTGCGAGGGAAAACTTGCTGCCGTGCGCATCACACCTTCCTCTTGGGGTTCCCAACGGACGTGTCATCTACGCGCATCAAGACTGTTTTCTGGCGCCGTTGCCGGGGACCTGAAGAAAAGATACTCCACAAAGAATTCTAACTCCCACGTCAACTACACGCCAGCAACTGTTTTCTGGCGCCGTTGCCGGGGAGATCTAAAGATTGGTTGCTATTTCTGGCGCCGTTTCTGGTGACATTATAAAATTAAAATTGTTTCCTTTCTCTTTAAGAGGAAGAGCTAAAGATTGGTTGCTATCTCTGGCTAGAAATAGTATTGATTCTTGGACTAAATGTAAGGATGCTTTTATTGGTAGATATTATCCTCCCGCTAAAATTATATCTTTGAGAAGTAGCATAATGAATTTCAAGCAATTAGATAATGAACATGTTGCTCAAGCATGGGAGAGAATGAAATCTTTGGTAAAGAATTGCCCAACCCATGGACTGACTACTTGGATGATCATCCAAACCTTTTATGCAGGATTGAATTTTTCTTCGCGGAACCTATTGGATTCAGCTGCTGGAGGTACCTTTATGTCCATCACTTTGGGGGCGGCAACAAAGCTTCTTGATGATATGATGACAAATTACTCTGAATGGCACACGGAAAGAGCTCCACAAGGTAAAAAGGTAAATTATGTTGAAGAAACCTCCTCCTTGAGTGATAAGATTGATGCTATTATGTCTATGCTTGTGAATGGTAGATCTAATGTTGATCCTAATAATGTTCCTTTAGCTTCATTGGTTGTCCAAGAAGAACATGTTGATGTGAATTTCATTAAAAATAATAATTTCAACAACAATGCTTATAGGAACAATTCTAGTAACAACTATAGGCCATATCCTTCTGCTAATGGTAATAGTTATGGTAATTCTTATGGGAATTCTTACAACAATAATAGGAGTGTACCCCCTGGTCTTGAAGCCATGCTTAAAGAATTTATTAGTACACAAACTGCTTTTAACAAATCTGTTGAGGAAAAGCTCGATAAAATTGATATTCTCGCTTCTAAGGTTGATAGTCTTGCCTCTGATGTTGATCTTTTAAAATTGAAATTTATGCCTAATAAGGATATTGAAAATAAAATTGTTACTACAGCAAATTCCATCCAAGTTCGAATTAATGAGAATATTATATTGATGGCTGAACTGCATGCTAGGTGGGAAAGAGAAGAAAACGAAAAACTAGCTAAAGAGAATAATGTAGCTAAAGTTTGGACTATTACCACCACTAGTAATGTTAATGATTCACATGTTGCTACACCTCCTACTATTAATGGTAAAATAATTGGTGTTGACAATGTTACTACTCCTAGTGCAAAGCGTGCAAAATTGCCTGAAACTGCTAAAACTGCTGAAATTGATAAAACTGCTGAAATTTTTCAAAATATCGGGGATAATGATCCCATTGCTGTAGATCATAATGGTTTAGACTTTGATGATTGTCACATCTCTGAAGTTATAAAGTTCTTACAAAAGCTTGCTAAAAGTCTCAATGCTAGTGCTATAAATTTGGTCTTCACAAAACATATTACAAATGCTCTCATAAAAGCTAGAGAAGAGAAACTAAAACTTGAAACCTCTATTCCTAGAAATTTAGAAGATGGTTGGGAGCCCATCATTAAGATGAGGGTCAATGATTTTGATTGTAATGCTTTATGTGATCTTGGTGCAAGTATCTCTGTTATGCCTAAGAAAATTTATGATATGCTTGACTTGCCACCATTGAAGAATTGTTATTTGGATGTTAATCTTGTTGATAATGCTATAAAGAAACCTTTGGGGAGGATTGATAATGTTCGTATTATGGTTAACAATAACCTTGTCCCCGTTGATTTTGTTGTCTTGGATATTGAATGCAATGCATCTTGTCCCATTATATTGGGAAGACCTTTTCTTCGAACTGTTGGTGCTACCATTGATATGAAGGAAGGTAATATTAAATATCAATTTCCTCTCAAGAAAGGTATGGAACACTTCCCTAGAAAGAGAATGAAGTTACCTTATGATTCTATTATTAGAACAAATTATGATGTTGATGCTTCGTCTCTTGATGTTACTTGATTCACACTTTTTGCGCCTAGCTGAAAGGCGTTAAAGAAAAGCGCTTATGGGAGACAACCCATCATTTTACTTCTGCACTTTATTTTATATTTGAGTCTTGGAAGTTGTTTACTACTGTAGCAACCTCTCCTTATCTTTATTTTATTGCATTGTTGTGCTAAGTAAAGTCTTTGATAGTAAAGCCAATACTAGATTTGGATTGCTGCCCAGAAACATATTTCTTGCTGTCACGAATTTCGACCTGCCTCTTTGTAGGTAGCTCAGAAAAATCTTCCAATTTACGTGCGTGATCCTCAGATATGTACGCAACTTTCATTCAATTTGTGCATTTTCATCTGACCAAGTCTGGTGCCACTTTAAAATTCGTCTTTACGAACTGTTCCGTTTTGACAGATTCTGCCTTTTATTTTCGCATTGCCTGTTTTGCTATGTTAGATGAATTTCTTTGTTCCATTAACTTTCAGTAGCTTTTTGCAATGTCCAGAAGTGTTAAGAATGATTATGTCACCTCTGAATATATGAATTATGCACTGACCCTCTAATGAGTTTGTTTCGAGTTTGGTGTGGAGGAAGTTTTCAAGGGTCAAGAGAGGGGGATGATACAATATGATCAAGAAGAGTGAAAAGTCAAATCTTGGGGATGCCCCGTGGTTCATCCTCGCATATTTTAAGAAGACTCAAGCGTCTAAGCTTGGGGATGCCCAAGGCATCCCTTCTTCATCGACAATTTATCAGGTTCCTCTAGTGAAACTATATTTTTATTTCGTCACATCTTATGTGCTTTACTTGGAGCGTCTGTTTGTTTTTATTTTTGTTTTTGTTTGAATAAATAGGATCCTAGCATTCTTTGTTTGGGAGAGAGACACGCTCCGCTGTTTCGTATGAACACATATGTTCTTAGCTTCATCTTTAATGTTCATTGCGAAAGTTGAACTACTTTATTCATTGTTATATGGTTGGAAACGGAAAATGCCGCATGTGGTAAATGGTAAAATGTCTTGAATAATGTGATACTTGGCAATTGTCGTGCTCATATAGATCTTGTTTAAGCTCTTGCATCATGTACCTTGTACTCATTAATGAATAACTACATAGAGCTTGTAAAATTTGGTTTGCATGATTGATCTCTAGAGTCTAGATATTTTCTGGTTGAGGTGTTTGAACAACAAGGAGACAATGTAAAGTCTAATAATAGTTACAATATGTTTATATGTGAGCTTTGCTGCACCTTTTATACTTGAGTTTGCTTCAAACAACCTTGCTAGCCTAGCCTTGTATTGAGAGGAATTCTTCTCATGCATCCAAATCCTTGAGCCAATAACCATGCCATTTGTGTCCACCATACCTACCTACCACATGGTATTTCTCCGCCATTCCAAAGTAAATTACTTGAGTGCTACCTTTAAAAATTTCTATTCTTTACCTTTGCAATATATAGCTCATGGGACAAAATAGCTTAAAAACTATCGTGGTGAAGAATATGTACTTATGTGTCTTATTTCTTAATAAGTTGCTTGTTGAGCGGTAACCATGTTTTACGGGGACGCCATCAACTCCTTTACCTTTGTTGAATATCATGTGAGTTGCTATGCATGTTTGTCTTGTACTGAAGTAAGGGCGGTTTTCACAACCAAATGGTTTGAGTATGCATACTGTTAGAGAAGAACATTGGGCCGCTAACTAAAGCCATGATTCATGGTGGAAGTTTCAGTTTGGACAGCTAATCCTCAATCTCTTATGAGAATAATAACTGTTGTTGAATGCTTATGCATTAAAGAGGAGTCCATTATCTGTTGTCTATGTTGTCCCGGTATGGATGTCTAAGTTGAGAATAATCAAAAGCGAGAAATCCAATGCGAGCTTTCTCCTTAGACCTTTGTACGAGGCGGCATAGAGGTACCCCTCTGTGACACTTGGTTGAAACATATGCTATGCAATGATAATCCGTGTTAACCCAAGCTAATTAGGACAAGGTGCAAGCACTATTAGTATACTATGCATGAGGCTTGCAACTTATAAGATGTCTTATACATAACTCATATGCTTTATTACTACCGTTGACAAAATTGTTTCTTGTTTTCAAAATGAAAAGCTCTAGCACAAATATAGTAATCAATGCTTCCTCTGCGAAGGGCCTATCTTCTACTTTATTGTTGAGTCGGTTTGCCTATTCTCTCTATCTTAGAAGCAAACACTTGTATCAATCGTGTGCATTGATTCTTACATGTTTACCTATTGCACTTGTTATATTACTTTGTGTTGACAATTATCCATGAGATATACATGTTGAAGTTGAAAGCAACCGCTGAAACTTATATCTTCCTTTGTGTTGCTTCAATGCCTTTACTTTGAATCTATTGCTTTATGAGTAACTCTTATGCAAGTCTTATTGATGCTAGTCTTGAAAGTATTATTCATGAAAAGTCTTTGTTATATGATTCATTAGTTTACTCATTATCTTCATCATTGCTTCGAATCGCTGCATTCATCTCATATGCTTTACAATAGTATGATCAAGATTATGATAGCATGTCACTTCAGAAATTATCTTTGTTATCGTTTACCTACTCGAGGGCGAGTAGGAACTAAGCTTGGGGATGCTTGATACGTCCCAAACGTATCTATAATTTCTTATGTTCCATGCTACTTTTATGATGATACTCACATATTTTATACACATTATATGTCATTATTAGGCATTTTTCGGCACTAACCTATTGACGAGATGCCGAAGAGCCGATTGTTGTTTTCTCGCTGTTTTTGGTTTCAGAAATCCTAGTAAGGAAATATTCTCGGAATTGGACGAAATCAACGCCCGGGGTCCTATTTTTGCACGAAGCTTCCGGAAGTCCGAGGAGAGACGAAGTGGGGCCACGGGGCGCCGCCACAACGGGCGGCGCGGCCAACGGGGGCCGCGCGCGGCCCTGTTGTGTGGGGCCCCCGTGACGCCTCTCGGCCTGCCCTTCCGCCTACTTAAAGCCTTCGTCGCGACACCCCCGGTGCCGAGAGCCACGATACGGAAAACCTTACAGAGACGCCGCCGCCGCCAATCCCATCTCGGGGGATTCAGGAGATCGCCTCCGGCACCCTGCCGGAGAGGGGAATCATCTCCCGGAGGTCTCTTCATCGCCATGATCGCCTCCGGATCGATGTGTGAGTAGTTCACCCCTGGACTATGGGTCCATAGCAGTAGCTAGATGGTCGTCTTCTCCCCATTGTGCTATCATGTTAGATCTTGTGAGCTGCCTATCATGATCAAGATCATCTATTTGTAATCCTGCATGTTGTGTTTGTTGGGATCCGATGAATATTGAATACTATGTCAAGTTGATTATCAATCTATCATATATGTTATTTATGTTCTTGCATGCTCTCCGTTGCTAGTAGAGGCTCTGGCCAAGTTGATACTTGTGACTCCAAGAGGGAGTATTTATGCTCGATAGTGGGTTCATGCCTCCATTAAATGCAGGACGATGTGACGAAAGTTCTAAGGTTGTGGATGTGCTTGTTGCTACTAGGGATAAAACATCGATGCTTTGTCTAAGGATATTTGTGTTGATTACATTACGCACCATACTTAATGCAATTGTCTATTGTTTACAACTTAAT